>NW_026126689.1:1517500-2117500 GCF_943737965.1 Phodopus roborovskii | reverse complement strand
TATGCATATGTACATTCTCCCTCTTCATTGTCATTTACAACTTTTGAAATGTTGTTTTGTTTACCTTCCCCAAATTAACATATTTTACAGAGGCATAAATATATTTCAATAGTAGTTTTATATATGTGTATACATAAAAGTATCTGATAATAAATAAACAGATTTGTAAAACCTAGTGTTTATATATTGTTTATGACCTAATAAAGCTACTGTAGATCAAAATGCAAAGCTAGCTTCAGTCACAGAGGCCAGGTAGTGATGGCCACACCTTTAGTCCCAGGACCTAGGAGACAGAGGAAGACAGACCTCTGTTACTCAAGGCCACCCTGAGCTACACGAAATTGATCCAGTCTAAAAGAGAAAGAGCTCACACAAAGGTGATGTCATCACTTGGAATCACACACTTTCAACCCAACACCAGGGAGGTAGAGACAGGAGTGATATGGCTGGGCAGAGAGAAGCATATAAGTCAGGAGGAGACAGGGACCCAGGGGAGTACAAGCCTAAAATTCTGTGGACACAGGATCTCCATTTCTGCCCGAGGTAGAGGGAAGAGCTAGTGGCAGGCTGCTTTGGTTCTTCAGTTTGAACCTCAATATTTGTCTCTGGATTTTTATTATTTGTGCTACAAATCCTAAAATGAAAAAATTAAAAAGAGGGAGTAATGGCCCATTATCTAGAGTTTATTAAAACAAAATCAAAATTAAGCATACATTTAATTCATATTAGAAAGCCATTAAAATAATTAAGATATTTAAAATCATGATGAATTTCTATAAGTAGCAATAAAAGCCACATAGTCAATCATATACAGCAATAAGCAGTCACAGAGGTAGAGTTTCAGTCATGAATGAAGGCAAACATGTCACATACATTTTCAGTGAGTGTATAGCTGTAATTCTGGCTTAGAGGACTTACCATATAGACTCATGTGTCGTAAAAAAAACATCAATTTTCTGTTTGGGGGGAGGAATAGGCACATGTGTGAGGTATGTAAATGTATGACGTCTGCACGAGAGTCCCTGTAAATCCTTGTCATAGGCCAGGGGTTGACCTTGGGTTTAACTTGTATCTTCTTTCCATTTTGTCTTAAAAGACAGGATCTCTCATTTAATAAGGAACTCATTTTAGACAGGCTTGGCGGCTGGTAAGCTATGGGGTTCTACTGTCCCCAACTCTCTAGTTCCTAGTTTTTTTGTTTGTTTGTTTGTTTGTTTTTGTCGTTTTCTTTCTAAGTAAGTACTCAGGACGTTATGATTGAACAGCGAGCACTTTACCCACTAAGCCACCTCTCCAGACCTTTTTCTCCTCTCTTATAGTTATTTATTGTCATTCTTTGTACAGTTCCTACTTGGAATTCCGGTTAAGATACTGAGAGGAGGCAGAAACACCAACACTTAACGCAGAGCTCGTAAATATGAATGTAGTTGTGAACCTAAGGTAGACAAGTCCACAATCACAAGAGTTGATTTTTTACTTCTGTCTGTCTTCTTTCCTTTTAATCTTTCTTTAAGGAAAACTGTTGACACCCTGCTTGATATTGGAATAACAATATATTGTGTGAACATATTTCAGGTAATAATAGCTAGCTTTACCTTTCAAAGAACTTGCAATGATCATATTACCATTTTCTATTAAGAACCTCCAGCATTCATCTGACTATATCTAGAGCAGTTTCACACACCTTCAAAAGAAGTGCCAGAACCAGGAATCATTTTAACATAATCTTCATGTTTATTTCTTGTCATACACTGGATCTGGAAAAATAGTACTGATATACTGATACGTAATGTAATAATGGTCTTCAATATGTAAAACTGAGAGCTTGAGGCAACATTTGGACTTGGAAAGATTTAACAAATATATTCTCTTTTCTTTCCTTAAAAGCTCTTTGTAAAAGTTGTATACATTCTCTCTCTCTCTCTCTCTCTCTCTCTCTCTCTCTCTCTCTCTCTCACACACACACACACACACACACACACACACACACAGTCACACACATCAAACACTCTCTCTCCCTTCCTCTCTCTCTCACACACACACACATACACACACTTACTCATACACACACACACTCTCTCTTTCCCTTCCTCTCTTCCTCTCTCTCTGTCTCTCACACATACTTTCTCTCCCTTTCTCTCTCTCACACACACTCATTCTCTGTCTTTCTCTCTCTCCAAACACACACACACTCAATCTCACTCCCTTCCTCTCCTCTCTCTCTCTCTCTCTCTCTCTCTCTCACACACACACACACACACACACACACACAGTCACACACATCAAACACTCTCTCTCCCTTCCTCTCTCTCTCACACACACACACATACACACACTTACTCATACACACACACACTCTCTCTTTCCCTTCCTCTCTTCCTCTCTCTCTGTCTCTCACACATACTTTCTCTCCCTTTCTCTCTCTCACACACACTCATTCTCTGTCTTTCTCTCTCTCTCAAACACACACACACTCAATCTCACTCCCTTCCTCTCTCTCTCTCTCTCTCTCTCTCTCTCTCTCTCTCACACACACACACACACACACACACACGCACACACCTCTGGGAAAGAGGATGGAGACACAAATATCTGATGTGGCAGCAGTTGTTTGAAGAACACACCAACACATTTCTCATAATGTATGTGTGTGAGTCAGAAAAATCAAGCATTATTATTTCTGCTCATTTTGTCCAGGTTCTTAAAAGTGACAAATACAATCACCACCACCACCCCACATTCCAAGTTCAGTAGCCAGCCTTGCATACTGCCCTTCTGATGCTCTAGAATCTCTCTTACCAGGACTGTAATGAATCAGGTGCATGGCAATAGGTGTCATTGGCTGATGGCAAATTAATTCAAACAATCCCTCAGTACATGTAGGATGGTGCGGTCATGTGCCTGCCAGTATTATCTTTTGTGTTTTAAGTTGAAGGGTTTCAGTTTATTACCCCTTTACAATTTTGGGTATGCTGATGACACATTATAGCTGCAAAGAAGCTGTTAAAGTTCACTGAGACAGGTAGATACGTAAATCAAATCTTTGCCACCCAAAGCAGGAGCCCCGCAGATTAGGAGAGTGATGAATTTTAATATTTAAGTTATGACAGCCCAGACAACCCTGCTGGCAGCCAACTCACAAAGTTATTTTACTATCTGCTTCATGATTGAACCACCTTTAGCCAAAATGTATTCCCCAGATAGAGAGTAAGTCTGTCTGTTGGGGACCATGATACCATGGGGTGCCTAGACTTATTTTCATGGAAGGAAAGTCATATTAAGTTGAATGCATTCTTTTGTGACCACCAGGGTGTAAAATCAAATACTGCCCATTCCATGCAAACTACTATTTCAACGTGTTATTTTCTACATTGCAAAGTACAAAATTGGAACAACTTCCCTACACAAGATGCACAGCTATGAGACTACTTATTTTATATTGCCGGCACTAAAAGTTGACATGGTCATAATGAGGACAATAAAGTCTCATTTGGGATGAAAGGATCAAGGGAGATATCTTTACCTCTCTTTAAACTCAATACTTCAAGGGTATTTGGAGGGAAAAGACAGACTTTTAATATTTATAGGCCCCTATGGTTCTATTCCTTTGAGCAAAATGTACACACGACTGTAATTTAAGGGCAATGTAAGCAGGCCAAATAATACTGAGTTCTAGCAACAGTATGCCATATGTCTCTTATTTTAAACAATAGGACGGCCATGTTGATTAAATATTAATTTTGAATTATTTTGCATCAGGCAGATGGTAGGGCTACTATCTGAGGAATACAAAATTTTATATATGTAATTTCATTAAAATGATGAAAATTTGATTAAAAAAATTCTCTCTATTTTAATCTTTGGGATTTTCTAACTATAGCTTAATATGATTTCTCAGATTTATGACTTAATATTACAATACACACACACACACACACACACACATATATATATATATATATATATATATATCACAGTTCACAAATCTAGACATCCATTTATGTTTCCATTACCTACCAACAAACATAAAGAATGTGAATGCCCAATGCATTTTGAAGGTCGTTTTTTACAGCTGAATAATTTTAAAGTCACTTAATCCTTAGTGGCTCATGTCATAAAAGGGAATGAATTAATGGCTTCTTTACTAAAGTGAACCATGGATGGGAAACAAAAAAGAATATTAAGTCATCCCTGTCTCAAGTGAAGAGATTAATAGATTTATCTCATGCAACAAAATGGGCAGAACCTCAGACTCAACACAATGGCATTGTTAACCAGGATTTTAGACAGGGTGACATTAAGAGGGGCAATCTAACATTCTAGGAAGAGTCGTCAAGTGAACTATCCTCCCAAAGTCTTTAGATACTTGTAATCATACCTTTATTTTCTGATGTACAAGAATTTCACTTGTTTTTGAATTCTATATCAAACTAATATCATGAAACACTTCTCTCTTTGATTAGGATATATTATTTACCATATTGCTCTCTTATTTTTTTTTTCGTGCAAGGAACAAGATCAAATTCATTTTTATGATTGAATAATATTCTGCTCTGTAGATATCATGTTTTTCACCGTTCAGCTGATAGCAGAAACATAGATTATTTTTACATTGTGGCTATTAATAATAAATGCCCCAATGAACATGGGAATACAGATGCAGTTTGCCTGTGGCCATTTTATTTCCTTAGGCCTAAAACATGAAAGAGGAGTCTCTGAGTCTCATTTAGTAATTTTATAATGGCTTTTCATGGTAGATGTCCCCAATACATCCCCTTAAGCAATAGAAATTGACTCCTTAAACATATATTCTCTTCTTTTGCTGTTGCTTATTTGTAGTCTGAGACTTACACACAGTTCAGGCTAGCCTGGATCCTGCCCTGGAGTTGAGTTGGCTTTAGATGCATGACAATCAACTTGTGTGTGTGTGTGTGTGTGTGTGTGTGTGTGTGTGTGTGTGTGTGTGTGTTTTGTTTTGTTTTGATTTTTTAAGAACAGTTAGCCTGTCCCTAGTGAGATACATGGTGATTTGATTTGCATCTCACTGATGGTAACAAGATGTCTATGCCATCATAAAATCCACATTAGACTATTTTTAATATTGAACATGTTATCTTGTTCCTGTTCAAGCATACTGCAGCAACTATAGTATCAAAAACTTATATTTGCCGAAACTCATAATTTCCATGGATGTGTATGTACACTTTCTACAAAATTTATTTTCTATTGCATATTATTTTGAATCTCCTATTTAATGATTCATCAGATACTTCTACCAAAATATGCCAAGGACTATTTGAGATCATGGAAACATTGTGAAGTGTCTTTGTCTTTCATGACCATAGTGGTATGTGTTGCTAACATTCTGACACTACATCACCTTAAGTTTCCATTTAAGCATAACAAAACTAGGCACTTCAAAGATGGAGTCTATGTGGTTGATGAAGAGAAAACAAATAGATTAGACACGGTGGCTTATAAAAGTGGAAAAAATGATTGATGAAGCATGTACTTAATGTGATGTGTATAGGGCACTATTAGACTCTTGTTTCATCCATCACAATTGTATTGTGAATTTCCATTAAATTGTTATAATGATGTCTTTTTCTAAAATACAAAAAAATTAACTATGAGATGTAAGTGATGATCAAGAGATTCTTCACGGTCAAGTATAATACAATTGAGTGTTTTCAATTTTTTTATTTATTGTGCATACCAACCACAGTTCCCCTTTTTCTCTTACTGTTTCCTCCCTCCTTGCACCCAACCACACCCACTCCTCAGAAAGGGTAGGCTTTATCATGTGGAGAAAACAAAGCCTAGCAATTCAGATAAGGCAGGACCAAGCTCCTCCCCTCAATATCTAGGCTGAGCACTGCATCCCACTGTATGGCATGGGCTCCTTAAAGCCAGCTCATGCCAGGGGCCTCACCATCAGACCATGCTGCACAGCTGTCACCCACATGCCACATGCGGAATAGAAATGATTTTTAAGCAAGTGGACTACATTTATCTAAGAAGTGCAGGCTCTGATTATCTTAGTTGCACACTCTACACTTCAGTGTACAGGAAATGGTCTTTGAAAGCAAGAACGTAGAAGGTCAGTAGGTAGCATGTCCTGAGGTTTACTTCCCAAAGAAGGATTTTCCTGCCACAGGGCTGTTGACTTCCTACACTTTGGGCTTCTCACAATCACCTGCCGATTTTTTATGGATCCTCCACATAGAGCAGCAGGCTAGGAGCTGTTACATCTCATTCCTCATGTCCCATGTTCCTCATACCCATTTGTCTCAGCAGCCTCTGCAGACATTCTGACACATCTTCTCACGTTTTCTCAGATGTCCTTCTCTTCAGTTGTGTCCCGTTTTAGAAGACAGTTTATGGGAAGCAGAAAGAGAGCCTGTCGATCACTGAAGAGTGCAACAGAGAATCTGTAGTCTTTCTTTTACATAACACAACATAGAATTCATTATGTGTGGTGCTTTTGATATTTTCAACCTCTTAAAATGTTCAAATCATTTTGACAATTTCATTAAACACATGTTCAAATAATGTAAAATATTTTCATAGAGAAACTTAAAACTAATTTTCTTTATCTGTTATTATTAACTACATATACACGGAAACTATATCACTAGGTATGCTTTTTAAGTTTCTAATGGTATGATAACGTTTGTTTATCAAATGCCCAAATAACTAAAAATGTTGGTTTTAAAATCAAAAATATACATTTATTTTGGGTATTGCTTTATTTCATAAGGATTAATAAGAAAAATAAACAGAAGAAACAATTCTATACTCTTATGTATTTATACTGTTGCTCTATGATTCAAAACAACAGTGGAAAAATCAGGGAAATATTTGCCTAAAGAATACTTTAAATTAATAATAATGTCATGAATATTTTTCAGGGGGTAATGACCCTGAAAAATGTGTGCCCTTTGTTGTCATGACTTTGAACCAACTGTTCATTTTATTTAATAATTTCTTATTTATTCATCCATCTACTCAGTCAGAAATCAGCAGTTACCCTTCAAAATGTCACATATTCAATTATCCCAAGTGTCAATTATTAAGGGATCTCAGAGAAATTTCCAAATAGAAACTTAACATCTATGAAAGAGTCAGAAGGAACCATGAAAATATATGCTTTTATCATTTTCTAACGATCACTTGAAGATTAATTATGTGCCTATATGTCTCATTGTGAACCAAACAATATATAGAACAGAACATAAAAATTATTTTCAATCTTACAAGATTCCTGTTCTTTAGTTGTGACATTTACCCACATGTTTTATGAAGAGTAGCTATGGAATGTTCTACTAACTTCCTAGGTGGACTTGGAGCAGAAGTTGAAGGTTATGTCAACCTGAGACTTTAGAGAGGTGAAGATGTGGATCTCCTTATGATTTGTATTGGCTAAGTGATGGTTGGGACACACTCCAAAAATTCTAAGTATTTTGTCTTGATCTAAACTATAAGTAAAGGTACACAGTTCAAAGACAAAATGGGTAAAATTCAGCAGACACCTGTAACAAAGGCCACACCCAGAGCAGAACGCCCACGTGTTCATTCCTGTGCTCCATAGAACTCGAGGAAGGGAAGAAATACCCTCATCTGGGGATCCAGGCTAATAAGAAGTCTCCATTATTAGCAACAGCAGATGGGAATCTGAGGGCATCTGAATATGAAACAAGACATGTCCATGCCAGTTAAAATAAATTTTTCTCAGGCTTTTAAACTTTTTTAAAAAATATTAATCATCAACTAAAACAAATGTTTGAAAGAAAGACGAAGATTTGGCATTAGTATCTGAAACACTGAGTTGTGATTTCTTCAAAAATGTGTATGAATTTGAGACCATCTGGAGTGAAAGAATGATCATATATTTTCTGAAATAGTTTGCAAATTTTAATTTCCAATTGATACAGAATTCTTTCACTTTTGTTTGTTGTGTTTGTAGATCATTATATTTTGCTGTATGGAGGTTTGCACTTTTCTTCTACCAGGTGGGGCTTGGGAGTCAAGATCCTTTACCCACTGAGACTGCTTCTTTATTTTTAATATAATTTTTTAAATTTAAATTTGAAACAACCTTGTTTTACATGTCAATCTCAATTCTTACACCCTCCTGTCCTCCTCTGTTCCCCTCACCAAACCCCATCCCATCTCCTTTCTGCTCCCCAGGGAGGGCGAGGCCTTTCATGGGAGGTCTTCAAAGTCTGTCACATCATTTGAAGCAGGGCATAGGCCCTGCTCAATGTGCCTAGGCTGAGAGAGTATCCATCTATATGGGATGGGCTCGCAAAGTGCATTCATATACTAGAGATAAATACTGATCCACTACCAGGGCCCCATACACTGCCCAGTCCTCCTAACTAACACTTTCCATCAGGGAATCTGGGTTGGTCCTATGCTGGTTTCCCAGCACTCAGACTGGAGTGTATGAGCTCCGTCTTGTTCAAGTCAGCAGTTTCTGTGGGTTTCTCCAGCCTGGTCTTGACCCCTTTGCTCATCACTCCTCCCTCTTTGCAACTGGATTCTAGGAGTTTGTCTCAGTGTTTAGCTGTGGGTGTCTGCTTCTGCTTCCATCAGCTACTGGATGCAGGCCCTAGGATGGCATATAAGGTAGTCATCAATCTCATTATCAGGAAGGGCATTTAAGGTAGCTTCTCCATTATTGCTTATATTGTTAGATGGGGGTCATCCTTGTAGATCTCTGTACATTTCCCTAGTGCCAGATTTCTCTTAAAATCTATAATGGCTCCCTCTATTATGGTATCTCTTTTCTTGCTCTCCTCTATTCTTTCCCTGACTCAATTTTCCTGCTCTGTCATGCCCGCCTCTCCCCTTCTCTTCCTCCTAACTCCTTCTCCTCTCCCCCCATGCATCTTATAATCCCAACTTTCAGAGTCTTACAATGATATCCTTTGTAGTATCATCCTTACTATAGTAGCAAAGTGAGGAGCATGTTTCAGATGACAGTGTCTCCCTGTCAGCACAGACAGAAACCAGTCAAATACCAGGCAGCTCTAAATTGTCTTTGCTGGAGTTCAAATTCCAATATATTATCTTTACCAAATTAAATTGTTCCCTACTGTGACAAATATTTGATATTCTCAGAGATAATTTCATAAAGCAGAGGTTATTTATTTAAGAAATTTAATTGAATTCAAATTGGTTCCTTGTCTACATTTTAACCTGACATTTCAAACATGCCTTCTTACATGAGGTTTGCAGTCTTAACTCACAATTTTCCTTGAACTGGTATTTGCTTGACTTCACCAGGTACACAAGCAATGATTCTACAGGCATAAAACTTAAAATCAGTAAGAAAAAAAGCATAATAAAACAACAAAAATACTAAGCAAAAATAATGCCAGTAATTAGAAATATGAAAACCTAGCATCAATTAAACTGAAAAGCAATGTTAGATTGTCTGAAGAGTAATCTGCATGAAATGTTGCAAAGCAAGGTCAGGAAACAGCTTCTTCTCCGTTTTTCTTCTTAATGCTCCTAATTGAAGTAATTTAAAATTCAACAAAACTCTAGTCTTCATATGAGATTGTTAAGAAATCCAGACATGTATTCTACTGAGCAGTCTTAGTGCAAACAAGAATGGATATTGCAGATTTGTTATAGACTAGATGACAACCATGAACTTGTTAAGTGTCCCAGGATGATCAACAAGGTTTCCACAGTGTACCTCTTCTCTTTTATGTTTTATGAATGCAAAGATTTTTTTTTTCCATCACACGGATTTAATAACATATTTCTTTACCCCCTTAGTTTATTTGGTTGCAAAAGCACATGAAAAAGGGGCCATACTAGAATGTGTTATTAGGGGGATATTAGAGTACTCTTGTTTAATTAGAAGAATTTGTTTCAAATGCAACAGATATGTAATATTTAGTCTATCAGATTTCCAAGACTACAATGAATAAAGGCAAGGTAGAGGTAAAATTTCTCACTGTCATTACCTTACAAAGTGCTATAAAAGAGAGAATCACACACACACACACACACACACACACACACACACACACACACACACACACACACACACAGCCTCATACTTAACACCCACACAAACCTGAACCCTGAGATGTCCAAAAATGCCAAAAGCCACATTTTGTCTTGCAAGACCAGCATGATGCCTCCAACCCAGTCATTTGCCTTGCCTACTGCACTATACTTGAAATGAGCAGTTTCCAACTTTAGTTTCACCGATAAACTTTCACAAAATACCTGTCAATCACTGTGTGTACAAAAAGAAAACTGGAAGAAAAAAAATGGAATTTTCCTTTTTTCCTCTGTGATGTTAAAAGGCAAAGGGCATTCTTAACAGTATAGCACTGCCTGGGAAGACAGCAAAGAAACCTGTGTGAGACATCAAATAGTCATGAAGTCGCAATTCCACTGGAATGTGACCATCACCCCTTTGTTTTTGCCACTGGGTATCCTACAGAAGAAATGGTGAAGGATTCTGACTTAAAGAGCTCTATCAATGCTGCGAGGTAATAAAAAAATACAGCGAGTGAGCTAAAAAGAGTGACTACCTATGACTTGGGAGAAAATATTAACGAAAGAGACAGACAGTGAGGGGTAAACTCAGGAGAAAGACTATAAACGCGGTGTGAGTTCAGTCCAAGTCTGAGAGAGCATAGCCTCTCATTAAGGCTGTGAAAGATGGAAGATAAATTTTGGCTTTAACTATCTGCAGTCCCTTTAGGAAATAGGTAGGGAATGATGTAATGGAGGATATATTGTAAACACTGCCTTTTCCATACCTCACCTTCCTCTTTAACACTTTAACACACACACACACAGAGACACACAGACACAGACACACACACACACATACACACTCCGTTTCCTCCTCTCACGGTTTAAATAACCTCTACATTACTTAAACCACCCAATGCAAGGTTATTCTGTGTAAATAGTCATTATAAAGTATCATATAGAAAATAATTGAAAGCAACAACAGTCTTTGTGTGCTCAGTATAGAAATAAATTTACTCAGCATATTAATCTACAGTTTGGATTTAAAATTGCTACATATTTATAGAGAGTAATGTATCTAAAACTGCTACATAAGTAGGCCTATATCCTGTTGTGGAGGAAAGGTTCAACTCTGTGTTAAGGAAAAATTCCTTGCTGATTATTTATGTGAATTTGAGGAAGCACCTCTGCTGCTTTAGGTATATGGTGGTGGACTATATGTGTTTGTTCTACTGTTCACAGGACAGTGTAGGAGTTAAATGCGATTGTGCTTAGAAAATATGAAAAGATAAGATGTATGTGTTCTCATGGACATGGGCACATTTATTCCGTCTCTTTTTTTTTTGTTCTTGAAGGAATATAGAGCACCCGTTTGTTGAATATTTGTTTTTCTTCAGATTCTGTTTTGGATCATTAAAGGCAAGGGGATTGATCCCAATAAAGCAGTGGAGAAAGGGTAAACTAGGAGAAACGTCAATGACATCAATTTATATCTGGAGAGGACTCTGGACCAGTGGCTTTGATTATCAGCTGGTGTTTCTAACTCAGTGGTAGGCACAAGTCTAAATAGATGGCTCATGTGCCAATTGGTTTTATATACAAATACACAATTAAAGAAGACATATGATTTCTCACTCCTTGGCACATTAAGCATTATTTTTCTTTTTTTCTGCATACGACAAATCAAATTGGCTTATCAGCTCTTCATGTATTTCTCTATTCTTTCTACTCATGAAAAATTGAAAACAAAGCATTTTATATGACAAACTCAGGAAAGGTAATTTGCATGTGGAAAAGATGGATTTTAGTCATGGCAAAACTAAATTATTTTATTTAATTGATTTATGTGTAATTATGTGACCAACAGGGGTTGAGGCTGATTGTGCCACATATCTCAAGTGAATGTTATTTAACAGCATGGTGTTCTGACAACACAGGAGCAACCTTCTCATCATTATTTCATCCAAGGCCAGGAAAACCCCTGTGGTGTCAGTTATGCATTATTTAAAATGAGTTCATCACATGTTGCCTGAGTATTGGATGCCTTTCCAAAAAAAAAAAAAAAGTCTCTGGTGATAAGCCCTGTTTATCTGCATTTTCATGATATAGTTACCCCATAATATGTAGATAACATGGAGATAAACTTTATCAATCTAATAACAAAAAAGGATGAGTGTTCACTTTCTTAATATTCCCAGTTAAGTTAATAAGTAGAAACTGTAATTGCATTAATCTATTCACACTAGCATCATTTTAAAACTATTCTTTCATTTTACAATATATTTTTGGCTCCTGTCTTATTGAAAAAGATGTTTTATTTTATTATTTTTACATTTATGTAGAGTGTGTGTATGTGTGTGTAAGGGAGAGAGTGTTTGTCCTCATGTGTTCACACATGTGCGTGCATGTGTCCATGTATAATTATTTTCTCTTTTCACCATATTGATTACAGGAATCAACTTCATGTTCTCAGGCTTGGTTGTACCTGAGGCAAATGCCTATACCCTCTCAGCCATCTTGGCCCCATTTTAATATGTTTTAACACAGAGACTCATATTTCCCAGACTTCTCACTTACTTACCTCGTTAAACATTCAAGGGTTATCTTCAACTCCTGGCCTTCCTGCCTCTGCTCCTCAGGTTCTAGAATCACAGGCATGATTTACCATGTCAGATGCACGTGAAGTTTGTAGTTGAGGCCATCATATGATAGAAATTTGACAGGAAGACTAATGTATTCATCTAATGGTCAATTTTTTGCTTTCTTTACTACTTCCTCAAAGCCACTGGTGCTCTGACAGTTGAGCAGTGATCTCATTTTCACATATTCTTGATATCAACATCGAAATATGATGGCTTGAATTATCTAGGTTTCTACCAAGAAAAAAAAGAAGAAAGAAAGAAAGAAAAAAAGAAAGAAAGAAAGAAAGAAAAAAGAAAAAGAAAAAAATGACAAAAACTACCTTGGGGAAACCAGAAGTATACATATACATAAACTTGAACAAAGAAACTTATTCTCAATGCATACATGCAGACTTGAAATTCAAATGGTATCTTATTGTCTATAAACCCCATGCATAGACACATGATATAAGTCAAATTTTATACCTTCTACACTGTTAGGAAGTGTTCAACAGGAGAATCTGGGCTTGTAAAATAAGAGGGTCTACTAAACTGATAATTATAAAAACAATTACATTTCTTAAACCTATAAGATGGGGCTTCCTACTGCCCTCCTGCTGTTGACAGAGCCCTTCACTTGTGGCCCTACATCTCATGACCACATTTCTTCTTAATTAATGGCCTCTTGGCACTTCTTGTTATTGGGAATAAGGAGGTGTTTCCTTCCCCCTCCCTTGTTCAAATACAAGCACATTCTGTTACAGAAATGGTCACAATATAAGAGAAGGAAAAGACTCAGATGCCTGTGAGGTTCAGCTGAGCATGTGGCAGAAAACATTAAATAATTTTATGCTGGCCAGACATGCTTGTGACCAGTAACTGGCCACTCTGAATTATGTCTTTGAATGATGCATCACTGTACTTAATGTTTTTTGAGTCTATTGAAAATATGTTTTTCTTATGAAAGTCAGTATAAATTGAGGCACCTGGCCTTCTATTTGGAAAAGAAAGAAGATTCAATGCCAATTATGAGAGAAATTTTCAAATAGATACATTGTGGGTGAACGTGTAAGTAATGTGCACTAATTTGTGTATGGTTGGATGTATGTTTGTCCACTTATATATGTAAGTGTATTTCCTTGTGTGCCTGTGTGTTTTCCTTCTTGTATTTAGCTGTACATGCATATTTATGCACTCTAATTTGCTGTTGAGACAAGAAGACAGCCTCGCATGCTGGTTTTCTTTGACACCTACCCTAGTTTTGGATACAGTTCTGACTGTGATCTGGAGTTTGAATTAGGTAAACTGACTGGCTAACTAGTTCCAGTGACGTGCCTGCCTCTGCCTCTCAGCATGAAATTACATCCATGTGCTACCACATCTGTTTATTGAATGTTCTTGGGATTGAACTCAGGCCCTCAAATTAAAGTGACAAGTATCTCATTGACTGAGTTCTTTATCTAGTCTCAACCAAGAGTTAAATTTATAATCACATTCAATTCACCTTTTCTGCGCAATGAGAAATCCTCTGTAGAAGATGTGGCTAGATCCATCGTTCCTTACAGCAGTGATTCATGTAGATACTAGTCTCACACACACACACACACACACACACACACACACACACACACACACAGCCTTCCAACATTTATAGTTGATTTCCCTTTAGCATCTGAAATAGACAACCTAGTAGCCAACTGAACATGACCTCTCTAGGTCACCTCTATGCCTACAAAAACTTTAGTGGACATAGCTCAGCTGGTGGTCTCTCATCTTACCAAAGCATTTCTACTGAAGCACCGTTCTCCTTGTGATGGCTGAAATTATTAGGACACCTTGCCACTTTGTCAGATTAAGCAGTACTAAGCTCACAGATCACACAATCAGACACAGCTTTAGAAAGGAATAATGTCGTTGATAAGACATCTATAGAATCAGGGAAGAAAGATTCAAAGAAGCCATTACGGCTGCATTGTTTACATTGAGAAAGGTAGTTCTAACTTGTATAGAGTCCCAATAGCAACAAACTAAGGATGCTTGATTGGAATTCGTTATTTTAGAATGTCAGCCAGGTTTGAGTGTTCTTTTATTGTTGCCTTGCAAATAAAGCAATCTACTGGGGGATTATTTAGTCACTCTATTTAAACAAACTGAAATTGATGTGGTTTTGTGTTGAGATACAAACTTCTATTTTCGAATAGTTCGAAATAGTTTCGAGTAGTTCGAATATTGAAGGGTAACACTGTGTGTGTGTGTGTGTGTGTGTGTGTGTGTGTGTGTGTGTGTGTGTGCACTCCTGCAAGTGTGCCTTTGGTTGTATGTCGTGCAGTACTCTTTGGTACATTCCCCATGAGTATGGAAGACCAGGTAACATATATACTTCTTCAGTAGAATGACACCAGGAAGACCGTTGGCTATGAATACTAAATCATTCCAGGCAAGCAACTGCTCCAAGATTCATCTTGTTGTGGCTGGTTTCAATTAAAAAGACCATTTTGTGTTCAAAGGAAGCTACAATCCCATTTATTTTGCTTATACTACACGAGGAATTCTTAATTCAGAATTATAAGCCATAATGAGGAAAGAATAGATTTTTCAAAAGTGCAAGTGTGAGGCTGGGCAGAATGCCATTGCAATGGAGCATACACAGGGTGCAGGGTCACTGTTTAAACGTTTATGAGGAATATTTTTGTTCTCTTTTAATGTGACCATGCTAGACAGTTGGAGGACACCTCAGGAGTCCTCTAGAACATCTTTATCTGATTTATAGAAGCAAATTTGAGGCCTGTGGGCTTCCTATGTTCATCCTTCCTTGAATCAGTGGAAATAAAGGCCTTCAATTCCACACCCTCTAGCCCATCCCGATTCACAAGGCTGTAATCCTCACTCTTGAATATTTTGTAATCAATGTATGTTCTAATGAGCAAGCAACATATTGTCCCTTTTGACTTCAGGGCAAGCTCTTGTTCACTGGCAGATTGTCATAACT
Source organism: Phodopus roborovskii (assembly GCF_943737965.1). Taxonomy (NCBI): domain Eukaryota; kingdom Metazoa; phylum Chordata; class Mammalia; order Rodentia; family Cricetidae; genus Phodopus; species Phodopus roborovskii. Next base: position 2,101,882 of record NW_026126689.1, on the reverse strand, counting down.
AGTCACAGCTGCCACTCAATCAAATGTCAAAATTGCTGTAGGGCTTTCTGTGTGTTTGGTGGGTTTTTAAAATGCCCTAATGTTTTTTTATGAACATTCAGTTTCTCCCTTTTTCTTTATAATATTTTGTCATTAACTAACTCAGTAAATATCGTGTAAATATTTATTGATAAGATAGTAATACTATTCTGTAAGACAAACTATAGTCATCTTCAGGAATTCTGGTTCTGCGTGCAAAAGATTATCACAGTTGTGTCTGTTGATTGTTTACTCTCTCCTTAAACAAGGCAACAGGAAGCTTATGGGACCCTCACCTGAGTATCTAACCCTTGATCAGTTATATGCTATTCTGTACTTTAATTGTACTTTACCTCAGGGCCTCAGGAGAGGGGCAACAGGACATGGGTAAGAAAGTACTAGAGAAGTGCTCCTAATTCACCTACAGAACAGCCACTATTCCTCCTGAGGACTTCCACACTCCTGTAAGTAAGCACAATGAATTGATTAGTTTCCCCAAATTCATGATCTCTGGAGGAATCATACCTCAGTTTGTCATGAGGCCCCTTAACAAGACATTGTTTTCATTCCCTAAGCCATGAGGGAATTTTAATAACAAGAATAGCATATGATATTTGATTTTTGGTAGAAGTATTCCCAGTGCTTTATAGGGTTTGTTCTATGAATGTGTGTGCAGGCATATATGTTTGTGTGAGCATATGAGATTTGCAGCCCTGTAAGAAGTCCTGATGATATTTGAAATGATTTTTCCTTATTTTCTATAATATGGTCTCATTGGTATCTTTGACATATACTTGTGACAATATATTTCTTTACCTGCTTAAGAATCCCAAGCGATCATGGGATAGTGTTCAATGTACTTTGGATAAGGTCACCATAGAGCAAGAATTCTGCAGGCATCAAGAAACTTTATGCCCATCATTTAGCTCCCAGACACAATCTGAGCTCCAGCCATTCTGACCTACTTTCTTATGTCTGGAATTCTTGTTTTCGTCCTAGTGCTACATCTCTAAAAATGCCTGTCTTCTTTTAAAGAGATACCCATTTTTTCTCTGTGTCAAGGAACGTTCCCTTTCCTGGGAGTACATCAAGGTGCATCTGACTTTCAACCAAGATTATTAGCATCTACCAAAGGCAATTATATATTTGACCACAGTGAGATAAGAATAAGATATTAGTGAAAAATCCGTGTCTAACAAACCATTGTTGCTACATAAATATGGTACAGAAGAATGTAAAGAAATAGGATATATCCGCAGTGATATTGTTTTATAATGAATACATATTACAAAGGGAATCCAAGTGTCACTGGGATTTGGAAAAGTTGAGCACAGATTTTAGAGGTGATCCTTTTGATGTTATTCTATCTATACATTTACAAAGCGTATTGGCCAAAGGATACTTAATCCAAAGAGCTATCTTTCAGGTTTCTAGAGTGATAGACCAAGAAACAAATTGTCTGGTCTTACATCCCAACTGAGCCAAAAACAGCTTTACTTCTTTCTTGAGGCTTAAAGTCAGTTTGAAAGTCACAGATGTTTGCTTCTGGAATGGCTGCATAGTGTGACATTAACAGATATTCTCAAGGGGATTTTTTTTTTTTTTTTTTTTTTTTTTAGGAAGTCAGTCAATACCAGTGAATCATTTTAGTGAGCAACCTTGCCCTGAAATAAAGTGAAAAATGATTCTCCATTTCGTGGCCAAATACAATGGTGAGGTACTCCAGATGACACACGCTTGTCAGGTACAGCCATTACTCTTTCTCCTTTGCTTTTAGTTAAATTGCACAGAGAGTACTCTGGACAATCATGACATGGTACAATGATATTTAAGACTAGCTTAGGGATCCCATGTGAATTACGTACATAGTAGAAATTCTTGGTTTTTGAATGAGAACAAAGGGGCTTACCACATAATGCCTAGAAGACCTGAAAACATCTGTGGGATTGAAATAACATATTAACTACATGTCTTTTCTCTTGTACATGTGTCATAGCATTGGACTTCAGTTGTTTTCAAATTCTGTCTCAATCCTGGTATATTTTCAGATGCACTAAATCCACTTCTTCAGGATTCAAGTATTCACGGTACGAGGTAAATTAACTCTTACGATGCTCAGAGGCACCAATTAATGCCCTAGAGGAGGTAAATTACTAAATGGTACCCTGCTGCTCTGGAAGCCTGAAATTGCCTCAAATGGGTTTGTGGCTCCATGGCAGAGGCTAGATAAGTCTCAAAGCTCTGTAGGACAGCTTCCATTCTTGAATGGGGAATTGGATTTGATCTCATCACAAGCTAAGTTATCAGAAATAAAAGATATAATAATTGTTATTAGACAATAATATAAATGCCTTTATCTGAAGCTCAAAAATTGGCAAAAACAATAATGTAACACATAACAGACTCTCAGCTACCTTCACATATGTAAATGTGTGTAAACCCACTGAGCACATGAGATTTGAATTCCTGTATTTATGTGGTAAAATATTATCATTATTGATAACATGTACACATTGTAGTACCACAGAAATATTATGTTTTACCAATAACTTTTACACCTCCTTTAATTTATCCTAAGTATGAAAGTAAATACATAGAATCAGAAAGGGCACACTTGCAATTTTTAGAGAATGTCATTAATTTTTTCACAATGTAATTCGTGATGGAAAGAGTTAAATTGATTTTTCTACTCTTTCTGGTGTGTAGTTATGTGGCAGTACAAAGGACCATGTCATTTCCTGTTGCTTCTTCAGTCCTAAAGATATTGACCCTCCTTTGATTCATGAAAATTCTCTTCTGGCATGCCTTAATTGTTACTTTGTCTCCATTTGTTGTGAGTGTAAGATCTCACAGCATTCACAAGCTATTTTCTTTACCAATCTAGTTAGAAGTACTGTGAAAGAAAGTAAAAAATAGTCCTTTCTTTACCTCCATTTATTCATTACAGAATCTTTCAGTTCCTGTTAAGTGTAAAACACAGCATTTCCAAAAAACAAAAATGGACCCTGGCCTTCTTAGTTTCTATATTCAGTAGTTAGAAGCAAAACAAAAACATAACTGTGAGTCATCCTGCTCATTCACATAAATTCTGTAAAGGGATCAACTATGTATCCAAGGGAGACAGTAAAGAATTAGGGTGATGAGGTGAGGTACTGGGTAAATAAACAGGAGCCATACTTTAAGTTCTATGCATTATCTATCCACCCACTGATCTATAATGTTTGTATTTATTCATCCTCTTTTTAAGATCTATTAGTCTGTCTACAACTATAACATTCCATTTCTTCAAATATCTTTTTATAAGCACAATATAAACTTATTGAAACTTATGGAAATAAATAGAAATGTTTGTGGAAAGTGACTTCAGATAAGCTAGCAAGGCAGAAATCCTAAGTAACCTCAACTGTAGATAATGAAGAGCCCAAGGGAACCAGCAAAGAAGACTAAAACTTTGTGGATTTCTAGTAGGAAGCAATTTAAGAAGGTCATGGGCAAGAAAGACGATGGGATGTTCTAAGAAAGAATGAGATGGCATTCTTCTGCCTGCTGTTGGAGGGGATGTGAAATGACACAGAAGTCATTGCTGGGTCACTTAGTAGTCAGTGTCCACGAAAGATATTTCACTAAGTAGTAACACAAGGGTAGGTAGCTCCTTTGAATTTTATATGAAGTCAAAACATAAAGCTGAAGTGGAATATTGAGTCAAGACAGAACACACACACATGCACACACGTCACGCTCCCCACACACACACACACACACACACACACACACACACACACACACACGGTAAGGACAGAGAAAAAGACCATGTGGGTATGCTGATAACAGAAAAGGAAGCTATTAAGATGCAGAGGAAGAACTGTGAAAAAGAACATTTACAGACACAGAGCAGACAAAATGAGGGAAAGTTGTAACAAATAATGGGAGACTCAGCCTTTGATAGCTGAGGGACCTTCCATTGCGTTTAACATAGAAAAGAGATAGTCACCTGTATTGAGGTGCAAAATAATTTCTTTGGGTTCCTGACCTAAAGCCTGGCAAGGTACTAATGAGAGAAATTTAGAAACTGTTTATACTGAGCCACATTTGTGATAATCATTTAGCATATGCTTTTGAAATCACATCTCAGAAGTTCAGAATCGGCATTTAAAACTTTAAATTAGCAGCCAATGGAACTCAGGCTGAGATGAATCAAGTGACTTGCCCCAGACCACAAATATGCCCCAGATCAATATTTGTAGTAGTGAGCTTCGTCCTAAAGCTACATATGCAGCTAGATATTTACTTTGTTATTAGCAAGCAAGTATTGAATTCCAAAGAGCAACTTCAGCCTTGCCAGTGTGTGCAGCTCACTGCAACCAGGAATAATTAAAGATTCAAGTCTCTAGATATCTAGTCTGATGGTCTTTCCATGAAATGTTTTGTCAACTGTTTTAGAAACAGAGGGCATCCTAGTAGAAAATAAGTGTCTAGTCTATTCATTGGAAATTTAGTAATACTAGGATGAGTTAGTTATAATGGAAAGTCATGAGAATTCAATTACAACATGTAAATATATGCCAAATGGATGGATGGAATCTGTTTAACTATTGCAAATGATTTTATCAAGAAATATGATTACGGAAAGTAGTGTTGAAATAATTCCCAAATCACTTATTAACTTTTGATCAGGACTCTAAAGTGATTAAGTATTAGATATAAAGATACTAGATATTAATTTATGTAGACATAGTGTTGTCAAAAACAATAAAATTTATTTCATTTTGTGGACACATAATGTTTAATTGTGTACACGCAAATTTATATACATTTTGTGTGTTTATTCAACAGTCGATTGACACCTGACTTGTTTCCAAATAGTTGGAATCATGCTATCTAGAACATGGGAATGGAAAAATCCCTTTGAAACATTGATTTTGTTTCTCTTGAATATATACTGACTAGTAGGATCACTGGATTGTGTGATCATTTTATTTCATTTAATTTTTAATTTTTCAGAGCCTCCATACTTTTTGGCACAGAAGTTATTACTAATGTAGATTATTATGAACCATGATACATCAGTTCCTTTGTTATTCCCAATTTGTTATCACTTATCTACAGTCTTAATAATATCCCTTTTATTTGGGTAATAAAACATTGTGCATTTGACTTATCAACTTGACAATTGATTATTAATGCTGGACATTTATTAAAATAAAACAAATATCTGTTGAAGCCTAGTGACTGACTTTTAACAAGTCATTTGAAGACATTTGTTGTTATGTTTTATTATTGAGATGTTTCATTGTTTTGTTGGTCTTTATATATTCCAAATATCAACCCTTTATTGCAGTTAAGAAAGTTTAACAAGCATTCATTAAACAAAATTTTACTACAGTGTCAGTTACAATTTTCAAAGTTTTATGTATATTAAATATATCATTGCAACAATATAGAGACTCTTAATCTAACTTTTTAATAGGATGGCTGTCAAATTTACAAGCTAATACTATACAATGCCAAGGGAAATTTTTAGTTGCACATTATGAGGAAAGTATATGTTTTTAATTCCATCTTATGCTTTATAATATAGCTTCAGCATGGTGCCATAAAAACTATATCCAGAAGAATTGTTTTCTTTTACACCTACCTGCCTAAAAAATGTTAATTCATATGCATGATTCTTTACTCTAGCCATGCTGTATTGGAGTCCCATGAGGACTCCACAAACAGCTTAGTACAGATGCAAATGAAATGCACCTGAGCTCATATCCTGAAAGTTTTCCTCCACCTAAGGCTTTTCATAAGATCCACAGAACCAAGGCCTTGTCCTTTATAAGGCTGACTACAGTGACACTTCAACTGTATTGACTCCTCTCTCCCCTCTTATTACCCAGTTGTACCCACAAATTTCTCAAGATTACAGTGCCAGGTCCTAAGCACGTGGGGCCCATGTAAAAAGTGTTAACAATTGCATTTTTGTCATCAAAAAAGTTATGAAGGATGGGCTTTGATATTTACATCTATGTATAAAGGTCTACTACTTTATCAAAACACTTTATAGTCATAAAGTGTTGCATCAATTATTTTAACAACTTAAACTTTGTCATTTTACTATACATGCTTTCTGTTGCTTCAAATTTTGGATTTGATTAATTATACAAAAATGAAAATGAGACATATGAAATGGTAACATGAGCCAGTTATGTCCTGTTGTTGAACCCGATCAAACTTAATTGTAATCCATAATGTATTCTGATCACTATTTGATATTTGACATTGCACATGAAGAAAAGTCAATCAAATTGTTTATCAATTTAATTTCCTGGTGTTAATTTAAGTGGCCTGTTTTCATCAGTTCTATACCTTCAGTTTAAAACATTTCAAAAACCCTTGCTTGAGTTTTCTGTGAATAAGGACTAAGAATGAATTAGTCATCATTTGATGCTCGGTAAAAACTTCATTGCAGAACTTTTTCTGTATTGAGAAGCTATAGGTAATTCCTAATTGTATTAAGTGAAAGAATCCTAATGGTCTACTTAAACAGGCAGGTTGATGTCAATGGTATTATAGGAAAGGATATGTTATTTCAATTATTATTTTCTTCTCATGAATATTAACTAGGTCCAATGGAAAGAAGTAAATTTAATGGTAGATGTTGACAATGATAACAGACAGAAAAGTAGACTATATATATACATACATGCATATATACATACATATATATAACATCTAAAGATAGATAATATATACTTAGATGATGAATAGTATATACATATACATATGCACATATGTAGATGTCATAAATTATAGATTTCTCTCAATAGTTACTTGATAGATTGATAAATAAAAAGATACATAGCTGATAAGATTGTCTTGGGGTTCCTGTTGCTGTAATAAAACACCATAACCAGGAGCAGATTGGAGAGGAAAGGGTTCATTTTGCTTAAACTTGTGGATCACAGGCCATCACTAAGGGATATGAGAATATGAAGCAGAAGACAAGGAGAAGTGTCCCATATTTGCTTACTGCTTACAGATTGGTCATCTTCCTTTTATATAGAACTCAGGACCACAATACTAGGGTTAGCACGGTTGATAGTGTGGTAGGTCCTCCCACGGGGGGAAAAAAAAATCAGTCATAGAATTTACCATAAGCTTGTTCACAGGCCAGTCTAGTGGGGACATTTTATCATCTTAAGTTGCCCTCTTTCCAAATAAATCAAGCTTGCAATGCTGGCATACAATTAGCCAGTACCTGGATGTATAAGGAAGGATAGATGAATAGATGATTAGTAGATAAATAGGTGATTCATACATAATAAATGACATTAAATATTGAGGGACAATATGGCAGATAGATTTATAGCAAATAGACAAATGGTAGATAAGTTGTTGATAGGGACATGGCAGATATGTGATCAGAAGCACAGTGTTGTACACTAGGTTCTACTAGACCATCGTCTCCCTAATATTCTGCATAAGAATTTACAACAAAGAATTTTGCATGTAATAATTTTAACCATACCATAAACATTTGTAATTTTCTAAGAAACTAATTCACTTATTTTTTTATAAAGCAGATCTAAAAGTTATTTTCTACAGTTAGTAAGTTTTGAGATAGTAATTAAGAAAAATCATAGCTAGGAGCAATAAGTAACTCCCATAAGCAAAAATTCTTACTTCATGTTTTTTTTCCTTTGGACAACATTAATTAAAATCAAAAGTACATACTACATTAAGACTTCAAAAAAATCCATCTACAAAAGGCATGTTTGGCCTCAGATGACAGGTCCAAAAAGACCAAAGGAATTAGGATTGTGTTCAAAATCAGTTTCTCCTGTTTTTGTGTTTTTTATCTTGCTCATACATCACAAGCTCTAGCTCTCCTGGAGAAAGTGCTCATCATTTATTTATCTGCAGAGACTGGCGCCTGAATTGATCTTCATTTCCATCATGCCCTGAATGAGAGAATCGTGAAAAGCAATTTAGGCCAAGACATATGCTTTCTCTGAACGAGGAGGGCCAGTGCTTTGTAGCCATGCTACTCAGACATTCTTTTGCAGGATATCATAAAATTTCTAGGAAATTCCCACTCCATGTTCAGATAGAAGTAGACATCTGTCATATTAAATCATGACCTGATTTCTCAATTCCATCTTCCTTTGAAAAATTATAGTTAATTTTATAAACACGTACAGTATGAACAAGTAGCCAATTGAAGATCAATCACATTTGAGTTGAGTACTGCATGAGATGTATGGAAGCCAGCAGAATACCCCTTTTATCTGCCAACATATTTTTTTGAAGAAGGCTACATAATATCATCTTGTAGCCATGTTAGCTAATGAATGATGACTATCACTCATGCATGGTTAAATTCGTGCAAGAACTATGTGCATCTAATTTCAACCTCCGAAGAATGTCATAGAGATTGCACACCTGCAATTTCTATCCTTGGGTCAGGAGTACCACAGCAGGTTGGGCCACAGAGAGAGATTTTGTCTCAACACAAAGTATGTCCTAGAAAAAATTGTTATTAAACCTGTTTATGTAGAATACCCATTTGTAAATTATGAACGGAAGTGACAATTCAGATATACATTTAATTTTATCACTTTCTGATTCAGAAAACAACAAACCAACACGTAACCCTTCTTGTGCTCATGTATCAAAAATTTGTTTCTTTATACAACTTAAAAAGCTATGCATGTCTGTGAGTACAATGTAGTGGAGAATAGAGTGATGGAGAACTATTTTCTACAAATTCCTTTCTAAGTTTAGTCTTAAAAATTCCATAATCCAGAATCCAGAATCTATTTTCTTCAACATATACAGAATTCTATTACTTTTTTTTTTCACTGATCAAAAAAACCATCAAAAATTTTAGATTGAAATGTTTTTATTATATACTCTACCTCTGGAGGAAGAAAATTTTACTTATAATTGAATATGTTGATGACTATCTTAATAGAATTTTCTGATAAAGTAAAACGACTTTTTTTTGAAAATGTAATGCAGTGTAAGCTAAGTGTGTGTGTGTGTGTGTGTGTGTGTGTATGTGTTTTGTTTTTTCAAGACAGGGTTTCTCTGTGTAATAGCTTTGACTCTCCTGGAACTAACTCAGTAGATCAGTCTGGCCTTGAACTCACACTGACCCACCTGTCTCTGCCTCTCAAGTGCTGGGATTAAAGGTGTGCACCATGCACCACCACTGCCTTGCATTGTGCGTGTTTTATTTTAAACCCATTGTCTTTCTTTATCTATTGCTCTCTTTGTATTCAAAATCTAGGAGAGTAAAAATATAGATGACAAGAGATCATAAGTGCCCAATCTGATTCAGAATAAGAGATACACACACATGTAGGTGTATGTGTGTGTGTGTGTGTGCGCGCGTCCCTGCATGCGTGCGTGTGTGTGTGTGTGTGTGTGTGTGTGTGTGCGCGCACATGTGTGTGCATTTATGGCTGTGTGTATGCACACATGGGAGCATTCATGCAATCACCAAAAATTATTTCTTAGAAAACATACCCAATGATATCAAAGGATTAGCTGATGGGGAAAGAAACCTGATTGATCTTGAAGGGTCTAGTGTTCAGCTGGTCCTATGAGTTTTCTTTCTCTTTGATTATAACAAGGAAGCCATTCACCATTTTCTTCATGCACAATAAGAACTTCTCTTGCCATGGAGAGCTGCCGCCTCAGTCAAAATGAAACATCAATTTATAATAAAGATCCATAGATCTGTGTAGGACTATACATCACTGCTGTGAGATGACTTTGCCTTTCCTGACCACAGATGTCAACTTAAATATTCATAAACAAACCATATTCTTATCCCTGTTTTTTTCCTGACTCATGTAGATTTGCATTTACCTAGAATGAGCATTGCTTTTGCCAAGGAATCATCAGGAAACATCAATTCCATGGCTTTAAAATTCTTCACAATAGGAAAAAAAAGCATAAATATTGTCTCATTCATGTATATTCTTACAAGTTTCAAGTTATTCTCAGTTGTACTGTTGGAGTGACCTAAGCATTATTAATATTTAGGGAAATCATTCTCACTTAATTAAGATAGTAAAATTAAATATTTAATTTTCTTAAATACCATTGAAATAATAAACTACCTCACATTGGAAAGGTTTTCTCTGAACTGTAATTTTTTTCTTATGTAATGGTATTTATAAGTATGTTCAACTTGATCTCTTCTATGGAAAACTTTTCCAGTATCATCAACAATTTCTCTGCTCCTTGAAACATTAAGATATCTTATTGTTACCACAAAATGCTTAGCACAACATTCTCATATGGTTGGAATTGGCTTAGTCTACCTCTTACTAATACATAGACATTGTAGAATACATTTTTTTAATTCATTTATTTTATGAATCAGTCTTATTATTGGCTATATTACACTTTCCAATTTTACATTTTCTTCGTGGCGACTTTACTTTATTGGCATTGCTTTCACGCATGCCTGTGTATGAACATACACATCAAGAATACAATATGGAGCTAGCCCTCACCTGCTAACACTGGAAAATCCAATTCTCACTGAGTCACAGCTGAGTTCTTCTTGCCTCCCTTTTTGGTGCTGAGATAAAGCAATTTCACCCAAAGGAACTGGGAGAGGAAGGGATTTATTTGGCTCATACTTAAGGAGGTCAGGACAGAATTAAGCAGGAGCTGAAACAGAAATGAATGCAGAAGTGCTCAAGGTCAGCTCACTTTCTAAATGAGCCCATGCCTCCTTGACTAGAAGCAGTTCTGCAGAGGATGGCCTGGGTCCTATGTATCAATTAGCAATCCAGACAAAACCCTTATAGATAAGCTGAGGTTGCTTCTTCCCAGGTGTCAAGACAACCAAAAAATTCACCAGAGCATCAGCCTCTCTAAGACATAGAAATGTTGCCATTTCAATGTGAATTTTGACAGCAGTATGCCTGTCTCCAGTGCATCACAAAAAATAAGAGAAGCATAAAGGTCCAGAAAATAACTGTCCAGTGTATGTATGAAAGATTCACTCATTAAAATGTAAAGAAAATCTGTACTAGGATAATGATATTATCCAAATTGAAATAAACCTCTTGTTTTCACACATACCTCAATTAAAATTTAAGATTATTTTTTTATTTAAGTCTAGCAATATTTTTGTTTATTTGAAACACAAAATAGACTTTATTCTTAGGGCCCTCCTGTTTACCTAGCTTCTCTGGAGCTATGGACTCTAGTCTGGCTAGCCTTTGCTTTATACATATAATCCATTTATGAGTGCACGCATACCATGTTTGTCTTTCCGAGTCTGTGTTACTTTACTTAGGATGAATTTTTCTAGTTTCATACATTTGCCTGGAAATTTCATGAGGTCTGGCCTTCCCCTGTAATCAGATTGATAAATACACCAACTATCATTGTAGAGCCCTCTTGCTGTAATGGATGGAACCAGAAGCAGAGATTCACAACCAAACACCAGGAAAAGAGAGGGAGAAGGGAACATATGAATAATGGAGGACAAAGTCATAATGGAGAAATCTACAGAGGCAACTGAACTAAGCTTGTGGAAACTCATGGACTCCAGACCTACAACTGTGGAGACGCCAGGAGACCAAACTAGTCCCTCCAAATGTGGGAGATAGTTGTGAAGTTTGGACTATCAGTGGGGCCGCTGGCAGTGGGACCATGATGCAAACCTGGTACATGAGATAGCATGTTGAAGCCCATTCCTTAGGGTGAGATGCCAGGCCACGATATAATCCTGATACATGAGCAAAGAGGTTGTTACCCATTCCCTATGGTAGGATGCTATGATCAGTTGCCAGGCTATGTTCAACCTATTGTATCATATTATGTTGAATCCTTGCCCATGAGGAGAAGTGGACTGGGGGTGTGCGAGGGGCATAGCAGGAGGTGAGAGGCATTGGGTAGGAGCTGTGGGAGTGAGAACTATGGTTGGAATACAAATGAAATCACAAAATAAAATGGGAAAATTAATAAATACAAACTTCAAGACACTTTATTTTAAATAATACTTTTCTTAATGACATCTCATGATAGGTAATTATCTAAAGCTTTTAAATTTTGTATTAAGCATCGATGCTAAATTTGCTTATAAGGTATAATATGGATTCCCCAGCTCTCATGGGTGCTCTAGGTAGATAACCATATGCTGCAACTGTCATTATGAGTTTCCAATCTAACTCCCTCATTTTCTGATGTGCATTTGTAATTATGACCCTGTGTCCTTACATCATCATCTATGAAACAAGGAGTTAGATGAGAGTTGTGATGGTAGGAAGATCTCTTAGCAGTATTTCTTCAGCTGCATTGTCCCATGCAAAGGTAATGCAACTATAAAGCACTCATAAGCACACATATAAACACACATAATACAGATTCACACACATGAATACATATGCATGCAAGCACATACATATATAAACACAAATGCATGTAGATACAAACACAACACATACACACATATAAAAACAGATAAACCATGCATACATAATATACAAATGCATATATACATTCACATACACACATACAAACAGACAGGTGCGTGAACACAAATTAACATATATACACATACATACACACACATACACACATATACATGTGTATACCCACCTATCCGATTTCATTTGTGTTAAATGATTTTAAAGGTAGTTGGTATAATAATTACTTTTCATATATTTTAAAAACAAAACATTCTCTACATAACTATTTGCCAGATGTCATTATCCTAATTAACAAAGTCAGAAAGTGATAACAGTAAAAATAATGTACTCTGTAATAGACATTGGTAAAAGGTAAAACTTCAGACAGGATTGGTGGAAGGAATAGATTCAAAATCCATCTTACTTCTTAAAATCCCATTTGTGGTTCTGGGAAAATTCTAATTCCATATGTATAGCACCTTTAGGGGCATGTATGAAGAGAAGAATTCAAGTTCTAAACACCATTATAACTGTTAGGTGAGTGTGGGGCCCTGTTGTGAACCAGGATCAGGAGAAGACCATGGAATTCCTGGGACAAAATGGGTAGCAAGATTATCTGAATCTGTAAAGTCTGACTTCAAGGAGAGTGTGTACCTGTATATATAAAGTAGAAAATGGATGCGCACAGCACCAGTCTCTGTTCTCTACATGCACAATCACACTTGTGCATAGACACAAACACTACAAACCTGGCATCATTCATACAGACATGTACACCATACATACGTACAGGCAAACATAAACTTTTTATAAAAGCCTCTCAGACTGATTTTTTTTTAACAAAATCATTACCCTTCTTCTAAAGATCAGAAAAAAATACAAAACTGGATAATGCTAGAAACACCAGCCCAGGGAATCCAATGCCAATTTCCAGCCTCTGCAAGAAACCTGAACACATGTGGTACACATAAACTGTTTCAGACACATGACACATACACACAAATTAAAATTAAAATAAGCTATATAATCTTGTAGGATTCAACTATCTTCTGTGTTGTTTCATGAGCAACCTTTTCTTCATTTACATGAACAAACAAAACTCGATTCTAGCACCCACTATATTGGAGATGCAACCCAACCTAATGTTTAGTTTCAGCACCAGAATATCAGTTTCATCCACCCAAACCATCAAACCATTATCCTAAGATGAGAATAACAAACCAAGTTCCTAAACTTTATTCTTTTTTTTTTTTTTTTTTTTTTTGTGACATAAGCCACTCATACCTGGCCTTGTTTTACTATCATATTTTTATTAATTATTTTTTTCATGTATTTTACATACTGACAACAGTTTCTACCCCCTCCTCTCCTCCTTTTCTCTCTCCATGCCTGCCATCTACCCTCTCCCCATCCACTCCTCCTCAGTCTCTTTTCAAAAAGGAGGAGTTAAATGTGACTGACCGAGGCCCTCTACATGTATATGACAGTTGTGTAGTTTGGTCTGTTTGTAAGACCCCTCGCAGTGGGATCAGGTCCTATCATTGGCACTTAAGCTGGCTTTTGGGAGCCTATTCCCTACGCTGAGTTGCCTTGCCCAGCCTTGATGAAGGGGGTGGAGCTGGGTCCTGTGTTATCTTGATGTGTCATTCTTTGTTGAAACCCATGGGAGGCCTACCCCTTTCTAAACTTTATCTTGATAATCATCCAATAACTCCAGAGGAATACAGAGTATAAATATTGGTGACTTGAATTTGCACAGAGTCATTGTGGGATTCTGTAAGGGAGGAGCTTGACCCCTTGCTCCAGTTCAGAAATACAACAAGTGCTGAAAGATACATCTTGGGGTAAATAATTCCTACACAGAGAGGAAACTTCAATTAGAGATATTTGGGAATTTCTACAACACTCAAGACAGCTCACAGGCAATGAGCAAGGACCTTGTGTTGTCAACATGTTTTCCTGTGGCTTTCTGATGCCTCATCCTCAGCATTTCATGGATAGCCAAGTTCTTGAAAAGTCCTTTAGACCTTAAGGGAGAGGTGTGACCAGAAAACGTGAAACCTAAAATGAGTATGCATCTATGTATTTAGGCAGAATACAAGGTATGTTTTCTTTATAAAATTATATGTGTGTGTGTGTGTGTGTGCTTTTTCAAAGGAAATAATAATTTCTTCCAACATCTTTCTAGTAAAGCCATCTCTCAAAAAGTGGACTAAAAAGATAAAGAGAAGCAATGTAAGATAATCAGTGAGAAGCCTGGAGTGGGAGCCAGCATCTACAAAGTCTGAAGTTGAATGCAAGAATCAGAGGGTGGGATGGGAATTGCATTAAAACTTACAAGTATCATACAGAAAACACCATGAGGAGCTGGAGTACTGTCTCCATGCTTGAGAGTGGTTCTTGCCCTTATCCAGAACTCAGATTCAGTTCATAGTACCCACATGAAGGCTCACAGCCACCTCTACCTCAAGTTTCAGAGCATCTGTTACACTCTTCTAGCCTGACTAGACACCGGACACACCATTGCGCACATTCACAAATATAGGCAGAAACATCTCCAAATGGAGCCATCTAGAGATGTAAAACTTTATTCATGTAATTTACACACTAGCAAGAAAATGAAGATAAAAGGTGCTTCTTGAAATAATGGTTCTCACAGACATGACCAGGGATTATGTCAGAGTCATGATCCTGAAAATCAAGATCAAACAAGGTGAGGCTTTTAAAGATTTGAAGGGAAAATTCTCAGCCACATCACCAAGTATGAGACTAGACTACAGTTGCTTTCACTCAGGTACTTGGTTTACACACTCTCCTGTCTGAGAATCCATGGCATAAAGGGGGTGAGTAAGAGGTGAAGCTACTACCTCTGGATATCAAATGAAACATGACAGTTAGAAAGGGATTGCCTTTGTTTGTTTATGTCTCAATCAAATTGTGTTTGTGACTATTCAAGCATAATTATAACGAAAACATCATTACCTTTAATGTCAAAATAAACAAAAGGAATTAGCTTAAAATGTCTAAAAACACTTGGCAAATACCTTTCCAACTTGGAATTCTTGTGAGGTATGTAGATAGATTTTACCAGAAATCCACTCACAAATATGAGCCACCTCAAATGTCATTGAAGTATTTGCTGTCTCCTCACAAACCTCGGTGTCTCACTTGTAGTCCAAAGATTAAATTACCCTTATTTCTTTTTTTACACAAATACACTAAAAGCATTAAGAGAAGAGGATGACACGGAAAATATTCACAAGAGGCCACATTATCATTAAAAACTGACTTTAGCTTTGAGCGGAAAGTTAAAAGCTGACTGTGTCCTTAGAAGAAGAATTTGATGTTACCGAGGGGGTCACTTGTGTGTCCCTACAATTTCTAATTGATGTACACAATAAAAACTAATATTATGGACTCCTTATCAGGGTCACAGAGAATGTGGGAAATTAAATAATGGGTTTTAGTTTCTCCAAAAGTACATAAAATGATCAAATGGGCAATGTTCAAATCTTTTTTTTGAACAGTGCTATGATTTGGATTACAGTGGATGAGATTGCAGTTTGTATGGTTAGGGTTTATTTTAAAGTTTTTTTCAGTAATATGTTGATACTCTGAAGAGAATATAAAATTAAATTAGTAGTATTAAACTCAAGAATCTATTTTGCCTCTTGCGAAGCTTTATTTTATGATCTTCATCATGATATCCTAATTTCAAAAGGTCCTAGGCCTAGGAAAATACAGCAAATGGGTTAGGTTTTGGTTATTATTTCAGCTACTAAAAGAATTTCATAGAGGGGTGCATTATACATTTCCACATCATTTTAAATAGTACTGTATAGTTTTGCATCACACCATCACACACACTATTTTACAGAAAAAAATTAGAATTCTTCTTATAGCAATATATTTTCCTTAATTTGACATTCTTAGAACTAACATGCAGTAGGATAAATTTATTCTTATTGCCACATTATCTACTAATAATTATTTAAACCATTAATCTTACTTCAGAGATCTGCCACTGCCCTACTTCTCAGTATTGAAGCAGGAACAGGAACTCCAGTAACATAAACACCACCTGAGATGTTTTTGGAGACACAAGATCACAGCGCAGCCACCTACACCATGGCTATTGCCTTTTTTCCACACTTAAACATTCTGTAGTCTCCCAAACCAACCATGGCAGGAAAGAGGTTAGTGACTATACCTATGTAGTTGATAGCTGTAACAGTAATTATTATGATCACACATGCAGAATCTTGGCTGGACCTGGGTTTGTGGTCTTGCCTGTAAGATTGGAAATTACGAATATTTTTGCCTCAGTCAAAAATGTGTGGTTCTGTTGCTTGAGGAGCAGTCACTTGAAATGTCTCCTTTTCACATGGGTTTATGGGGCACTATGTTGGATGTTAATGATGACTATAATGATGGTAATAATGATGATGATGATGCTACTAATACCATCATGGCACCAACAACCAGTCTCTGCTTATGATATTGAATTTTACTTTGATCAGCTTATGCACCATTACAGAATTTCCTTGTAGAAGAAAATGCTGTTACAGTAAAAATTAAGTAATTGAAAGAAACAGGAGACATGTGATTGTCTTAGGATCAGTCAATTCATACATTTTAAAGCCAATATTTAAACCAAGGAATAGTATTTTTTGAGCATTTATGAATTGACTTATGCTGTCAGTGTTCATGCACCAGGGAGATGTAAATGTAGTTATACATGTTTAATATCATTTAAAAATCATCCCGTTTGTTCCCTTTTTTATTTGCATTCCTATGACCAAAATATTTGAGAATAAACAAGGCTCCTAGCTTCTAAGATTTCATAACTCCTTGTGTTGAGAAGAGCATGATCATGGTCAGAATACATAGTTGAGGATGAACTTCATATCATAGTTAATAGGAAATGATTAAAGTAGAATAGATTCCAGGATATGCTCTCAATGGTCTGCTTCCTCTCAGTAGGTCCTATCTTCAGTTGTTTAAGCATATTCCAATAGTCTGTCCAGTATCTAAATCTGCCCATGAGTTAATCCATTCATCATGCCAGAAGCCTCATTATATAATCAGCTACATGGCTACATTTCAGATTTGTGATATACTCATCTCTTATTCTGTCCTCAGTCCCACCAAGTTTACCATAGCCATTATTTGTTTCAAGGGGTAGGAAACCTAGGATTCAATATGGCAGACACAAGAGTAAACTTTGTGAAGATTGAACAAGTTTAATGTCCCCGATCCAATCCTTTCAGGAAAAGAAGAACACACAGAGGAGTAGTGTTCCATGTACACCACCAGAGCCCCTAACATGTGCCCTGTTCCTGGCAGAGATAGCGCCCCCATGGTAAACATAGAATAGAGCATAAATAAGAGTTGGTTCATGAGGGAAGTCCAATTGCAAACCCTATAAATTCCCAGGGTTAGACCTATGAAAGGGGGGAGCATATCAGAGAGCAAACTGAGGGCCAGGTATAGGACTGCTACCATTCTCATTTTAAGGGCAACCCAAGTTAAAAATAGTAATTTCATAGGGTCAAATAAGTAATGAGGAAATGGATAGTATTGTGTTCTGGTAAGGCTCTAAAATACTTTAATTTTCTGGCGCTTTGGATGAACGGCAGCTACTCCTTAATCTTAGACTCTCTAGGGATCTTCATCCACAAAAAGAAAACTGTAAGGCTTAAATTCGTAGAGCTATAACAAAAACAACCAAGCAGACACCAGAAAGGAAGACTCTTGGGTTTACATTTTCAGAGGATCTGTCTTCTGGTGGCTTGAGACCCTGTAAAATGGGAGAGTACACTGGTGGCCTGGACCTGCATGGCTGACTAGGAAGGAGGATAAAGAGAAATGCTCAGAAGCCAGCACAGGCTTTCGTTCTGCTCCCCACCCCAACTGTATTTTATGTGGGTTTCCAGCCTTTGGGATGATGCAACCAACCTAAAGGGCTCACCTTCCTCCTCATTTAATCTTTCCTAGAAACTTCCTCAGGGACACAACCAGGTACCTATCTATCTCTTAGGTGATTATTGTAAATAAATGAGACTATAAATCCGGTTTCATTGGGTCTCAGAAACAGCTATCACAAAAGCTGTCCCTGGTCCTTCACCACAGTACCGAGAGGCTTCTGTTTCCTCACACAGATAAGTGTCCTACCTTTCCACACTTGGGGCAGGAATTCTATATTTGGCACAGATCCTGATGCCTTAAATTAGTCACAGAAATAAAATGAGGAGTCACCTTGAGGAGAGAAACACTCTTCATAACAAGATTTCTTGGAGCTTTCAGCTGTAGCTAAACATTTGTTTCCTACTGAATAACCTACAGTTAAGGAGCCGGATGTTATAAATATGAGATGCTTTAAACTATTCCCAGGCATTCAGTGAGTCTTTTATTATGTTTATTGTTCTAGAACAAGGAGATGCAGCATCTTTTATTTTTCAGGTGCCTAAAAAGTAGCTGAGCATGTTGAACTTAATGTGCTTTCTGAGAATGCTGACTACTTGAATAAGAATGAAAAAGACTAAATTTCTGCTTAGAAAACTGTTGGGTTCAATCAGTCTTGTAACGATTTTGCTTCTTAAATGAGTATATTCCTGTAAGAGCAGAATATATATATATATATATATATATATATATATATATATATATATATATATTCACTTTGCCTATTGCTGCCATAAAAAGTAATGGTGCAGTACTTAATTACCATGCAATATGGCTTTTTATTTGAGTATTTTAAGGTATTAGTGCAAATATCGTAGATCATATTTCTGTTAAGGCTTAAGTAGAGATGAGGCAGCCAGATTTGTTACATTGGGGTTCCAATTCTGGAAGCACTGTTTTTCCTAAAACTAATTTATGTCTGCATCTCTAAAAAGTAGAAGATGAACAAAATTACTCTTGCAAGTCTCTCTGGTTTTATGGTTTTACTATGTTTGGCCCAATTACAGAGACTTCTTAGAAAGCAATTGCTCCTTTTGTAACCTTTGGTGAAATTCTCCAGTGGGCTCAACGGTCCAGAATATTTTTCCAAAGTGTTTCTTCAATTTGTCGTTTTCTACTCCCTGCTGTTCTCCCTATGGATGCCACAAAGACAAACAGAACTAACACAATTCTTCATGTCTGTCACCACTCACCACATTAGGCCTCATTATTTGTGGTGGAATTTGTGAGAAGGAAAATAGATATGTCATACTTCTATCCACACTTGGATAAGCATTGAGGGTCATGCTCTAGCTTTTCTATTGTGACAGGGCTTCAATAATCATGGTGTACTGGTGTCTCTACTGTACGTTGCCTTGGAGCCTTAATTTCCTTCCTAGGACTGATTTAGTTTGATCACCTGGTAATTTTAGTGCCAACTTTATGAGGAAACCCCATACTGATTTCCAAATTGGCTATACTAGTTTTCAGATTCAGTGGCTGTATATGAAGGTTCCCATTTCCCTCTCATCCTTGCCTGAATTTTTTTCCTGATGAAGTTATGTTTCCACAGGGAAGTGAAAGAGACTAGAAATTATTATGTTAAGTAAAACAAGGCAGATTCAGCAATATAAATATCTTGTGACTACTTATATTGAACCTTAATTAAATGTTGAGATAAAGTAGAAGGGCAATTTTTGGGAACAGCAGGAAGTGTGTGTGTGTGTGTGGGGGGGCAAGAGACTGACAGAGTCTCATGAGTATGATCAAAATATGTGCTATGCATATATGGACATAACATAATGAAATCTACAATTGACCATTAATGTAGTCTGATAAATTTTCTTTGTGATATAAAACTTCTTATGCTCTCTAGTAGTCATAATACTTTTTGGCATTAGCAATTTTATGAAAAAATAAAATGTACTAAAAGTAAATGCTTATGTGGCATGTGGCAAGATTGGTAAATGATATCCCCCTCTGCCCGCCACACACACAAACACACACACACACACACACACACACACACACACACACACACAATTTCCATAGTTTTCTTTAAGGCAGTCACTCAGAAAGCAATGTTTTACCTTCTTCAATACAATTCTATGTTGTTACCAAAAAGGTGATTTCACCTGTTCAAGGAGTCATCGCCCCATCTTGAGGAAGAGGGAGATTTTCATGTGGGCTCAAGGCCAAGGAACATGTTGCTGGTAAGGTTACCCCCCACTGATCCTGAGTCAGGCTATGCTGATCAGGTGTTTGAGTAACCAATAAGTGCTCCACAAGATGAGATGAGAAGGATCCCATACGTTGTGAGTGCTTTTCTTAACTCTTCCTCAATGATGACTCCAAACCTAACAAGAGTTTTTTATTAGTTTTAAAAATAAATCCATACACAGGAACAATAGAGATCTCATTGAAGCATCAACAACATGATATTCACTTAAACTTCCTGTACTGGTCTTTGTGATATAATTAGGTTAATACCTACTTCATAGTGTTTTTTATGAGGAATTAAATGAGTTAATGTTTTATAATGTAGAGAATACTAGATTGTTACAAGTACTTTACTGACAGCCTGGACCCAAAACTGTGTCAGCCCCAAATAACACACAGAGACAGTGTATTAATTATAAAATCATTGGCCAGTTACAAGTATTTCTTGTTGGCTAGCTATGTCATAATATTAACCCATTTCTATCAATCTAAGTGTTTCCACATGGTCTTATCTTACTGGAGAGCGTGTCCAGACCTCAACAAAGTATTAGATATAAACAAGCTTTATTTAATATATCTTTACTGGAGAATAGATTGATAGCCTTTACCATCAGTCTGTCTATTGTGTTATAGAAAGTATTAGCTCACCTTCACACTGCTGAAGCAACTTTAAAAAAACTATATCCTGAAAATATGATGTCTCTCGCTGGGCAATGTCAGCATCAATCTTAGAAAATTCATGAAGGTTCTCTAGGAAAATAAACAAGGGAATATACCAGAAAAAAAAAAAAAAAGAACAAGACAAACATAATAGGTGAAGTTGCTCATGCAAACCTCTTCACATAACATTAGCAGGGTAAAACCCATCCTAGTTCATGTCAGAACAGTTAGTACACAGAAAAATACTTCTACTTAGTGAAATATTGAGCCCAGTGAGGCTCAGGACGTGAAGCATGAAACACTTAACCAAGCAGTACAGACACCCAGAACGTCCAGAAATGAGAAATACAAATCAAACCTGAAGGCTCAAAGTTCTGTGTATTCAGTCCCTTCTAATTCCTAAAGACGATTTGTTATTAATGGGATTACAAGTTGTGGTCGAATACACAGGCTTTCAAATAGCATTTCCTCCTGTAATTTCAAATATGCACAGTAGCTGAGGAATAGTACCTGAACAAATAGTGACTGTTCTCTCTTCTCCTCCTCCTGAACCAGCTAAAGTTGCACCACCATTGTAGAAACAAGGACACCTCCTGTCTGCTTGTCACTAAGCAACAGTCGGCATCACTGTGTTGAGAACCAAGGACAATGGTCATTAGGTTTTTTTTTTTTTTAAATATATTTATTAATTCTCTAGTCAATAAAATAATCCAACTTTAAAAGCAAAGGGTCTGCTTTTGTTTTGTATAATACTCCTTCTAAAAACTGTCGTTGGTTCACTTGACTAGGTTAGTCCCTTTCAATTTCTTCCTAGAGAAAAATCTCAGCTTTCTTGTTTGCTTGACTGCCTGGTGCAATCATTGGGAGCAAATTTCATCTTCTTTGTGTCTGTCTGTCTGTCTGTTTTCTCTTCTCTCTGTGTATCTCCCTCCACCACCTCTCTCTTCCCCCCCCCCTCCAACTTTGGGACAAGCATTATCCATACTTGCCCTTTACTGTATTTGCTGCTTTACTGAATCTTAATTTCTTTGTCCCTGGACCAGGCCTTGCGAACAGATTTTATTTGTGATGTGTGTACTAAATAGAACCCAACTTCTCACTGATGTTATATTTGTGGTATCACATGCATATTAAGATTTTTTATTTCTACATGAGCATTGTCATTCTCGTACCAAAACATCTAGTGGCCCTAATACCAACTATTCGCATCTCCAATTCCCTGTGCTCTTGTGCTTACGAAGTCAGGAGATCCCTGAGGGGTTTGTCAAGTGAATAAAGTTATCTCTGTATGATATTTCCACCCATAGAATTGCTTGGTGCTAGGATAGCGAGGCTCCCAGAATAATCTTCGTTTTAGACCTGATAACAGTAAAAACAGTGGCATCGAACCTACCTCTAAAGGGATAATACATAGCAGGGGTATTTACAAGGCAGATTAAAACAGTTCTGTAGTGAGTCTGTGGATTAATAACAGTCACTGCCAAACAGCAACAAAAAGGCAGAAAAGTGAGGCTCAAGATTCGTCATTTATTCTCTAATTCGTTTGGTGAGATTGATGTGAGCCCTCGTCCTTTGCACTATGCACAACACAGGTGTGACCTTTCTTTCTCTGTTCTCCTGATTCGCCAGAGGCAGGTGTTTATTTATCGGGAGCTCAAAGGTTTTTTGGGGCACTCTATTTCTTCACTATAAAGTGTTAAAATTATTGAAATTGTCGATAAATAAGTTTAAAAATATCTCAGAAAAGCACATTTTAAAATATGTGAAAGTCGTTCCTTATGTTGAAAAAAAAAAATGTTTTGTAAAATATTTTCTTTGGTGATTTTCTGCCCATGTTCCAGCAAACGAGTGTTCTATAGTAGGCTGTCATTGTACATAAGATCTTTAAAATACAGACAGGGAACGAGGCACTTTCCTGGTAGTAAATGAGCTAATGATGTGTTTTTATTGAATTTCCATTTTTAGCAATATATAATACATGGGAAGTTTTATGATCAATCTGTGCAATAGACTTGCAGTTGGACACAGCAGGCAGTAGCCTCATCACTTCCCTGAAACTCATTTCCAGCGCTCGGGGCAAGAGTGTGTGTGTGTGTGTGTGTGTGTGTGTGTGTGTGTGTGATATTTTATTTGTATTTATCCTCATGATACAAAGTATTTTACTAGGATTTCTCACTAAATGCATTTTACATATTAATGCTCTTCTTACTTACCAGGATCTCCCTACTTTATATAACCCCTCCCATCTTTTTTTTTTTTTTTTCTATCGTCAAATGTCAACACTTCGGATTAAATCAATAATCAGAGTTCACATTATTTTTGCTGTGTAGCACATAGTTAGAGTTCAGCCAATAGTGACACTTATTTTTTCTTTCAAAACTTGCAGCAGAATCATAAAACCCTTCTGAGACTAATCTGATTTATAAGATCTGTGGCCTAGTCTATTACTTGCTTTAAAAAATGATGGTGCATCTTTAAATTGCCTCGGTATCTTTCACCAGGTTATGTAGTTCTGGAGCAAGCTCCAGGGACTGGAGAAGCCATCCCTAAGTACTGTTATGTTTTTAGACTCTCAGGGTTGAAAGCAGATGATTCTAAACCTCTCAGGTAACAGTCTACACCCAAGTCTACAAACCCAGCATCACAGATTTTTGTAAAGGTTTATCTTTTAACTTTTCTTGTTCTTGGCTCTGTCTGATGTTCCTCTGGATTGGCAGACCACAGATTCTGATTAAACACTTGTAGTGACTTCTCTTCTGGATAAGGCAAAAGAACATAATTCATGGAATCATCTTTTCCCACTTACCCCTTCCTACCTGGTATGTTCTAAGCAAACTCACTGCCCCCAAAGGCTCACTGTGAACTTAGTTGTTCCACAAACCCCTAAACATTTTGTTCTCATATTTATATGTGATCTACAATAAAATTCTGATTTATGGTAGGGAATTCCACTATTTCTCTGAAAATCACTTTATAGAAGGCACATGTGTTAGATTTGAGTGACACAGAATGACCTTATGTTACCATAACACCAATTAATTTGACTGGTTAAAAGATTGGAAGAAAATAATTTTGACTTCAGTTGCTAAAGTCACTTATACTTTTTTTAAAAAATACTTTAGATGGCAGATTCTTCCCTGGTTTCTGATGTATTTGTGGTCATTCTAAATTCCTGAGTTGTGCAAAAGTATTGTCATCTCTTGATCCATAATGCTTGAAATGATTTATTATGTACCTTGGCATGGCTCCTTCAAGTTCTTATCAAAGGAGGTTGCAGAAAGAAGTGTCAACAAAGGAAATAAGAATTTGATGAGGAGCTAAAGTGTCAGCTCTGAAGAAATACCTACCAAACACAGATAGCAAATGCTTTAAAGAAAAAGCAAAATAAACTCCAGGCTATTCAGGTTTTATGCTCAATTGGTTTGTGCAAGATGGAAAAAATGGCTATTCTCCTCTATGATTTAAGTAGGTCTTAAATTCCGACAGCCACTTAACCAAAAACAAGGACAAATTAATTTGCATTAGGAAGTAAATTCTTCGTGAAATTTTCTAGAGTTATGATTCTCACCTTAATTCTAGATGTAAACTATTTGTCCTGGAGATATGCTCAGTACTTAATATCTAGCATTACTCCCAAATAGTACACACACACACACACACACACACACACACAAACACACAGCCA
This sequence comes from Phodopus roborovskii, assembly GCF_943737965.1. Taxonomy (NCBI): domain Eukaryota; kingdom Metazoa; phylum Chordata; class Mammalia; order Rodentia; family Cricetidae; genus Phodopus; species Phodopus roborovskii. Next base: position 2,076,931 of record NW_026126689.1, on the reverse strand, counting down.
ATATGTAAATATATATATTTAACATAGCTGTGTGTATGTTTGCACTCACATATACATATTTTGCATGTATTTACATATGTATGTATGTATTCAGTGTCTGACCTGTGGTGTGGATCTGTGGATTTACTTGTATATGTTCTGCGTATGCACTGTGAATGCTTAAACATAGAAAACAAGGCAATGCCTGTTTCTATTTCAAAGCTACATTCTGTTATTCATCAGTTACAGAATCCTCTCTTAGATCTTTCTAGATTCCCTTGATAATTTCTGACCTCCTGTTACCATGTCTTTCCTGTCCTATGTCTTCTCTTTTTATTATTGCTTTGCAAAAATTTATTCAAATCTTGTCAAGTTAGTCTTACTTTTTAATTTTTCTTTGGAATATTTTCATTTTGCCATAGCGTGAGAGAAATTTCATGTCATTTTCCTACCTTTTTTTTTTTTAATAACAGCTGTCTATTTTCATAGTGGTGATGCTTTTTCAATCTTTTGACATGACTAGTAGCTTTTGTGTTTTTAAAAACCCATGTTCTATCTTCCTATGCTGTATTAATTTTGCCTCACAGGTCTATGCTGTTCATGAGATGTGCTGACCTCATTGTCATTTGTATATTGATTTCTAGTCTACTTGTTCACTTAATATAATCATTAAAAGGTAGGTTGTTCCCATAAATGAGTAATTACATGATATCAGGCCACAATGAATCAAACTGTCACAATCGCCTCCTGGGATGACTTCATACAGAGCATCCCTGTGTGACAAAGCGTTTGGGGAAAAAAGTAGACAAATTCAGTGTGCATAGTTCTACAAAATGACTCAACTTGGTGTTTAAAATAAGTCAGTAACAAGATTAAAAATGGGATGGATTGCCGTGTTCTAGAAGAATGGCACATGATGAATTCATGCTCCTGCAAGAATCCTTGACAGAATGCATGGGAAATAACACCCAGGTTGTCTACCTCCACACATAGAACTTTGCTTAGCTCTCTCTGCTCATGAGTCTGCAGAGAGCACTGCTTCATGCAATGCTTGCAGATATCTTAGCAATAGGTATCCTCACTTCCCCTTAATCGCTGTTTATCTTTGTCCCCTTTGAAATGTTTAACATTTCAAACATTTAATACTCAAAGTATAGGTGGGTTTTCCCCACACCTGCAGCATCTTTTCAATTACCACACAGTCTTTTTTTAATTGTTTATTAAAATATCTTTTAAAAATCTTATTATACATACTAACCTCAGTTTCCTCTCCCTCCTGTCCTCCCCTCCCCCACACCATCTCCCCATCCCACCCCCAATCCAAGCCTCAGAGAGAGTGAGGCCTCCCATGTAGATCATCCTTTGATGCAGGGCCAAGGCCTCCCCCTGTACCTAGGCTGAGAGAGTATCACTCCACAGGGATTGTGCTCCAAAATGCCTGTTCATGCACTAGGGATAAAGAGTGTTACATTGATTGTAAATGCTCGGATGATAGCATAGGCTTGTTACTAGATAACTCTCACAACTTAACCCATTTCTATTAATCTATGTGCTGCCCTGAGGCTTGTGGCATTTGCCAATTCATTTTCCATCTGGCTGGCCACTCTTCTGACTCTGCCCTTCCTCATTCCATCTTTCTTAGTTTGGCTTTCCTTCCTAACTACTTCCTGTTCAGCTGTTGACCAGTCATGTTTATTAAATCTATCATAGTGACATATATTCACAACGTGTACAGAAGGATTATTCCATGGCATTCAAGTAATTTCATGAAATTATAAAGAAGTATCTCCTTATGCTCAATAACCCCTATCAAATACAAATTTGAGAACTTTTTACATAATTCCTAATTCTATATAGGTACAAATTTGTGCTCATTCATTAACTAAATTATCAAAGGACATCCAGTTAAAAGTGATCACTACTAACTTAATGTAGGTAACTGAACTTCTACATCTCATTTAAGTCTATATCAACATTCAGTAGTCTTCAAAAATCATATATATTTGTGTGATGATGCTAAAAATATTGAAAAATGAATTATATTAACTTCAAATTAGGTCTTCAGAGCATGTGCTTTCAAGTTTCCAACTTTTAAAATAATATTAATTTCTTAATTTCATGTAATTTGTGAGAATTAAGAGTAACACAATAACATGTTGATAGTACAGATTATCATTATTATGACATGAACATTCATTAAATTATGAATGGTGTTATTAAAAGAGCTAAACCCAAGAAACCCAAAAGGTCTGTTGCAATGATGGAACACATACATGCATGCATAGATACATACACACATACACACACACAAACCCAGACAGACAGACAGGTAGAAAGACAGATAGACAAATGATAGGTAGATAGATGATAGATAGACAGACAGACAGACAGATAGATAGCAACTAATGAATTGTCAGTGACAAGTGCAAAATGTTTGAAATACAACTGAAGTAAAGGGATAAGAAAGAGCTCATTGTCCTGACAGCCACAGTTTCCACAGAGATGATAGATAACTTTTAAAATACCCAAAGGTTAGACCTTTATATTTTACAAAGTAATTACAGCTAAACATGGCAAATATCAACAACCATGATAAATAGACGCTATCCCAATGGCGAAATATTTCAAATACCTTCCCAGTTCTGAAAATTATAAACTTACTTATAGTCCTTATCCCAAATTTGTGCAAAGCACACACAGTGTATACAGAATCCAATTTACAATATCAAATTCAGTTTTAGTTTGTCTGTTTAATAAGCTACCAGGAAGACCAAATTTTACTTTTTGGACTAACACTGCTTTGCTTTTGGAGATATTTGTGAAGCCTAGATTTGGCATCTTCCTCTGTTTGTTTCTTGAAACAGATACTAGGGTCAGTCAACGGTGAGGAATCATGACTGGCCTTGATACCATTTTATGCCTAATTTGCTCATGGAGCTCTGAAGTGTGTGTCTATTTACCTGGGGAACCCTCTAATGGGGCCTCCCTAACACAATTTGCCAAAGCTTGGCTACATCCTCCCTAGAAGCTGAGAGCTCACACAGCAGTGGGTCAGTTTGTTAACTCTTGAAATTTATCTAATTTTCAGGAGTTTTCTATGGCTGAAAGGCAGTCATTTACTGAGATTTTTAATGTGATCTAGATAGAAAATAACTGTGGATTTTGTTTTGCTGAATGATAAATATGTAATGATTCATGAAATAACATAGGAATATTAGACTTTTTAAATATTTTTTCTGCCTTCAAAAGATTTGAAAAAGCATAAAACCCAAGTATGATTGCACTTAGTCTATGCACTGGCAGCTTAGAATTTGTCCACAAAAGATCAACTTTGTTGGCACACATTTTTTGACACAATAGTCAGTGGATTTTCTTATCAGGTCTTCAAAAGCATTTTTATTACTACATTATTCCAAAGTACGGGCAGATGCATTTGAGCCACTGAGAATGACCTATGTCAGTTTGGAGGAGTGTTTTAGGACTATTGTTAATGTGGCATGCTGTTTGCCACAGGCACTTGTGATGCTTGTCTTAAATTAATAACTTTTAGGTGATCTTATCCGAAATTGAATGTGCATTATGTGACTGAAGACTTAAAGGTTTGAGATCTGCTAGCTATGAAAGAAGGAAGTACTAAGGGGCTGCCAAGCAATTAAATGCTTGGTTTTGAATAATATTAGGACAGAAGTGAAGGATACATTAAGTATAAGACAGGGGGTGGGACTTTGCTAGAAATTTGATTGGATTGTAGAGAATCATAACCTTTAATACCCAGTTGGGAGTACAAGACTAAATTGTACATTTTAACGACAGTCGTAAAGTCCTTGTTGGAAACTGTGAGATACTGTGGGATATTTAATCTCTTATCACTATTTACAGGTCAGATGTTTGACTCACGTACGCTTTTTGCAAAATATTAATAAATAAGGGACTGAAGAAGATAAACTGCATGTTCTAAATCAAGGATCATTTTTTTTTTCTACTTGCTTGTTTGCAAGTCCTAGCTCTCCCAATCAGTGATAAAATACATGTTCTGTACATGCCAGAGCCATTCCTGTGTGCTTTGTTGCATGGTGATGTCATAGAATTTTCATCACTTCTGATAATGCACTCTGAGGGGCACAGAGACAGAAATGGGCTGTACCAGTCAGCTCTTCACCACTGTCATAAAATAATGGAGGCAAAATGCTTGCAATGAGAAGCAGTTTATATGTCTCTATCTACTGGAAGACCAAACAAGACTAGGCTGCTGCTGAGGGTTTAATATATCATGGCACCTCATGACATAGGAAGTCAGAATAAAAAGGAGAAATCGGACCTCTTTTTTTCCATTTTGTTTTGATTTTATTAACTCTCTTGTGAAAACTACCAAGGAAATTCACAAAAATACCTTGATATCTTTCAATAGCACATCACTGACATTCAATCAAACCTTTGGAAGGCAAACCTCCTGCATGAGACCACAGCCCAGTCTCATCCATAACCTTATTCTCCAGCACTGGTGAACTAAATAAGCCAAGATAGAACTGGTCTCCAGTCTCCAGCTGAAATCTCCACAGCTGCTCAGAACTTGGAAATATAATCCAAAGTGCTCAAACCGGAACCTTCAGAGGGCTCACAGTTAAGGAAGCTGTACAGAAGGGGTTGAGTTGCTGAAGTACAGACCATCAATCTTTATTTTAAGATGTATAAGACATAAACTAGAGAGCATAATTATTTATGTGATTTTAGCAGTTGGATAAGTAAATACACCAAGCTTTCTTACCATAGGGTAAGTGCTTAGTAACTCCAATTACTCATTTCTCTGACACCTGATAAGATCATTTTCTTAGATATGTATAAAATGTATAAAATGATTTATTTATTTCTCAGATCATGGAGTTACAATGCTTATGTGCACATTTTATTTACATTAAATTTTTAAAACATATTTCATGAGGATATTTCCTTTTTGAAAGAAAAATAACTGCAGTATTTTAACAATTTTCTAACATTATGTACTCAAAATTTTCTAGTTATTTTCACACTAAATACTTTAAATTTAATTACACTATTTTACAAAAAGATAATGTGCAAGAAAATACCACTTTTTACATTGTTTTTTTTTGTAAGAAGAAAGTGTTTTATTTTTTCTACTTTTAATTACTACTACCAAATCATTAATTCTAAGTTAGAACTATCAAATGTTACCAAAGGTACTTACAGAATACTGTAATTAGGGTTTACTTGATTAGGCAATTATAGGAAAATGAACCTTTTTCTGTGTGCACAATGGAGCAGTTAAAATGTTTTACAGAATTAATATGCTGAGATCAAAGCTGTGGAATTGTAAATAATGCTACTTAAAATTTTTTTTCCTTTATTTTGGAAATTGTCCTTTCTGTTTGACTCATGCTAATTTTAGACAATGTAAACAATATAAGTCCCATAAAATACAGTTTATTCCTAAGATTGTAATTTTATTTAAAAAATGTGAGACAAGTAAGATATGTATCTGATTTGGGTTGCTAAGAATTCTTCATTTAACAATGTGTACCTCTAATAATTCATAAAAAATGTTTTCTAATTCTTCCATCCACTCTAACAATTTATTTTTTGGATGTTTATATATTTGGGGTATGTTATGAAGTAACGATTTTCTGGATAATTCATGTCAGCTTGACACAAATGTAGACATATTTCTGAAGAGGAAACTCAACCCAGGAACAGGCTATCAGATAATCCTATTGACATATCTCTGGAGTATTTATTTGGGATAGTTATGATTGCTATGGGAAGTCTTCTAGGGAGTATTTCCCAGGGTCAGCACATACAAGTCATAGTTCTTAGGGCTCAGCAGGCAGAGAAACTTGATAACTTGTAAAATCTCATAGATGATGCAAGTTTTGATGTCATAGAGAAAGCAGGTTGAAGAAGTTATAAAGAACAGTTGGGGCTTTGGCGCTTTGAGAGGCCAGAAAAACCAACGGTGAGACAGAAGCTTCTGTTGCAGGAGAAATGCTAGCATTTCAGAAATGCCAAGATGTTTTTATAATCGTTAATGATGGCAGCAGATATGGAGTAGAACGTATTGAACAAGGTATCGCTACTGTGGATGAGAAAGCCGGACAGTGGAATGGTCTGCACTGTTCAGTGCTGAGGAACCCATGTATAGTCCCAGATGTGGGATGCTGAGATATTTACACTATTAGAGTATGTTTTTGTTTCGATCTCATTACTTTGATCCGTTCTCTCTTGTTAGAATAAGAAAGTGTGTAAGTTAGTTTTTATTGTACTGGAGCCTACAGTTACAATATTTTGGAGTCCCAAAGAGAATTTGAACTTTAAGTTGATGGTACTTTTAGGACTGTAAGACTTTTAAACTTAAACTTGGAAAGTGATTTGGGTTGTTATATTAATATTAACCTGAGCTTTTGAGAGTCAGAAAGAAAGGGAATATAACAGTTTAAAAGTAATATTATTTTTGTCAAATTGACAAAGTTTCACTTGTGTTGGTTAGTTTTATCACCCCAGCACACACATGTTTACGCACACACACACAGACACACGGACACACACAGACACACGGACACACACACGGAAAGAAAGAATGTCAGGGATGAATTGCCTCTACCATATTGTCCGGTTAACATTTGGATGGGACATTTTCTTGACTAAGCATTGATGTGAAAGACCCAACCTACGATGGGCAATGTCACTGCTAGTTAGGAGGTCTTGGGTTGGAAAGAAAGCAAGCCGAAGAAACCATGAATATCAAGAAAGTAAAGCAACATTCGTCCATAGTCCATGCTTCTCCTTCTGTTTTGAGTTCCTGCTCTGACTTCAGTAATTAACTTGATCAGCAGTTGTAATCGTAATCCAAACATAAACTTTACCCCTTTTACCCTTAAGTTGCTTTTTTTTTTTTTTTTTTTTTTTTTTTAATCATAGACATACCCACCTTCTCTTTATTTCTACAAATAACTCCCACAGGCTTTGACAGAGGACTTGACTTTTCTGCTGTTCTTTGCAAGTCAGTCTTCTTCTCTCTCTGTCCTTCCCCCCCTCCCGTGTGTGTGTGTGTGTGTGTGTGAGTATGTGTGTGTATGTATGTGTTTGTGTGTGTGTGTGTGTGTGTATGTGTGTGTATGTGTGTGTATGTATGTGTTTGTGTGTGTGTGTGTGTGTGTGTGTGTATGTGTCTCTGTGTGTGTGTTCAGCGTATGACTTTGTTATTGGTCCTCAGTATTTGAGGTAGAGTTTTTCTTGATTTTGTTGTCAACTACAGTTAACAGTATTTCATGTCAACAATCACTGCAGTTACAGAGGGGTACTTCCATTCAGCTGTACGCAGGTTCTAGAGATTCAAACTGAGATCCTCAGGCATGCATGGAAAGCACTATGCCAACTGACTAATTTCCTCAGAGTCTGAGGACTGAGAACACTGTAAATGGACTTCTAGTATACAGCATCCTCTCTTCACGACACTGAGCTCTGAACCTTCCATGTGCTATTCAGGAAAGTGGTGTGGATTGCCTGTCATTCTTTCCACCTTAGATGCCATTCAAAAAACTATTTGTTATTTTGAGGTGTAAAATTAGAAACATCGCTTTCAGTTAGCCCCACAAGCTACAGGATGAGTCAAGTTCACATGAACCTTTCCGCATTCCCAGGGTGTGATACCACAGGTGTGATGGGGAAGGACCTGGGTTATTGCTGATAATTGAAGTATGAGTTAAAATTATTTGTTGTTCTGATCATTTGTAGTCCTTATTGCCAAAATTCCTTCAGTGATCTGTGTAATGGTTATTATTAATCCTTTTATCATCCCAATCAATATTTTTGATAATATTCAATATCCATTCTCAAATTATTCCAGATTGATCCCCACTTATTTATACATCCAACTCCACATTCTTTTTCTTGTTGTTTTAAATCCACTAAATTCAATTTGTGCTAAACTTGGATTTGGGGCCTGCCCTGGACAGAATGCAACATGTCAGGGGTCATACCCTTAAAGAACAATGACTTTCCTTTTCTTACGGCTATCAAAAGACAGTACCTAGGAGTGGGATTTCATAATCTCCATGCTGAAATTCTGTCTGGCTTGAGCTTGCAAGGATTCATGTGCATGCTGAACTCATTGGCATGAGTTCTTATGTACACCTGCCCTGCTGTGTCTGTAAAACTCTGCCTCCTAGCAATTTCCTATTCCTCTTCCACAAAGATAGAAGCCTTGTGGTGAGGAATGTGATATAGGTGTCCTACAGGGAAGACTGTGCCAGTCTCTTAATTCCTTCATATTGGCCGGATTTGGGTTCTTTGTTAACTTTCATTAAGTGTAAGAACGGGATTCTCTGAGCAGGGCTGAGAAATGCACTCATCTGTGAGTATAATGGTAAGTTATTAGGAATTATTTTTAATGCTGTTGGAATAACTGTAGTAACTTCTCCCTTGGAGCTATGACCTATCTTGTCACATATTTTCTGGTTCCTATATCAGTGTCAGCTATGAGTTTCATCTCATAAAACAAGACTTAAACTCAGTCAGAAAGCAGATCGTTGACTATGCTCATAGAAACTGGATTATCAAAAAGAAAAATGGATCACGTGGGTGCATGATGAGTATTCAGGACAGAAATCTTTTGAACATTTACAATGCTTAGAACTTTGCAGAAAAAAATCCTACAAAATTTTCAAGTCATAATGTCACAATGAAAAAAAACTGCAGGTTTGAAACAACCAAGACTTCTCTCTTCAATCAGTATTCTGTGCTGTGATCATATTAATTATACTAGTTATAAAGAGTAAATTAAAAGTATTGGGAACTAAGTCAGAAATGGGATCACACCACATCACTCAATTGCCATTGCCCACCTTGGATTGCCTTTAAAAATATAATTTTGTACTTTTCAAATTCAGCATTGCATTTCAGAATGCCCCTCTGCATGCCTACTGTTGCTTATTTTGGGCAGGGGTAAGGTAAATAACAGAGTGGATGGTAGGGAAATAAATGTAAGTGTATTTGAAAGAAATAGGAACAACAGGAGGGTCTAGATTAAGTCAGTGAACCAGACAGGAAGATTCTCCTGTGTGGTTTTTCTGTCTATCATAAAGTTTTATGATCAGAAATGCATCCCATACTGCCTGCATATGTTCCTTGACACATTTGTGGTGTGGATATATGATATATGATATATATATATATATATATATATATATATATATATATTCTCATGCACAGATATAAAGTGCTCTAATACATAGCATTTTAAAAATAAAAATAAATAAATAAAATCCCTACAGAAGTATTTGATATTTTATTTATGCTAGTGGATGAATTAGAACGGCTTTTAATTTTTTCTTTTTGTTTAATTTTCATAGCATGAAATGTGAGATATATTTTTTCAATTAAAACATCTGAATTTGTATTCAGAAAAACAATATCTTATATATAAGCTTTTTATTTTTCTTAAAATCCTCCCCAATAAATGTTGATTACATCCTTGAAAACAATATGAGCTAAAACTGTGTTATGCAAAATATTTCACACTGTAATTGGTCATAGCATAAAACTGAAATTTAGTAAATATATTTCTCATATTTATGGCTATAAAGTGCATAAAAACTAAAATATGAAAATGTTTTATTTTCAACTTAGCACATAATGTATATCTATTACTACTATAAATATATGTATAGATGAATTTTTAAAGGTGAATTTTCCTTAGGAGTTAAAGATGTACTATAAAATATGTCTCGATGTAATGAGTTTTTCTATAATTTACTCTGGGAGGCTATTGCACATCTATCCTTAATAAAGGAGTATGTGTACATTTCATCCTGTAATATCTGCAATAAACCTCTGAATTGCCAACAATTTTATTGATGCAGTATTGTGTGGAATGCCATCAACATATTGAATTTTCACCTGTATTTCAGATGTTCCTATGAGTTTGAGCTAGTATTGATATGAATTTCTCACCTCAATTGTTAAGCCATACTTTCTATGTACCTAAAGGATTAGAGAAGCTCTCACCCTGCCCAGTCCAGGGATGTGATTATAAACAGAGTGCATCCAAAAAGAGACAGGTACTTTCGTTATAATGTCTTAAAATTAGATGCAAACACATGAGGACAACTTAATCATGCTAGAGAGAAACCTGCACAGAGAAGTAATTACTCACATTAACCCAATGCATTGTCAAGTTTGAAAATGCATAGAAATGCTGCCCCAGAGGGGTCTCTACAACTTAAGCTTGTAGAAATCTCCATAGATAAAACTTGATTTCTGTGTGTTTGCCCAAGACACACACACACACACACACACACACACACACACACAAGCAAAAAGCAAAAGAGGGTTATGTGGAAGAATGATTCAATTTCATGACAAAATGAAAACATTGTAATTCAAAACATTGGAAACATAACAGTTGAAAAAGTTGTTTTTAGTTGAAAGCTTGGGATCAGTGCTCGAACTAAAATGTGGTTCTGAACCCAGAAAGTTATCAACATATTTTATCAATATTTTCATTTGAATGTTTAAAGAAATATTTTATTAAACTTACCACTCTACAGTTAATTACCAGGTAATTCTTTTTAATTTATGTTTTTGACTTACCAACACTATAGATATTTAAAAGAAAGGTTGATTTTAGTGAATTATACTTGGCATACAGATCGATCATTTTCATTTCATATATATTCTGTATGTTTTGGTTAGTAATGACTAAGAGTTTAATCAATTCACATTTTCATTATATTCATAATGCTACTAATATATTTTTAATTAATGATAGCCTCACCAATGTAAAGTTTGACATCCATAAAATAATGTTCATAATATAGTTATTAACAGTTGGTATCTAACATCACACTCAGGTGAAATAAAATTTTGATGTTTTCCAATTGAGTTTTAAGGCTAAGAGCTTGTGAGGTGGTTCACAGGTTAGAGAATATGTAGTTCCTGCAGAGGGTAAGGTTTAGCAACCAGATGGTGGCTCACCGCCATATCTAACTCCAGTTTCAGAGCATCTCAAGTCCTTTCTGGACTCCATAGGTGCATAGGACTGCATACACATGGTGCATATCTATATACACAGGCAAACACTCATATGCGTTACATGAAAATAACTAAATCTTTAAACTAAACCAATTTTTAATCATATTGCAAGTGAATAGCTTTCTATTTTTGTTATAATTATGGAATATTATAATATAATACAAAAAGTTTCTTTTCTGTGGTTTTTGCTAGTTTGCATTAAAACAATAACTACAATAGTTTTCAGGGTCTTTCAGTTAACATATTACTGTAAGGAGGTGAAGCAGTTCATTAATGACACCAAATCACCTTATTTCTGATTAAATAAAATTTCAAAATATTGATGCTATTTTTAAGCAATAGGAGAACCAAAGCAAAGAGGATAAAATAAACAAAGGTATTGACCTAACAAGAAAACAATTGAAAATAAATCTGAAGATAGTTTAAAATCTAGTTCCTCGGTATTACTATTCATTAATCCTGGACAAAGAAAATCTTAACCATAAATCATCCCAGGATAGGTGGATGGATTTGTAAGCAAACATAATTTTGGGTCAAGCTATATAACCCCAGTTCTATCCCTAGAACACATGTCAAAACTGGATGCTGTGATAAACAGCTATAATCCCAGTAACTGTACAAAGATATGAAGGGCTCAGACAGGAGCATCATACAATGTTTCACAGCCCAGCTTGTCTGGAGCATACAGCTGAGCAACAGAAAAGAGACTCCCTATCTGACAAGGTAGAAACAAACCTAATATTCTCATCTTACCTCCACATACATGTACTGATCCTGAAATACACACACCCTCTTCTATCCCTCCCTCTCCTTCTCCAGCCCCTCCTTTCTCTCCGAGTCTCCTTCTCAACCACTGAACTATAGCTAGAATGGAAATTTAGTCCTGTCTCCAGTGAGACAATTAAGTTTTCCCTCCGTTCCTCCTGAGCTAAGAGTGTAGTTATGCCTCTGGATCTGTGATTCACAGAGAACAAACTAAATTATACTGGTTTTAATAACCTGAAAATGAGGAGGATCTTAACCAGTATGCTCTCAAGCAGAATTTCTTTTGGGAAAAGCTTCTCATCACACAGCGCCGTGACTTCCTAAGAGGTTTCAAGGTTGAAAATTTTAGAAGGAAACTTGGGTAAACATGGTGACTCCATGAGAATCATGGCCCTGGGCTCTGCCTGGGACCTTGAGCAAGGACAAAAACATGGCTAGAGATGTACTGAGATTATGCTGTACCCATTATGTTGGGGTGGCACCTTTAGCAAGTTCAGTGTGCCCATACAGGTCTAGGTGCCCTCTAAAAAAGCATTTGTTGCCATTCACCAGGATTCCACATCCTTTAGCTACCATCTACTCCTAAGGTACTTCTAATGACTGTCTCATCTTACCCTGGCCTCCTCCAAACCAATTTTATGTTTCCGACAATGTGATCTTTTTTTAGTATAAATGGCAATATTTAAAAATGTATTTTTTTATTAATTTTGAAGTTTTACCCATTGCTCTTTGGATTCTCAGAGTGTGAAAAAGCCCCCACCACCCCCGTTGCCAATAAATGGATAAATTAATTATTTTAAAAGACAAAGCAAAGCTGTCATGGTGGTGTGTGTCCCTGAGATTGAGGCCAGCCTGATTTACACAGTGATTTCCAGGACAGCCAGGGCTGCATAGAGAGACCCTTTTGGAGTCTGTCCCTGGGCGTATCTGCATTCCTGTCTTCAGTGTACTGACTATCATCTTCCACTCCTCTGCCCTCATTGCCCGCTGAAGAGAAGGCAGTAACCCCTGTTTCTTCCTTCTCCATGCCATGCTGCTTCCTGGATGATAGCTGGAAATCTGTGTTTAGCATTAAAAGCTCACAGCTCTCTTGGCTTTTAAAAACTTTTGCTCATCATTAGTAAAGTGGTTTCAAAGGGATCTTAGCTTTGAAACAAACAGTACTTTCTTCCAGAAAATAGTGTATCCAATACCTGAAGCAATCAGCTTGTTTGAGAAGTTAATATATCTATATATGTCCATATTTGAAGACAAACAATAATCAGCAAAATCAGTGACTTACAATCAAATGAAAACAACAGAAAAAGGTAATAGAATCGAATAGGATATGAGCAGCAATTAATAATTTAGCTTGATGAAATTACTTAAATTTTGAGTTTGAATCTTGCTTTGTATCAAAGGTTGGCCTCGGACTCCTTATGCCCTGTTTTCCGTCCCTCAAATGCTGTAGCTGTAGACTTGTGACAATATTCTTGGAAATTAATTTCATTTCATAGGTAAATTAATAGCATTCAAACAGTCGGCAATTCATGTACCATGCATTTATCACAAGATAAACAAGGGATTAAATCATTCAACAAATGACATAGAAACTATTCGGCTTAATTAGTCTTTTGCACATCTTGTCCTTTAAAATAACACGTCAGTGTGATAAATAAGTGATAAATAATGTGCCTGTCATAAAGGTTTGTCATGAGTATAATATCAAAACAATTATTTTGCCTCTTTTCCTAACTTTCTCTCCTTTCTATAGGTATTGTCTTTCTTAACCTAAATGGCAAAACTTTTGAACATCCCACTGAGTGTTTTGATCCCTAATCTAAACAGATATTCTTTCTTTTAAAAGTGTTCTCAGGCAAATATGTGGTTCAAGCTGTCTGGTTAATTTTTAATTGTAATTGTGGTTCAAACTAGGATCACTTTGGAAGAGTCTCATAAGTAAAGATTTTCCTCCTGCTGCTGGTCTTTTACCACTACTACGCCAGCCCCAAATAAGGCACAGAGACTCTACATTTGATACAATGCTGTTGGCCAGTTACTTGTTTCTTATCAGCTGGCTCTGTCTTAAGTATTAACCAATTTCTGTTAATCTAACATTTCCATGTGCTCTTACCGAAGAGCCTGCTGGCTTCCTGCTCTCTCCAGTCTCTCCATCTTGACTCCTCCCTCCTCCTTCCTCTCTCCTCCTTGTCTCCCAGTTCCACCTATCTTGCTTTCCTATTGGCCAACAATGCTTTATTCATTAACCAGTATGAGAAACATATTTACAGAATAACATCTCCCATCAGAACTATCCATTTGAGCTTAGCCTAGGATTCCTGTCTAGAGGAGATTTTGACTTAGTTCATTGTTGTGAGAAGACCCAGCCAAAAAGGGGCCAGACTGCACTCAGTTTGGGGCTCTGGGCTATATATGAGTGGGGGAAGGTTAGTTGGTACTAGGCATACATTTATTCTCTCTGTTCTTTATGATGTGACTAGTTGCTTCAGATTCCTGCCTCGACTCTCCCATGATGGTGGGTTCTGTCCTGGAATTGTGAGCTAAAATAAACATTTTCTACCCTAAGTTGCTTTTGTTTTTCTACCATAGGAAGAGGAATGAAAGCAATGATTGAGCCGAAATGGTTCAGACCCAAGAGGAGAACTCCAAATTCTTCCAAAGTTGACTTTAGCAAATTTAGGTTTTACAGGTGTCCCAGAGGTTATTGGTTATGAGATAACTTTTAGCGTTCGTCTAAATCACCTATGTTTTACATGACTTCTTTTTTTTTCCCCAAGGACACTATGGACTACTTTATGCCCTCCTGTCCTCTATCAGTTTTAAAGCTGGTGCTTGAAAAGGCTATATAATCAACCTCCAGGTGAAGGAAGCAAGTGCCCCTTCTATCTGACATCATATGTCCTAGATTTTCCTGTATTTCTATTTCCTGATTTGCAAACATCCAGAGTGTTTTTTGTTTGTTTGTTTGTTTGTTTTTGTTTTCTTTTTTATCAGTTTATCACGGCTCTTCCCTAGAACAAGAAAGAACAAATTTCTTTCTTTCATTGTGCCAAATCATTTAGACTTCTTCTCTTGTTAATAAAGTTTCATTTACATACAATTCCATCTCTTTGTACTTTGTCCATGTTGCAAGGGCAAAGCCAAATACAACCGAGAGAGCCCCCATGGACATAAAGTTCAAAACACTTGCCTTTTAGGAAAACAGATGCTGAATTTTGCACTAGAGGACAGTATGCCAAATCTATTATTAATGTACAAAAAAATAAACATTGGAATTCCAATGTTTATCCATTTATCAGTTACCAGTTTTTGCCTCATTAAAATTATGTTTCACAGGCAAATGTCTCTAGTCCTCCAGACTAGATGCATAAGACTACTAATATGCTTCTCTATGTTTGGATTTTCTTGGGTTTCATGCGTCAGTAAATGCATCTGGTATGGATCTTTCTGTACCTGAATTATGTCACTCACAAATGACAGGATTTTCTTGTTGATGTTGGATTATGAACAGTTTACCCACAAACACATGTATATATACTATTACATAATTATATATACTATTATAATATATATATATATATATATATATATATATACGTATATATTTCTTCACACACATATACATGAGCTCACATTCTCATCACTCATCACCATTGATGACCCTAAGTTTGACTCCACTACTGGCTGTGATGAACAGTGTTATACTGAGCATGAGGCTCCATCATACCTTCATGTTTGCAAGAGCTAAAGAGACTTGAACAAGGTGACACACCTGACAAGACTAAATTATAGAAGGAGCAGTAAATTTTGGCCCACAATTGGAAAAAGTGCAGGCCATCCTGCGGATGAAGTCAAGGCAGAAAAATTTTAGTTGACTAATAAAATTGCATCCCTAGTTATGAAACCGAGAGAGATGAACACTGGTATCCGGCTCCCTTTCTTTGACTTGGTCCATTCCTCCTAGTCCAGGAGGCGATGCTTCCTTACAGATAAATTGTGTTCAAATCCAGAAAGTCACTCACTGGCGTCCAGATGTTTGGTTCCACATTTTGTCAAGTTGATGGTTAATATTAACCATCTCAGTGCACACAACTGATGTTTTCTAATAGGATTTACTTATTCTCATTGAGCACACACACACACACACACACACACACACACACTCCAGGTAACTAGGATAATGAATATGCTATTTTGTTTCACTCAACCTTTTCAGTATTCAAGCACTTAACAAAACACTATGATGTACACTTTATATGTGCAGATTTTTGTTTATCCATCACAATAGAAAATTTTATAAAGCCTTTATGATAATAGTGATTTCACAAATGTCCTGCCAAGACTCACATACAATCATCGGAGTTTAAGTTGCCATACATGGAAGGAAGGTTTTAGGACAGGTTTGCAATGACTGTAAGAGATTAACACATGGCTATCAAGTTTCCCAGGAGAGCTGAGGTGCAGTTCAGGTTGGACAGCAGGCGGTACTCCCCCACACTTGTTAGATGTATTTCTTATCTCCAAAGATGGAAGGGCAGAGGACCTTACATTTCTGAAAGTTGCTTTTATTAAAAAAACAAACCAACAAAAGAACTTTGTTGATGTGTTTCATTGTTTTCTTTTTCTGGCTCTGTTATCAGGTATTTCCTTTTTCTAAAGACAAGCTGAAGCATCTCTGGAATAGAAATTCCTTGTTAGAGTTCGGGAAATCAGGTCAGAGGAATCAGATAAAGGTCTGATTGGATTCCTTGAGGCACACGTGTGACTGCCTTTCTTCGCCGAGCACCCTCTATTCCTGCCGTGAGATTTATGCAGTATTCTTCCTCCAAAGTACTAAAGATGCATGGTATAGAAATTTAAACTTATTGCAGCAATTTCTCTCAGCAGCATATGAAGGCAGCCATGTCTTACCCGTGAGGAGGAGCTGTAAGTCCCTTCGATGGCTTGTCCAGAATCCATTCTCCAGCTAGAGCCAACTGACAAAAGATGCATGCTTGCTGGTTTGGCTATAAAGCCCATGAATTTTGTGCCGTTCCTCTAACATGCCTATGACCTCTTAAAGCTGAGGGAGAGGGGTTGTGTCTTCCTAGAGCTGTGATTCTCAACCGTCCTAATGCTGTGACCTATAACACAGTTCCTTATACTGGGGTACCACAAATCACAAAATGATTTTCGTCACCAACTGTGATTTCTCTACTATTGCGTTTCTTTATGTAAATGTTTGTGTTTTCTGATGGTCGCAGGCAATCCCAGTGAAAGTTGCCATGGCATAAGCAGGTTGTAACCCACAGGTTGAGAACACCAGTCCCAGAGTAAACCCTCTTGTTTGGAATGGAAGCTTGTCTAGTACCCACACCTCGTGAAAGGGGACACGTTCTCTGGACCTAGTCAGATAGAATTTTAGATCCCAAATACTTGGAAATGTTTTGAATGGGTCACAAAGTGGGATTTCTTTGCACTGAGGCTCTTACAGTGACACAGACTGAGGAGAGGAGGCAATTTTCAATGCAAAACTTAACAGGTAGCAAATGGGGACTTTGAGTGAGCCAGCCCTGAGTGTGAGCGCATGGTAGAGCTATCTTCATTACCCATCCGTCTTGAGGCAGCATCAACAGGGGAATGATGCTCCGGGTACTGCCCATTAGTTAACATCTGGGGCAGGTGGGGAGAGCTATTCCTGATGCCCACTAGCTTCAACACCTGAGACAAACAGCAGATGCTTCCTCTTCCCAAGGCAGCACAATTGAGCCAACCCCGTTAATTCAGGTCTGGGTGATCAAGCCCCAAATTAATAGCTATAGGGAGCTGTCTGCATTTCTCATCTGACTTGTGGAGGCATGGGAGAGGGAAAGATATGTTCCCTGCCCATCAATGCCTGGGCCAAGGGGGAGAATTGATCCAAGAGCCAGAGAACCTATCAATTCTTTCAGTGCAGGTGTGGATGAAGCTGTAATTATGGGAAGGAGAGCCATCCGCATTTCTCAACCCTACAGCTGCCCAAGACCAGACACAGGATTATGACTTGGCTCGCCCAAATACCCATTCCATCTTTGACCAGCCAGAGCACATCAGGAAGTTGACCCTAGACCCAAAGCTCTAGGAGCTTGATGACACAGGGTAACGGGACACTCAGGAAGAGTCCTAGTCAGGACCCAGCATCAGTAGCTTAGTAGACACTAGAGGCCTCAAACCAAAACGATGACTGCAATGAACACTTGCAAGGTAAGATATATGGACAAAGAGGTCTGCAGCGTGACTGAATATGTCACACTGCAGCTTCTAAGATGTTGGGATTTTTAACTTTTTCCCTGTTTAAGTATTATATTTCTTTTATTTTCTTTTTTATCTCTTAAATTTTGTTTTATTTGCGTGGCAGGGTGTGGTGATGGAGGACAGATATGTAAACAGGAAAATGAGTAGGGTCAGGACACATGCTGTAAAAAAAAAAAAAAAAATACAGCCGCAATAGAATAGAAAGGAGGCTTTCTCCTATACATAAGCCGGGAATGGTCTCTGGGTCTCTGAAATGATGTTTGTTGTTGTTTTTCTTGTTCGTTCGTTTTTGTTTTGTCTAAAATACACATGAGAGGAAGGAGAATGATGGACGGCACTGAGAGGAAGTCAGTCAGCATGCCGTGGAACCAGGGCCGGTTGTTAAATCCTCTAGAGTATCGTTTTGTTCTGCCAGGCAGCATTTCCTAAAAGTTTGGACTTTTTGAGCATTTCTCAAATTCTTAGAAAGGAGATGTAGGACGATGAAATTAATTAATTAAGACGAAGTACAGGTCTTTCTGAGAAAAATAATAATGATAAGGTATCTGAATAAAGTCCTATTATAGGCTGTTGGGAACAATGATCGTTTCTTTCTCCCCCCCCCCCCGTTTTGGGAAAGAATACTGTAAATAAAACCCCCCCTCAGCTGTGAAGGTGGATAATAGTTGGAGCCTCATAAGAACGCTGCGGCATTTGGAATGTTGTGTGTGTGTGTGAGACACTTTCATTTCTCTTCCTAATCCTCTTCTTCCTCATCGAACACTCAGATACAGGCGACTGTTGTAGAGAATGTGACCAAAAGGGGGAAAATTGAATGTGGGTGGCTTCTTTGATACAGTCAGCACATTGCTGTTCTATAGACAGGGACTGTAAGAAAGTACTTTCCAGGGTCAGGGTGTAATAACAGGAAAGGATAAAGAGAGGACCACTTTTAAAAGCTGATACTAGCAAATATCCTAAACTGGTCTGCCTCTCTGACTTTCCAGAATAATAAACTAAGGCAAGATCATCCTTGCAACATTACATGAGAACAATTTGGAAGAGGACAAAATAAAATAAGTCTGTGGAAAGAGAGGAAGGACAGAGAAGCATACTGGGGTAAACCAGAGACAATTCCACCATGACTAACACTTGAAAAAACAAAAATCAGAAACCACGTGGCTGCTCTGTGTGAACTCCTGCAGAGAGGGAGAAGTGATAAGAAAGGGGGTCGAAACCAGGCTACAGAAACCCTCAGAGACAGCTGAACTGAACAAGGGGGAGCTCATGGACCCCAGAGTGACAGCTGGGAATCCAGCACTGGCCTGATTCAGACCCCCTGAATGTCGGTATCAGTTAGAAGGCCCACTAAGGCAGTAGTGATTTGTTTTTCCTAAATTATATTCTTAATGTTGGTCTAAGCAGTCTAATAGACCTCTGTCAGCGGAACCAGGATGTATCCCTGGTGCACTAAAAGACTTTGGGAGCATATTTCCCATGGAGGGATACTCCCTTAGCCTAGAGACAGGAGGGAGGGCATAGACCATATTCCAAATGACTTGATAGATTTTGATAATCCCTCCTGTAATGCCTCACCCTCCCTGTGCAGGGGGGGGGAGGGTCATGAACATATATATATATATGTTCATGTGGTTGCAAAGGTACAATTGGTGCCTGTTGATGCCAGGCCTGCCACATTCCTACCAAAGCTTGCCAGATTCGACTGGTGCTTACACTGCAAAAATCACAGTCGAGAGCTTCAGTTCATAAGCAAGGCAGATGAAACCATGAAGACATTAGCTGCCCGGGTGAGCATGTACTTCAGAAACAAATGATAGCTCTGATGAAGAAAGGGAGTGGATTTAGAAAAGTGATACTTTTTTATATTTCTCTGGTATTTCTGAGCCTCTGTGTACTCACTTGATTACACTATGCTTTGTTTGATATTAGGAATTAATTAGGAGCACACTGTGCCTTTACTTTGAAATGTTTGGTTAGTACACTTTAAGTAATTTTTTTAAAATAAAAATTTATACTTACAAATACATGAAAGCTAATAACATGAAATTCTACTGGCTTTTATTGCCAAAAGGAAAATTAAGAATATTGTTTAATAAACTCTTTGGAAATTGTAACTGTTAACTTAATGCAACTCATTCCAATTTTCATTACCTGGACCTTTAATAGTAGCCCCACATATTTTAAAATATGGACAATCGAGATCCTTTACCCTATAGATGCATAAAACATCTGCATATTTTGTCCCTTATAGACACTGAAATACTTGTATAACAGTCATGTTATTTTTCATGTTAGTCCTTTTATGCATTTTCTTCCTTTCTTCCTTCCTTCCTTCCTTCTTCCTTCCTTCCTTCCTTGCAACCTGGTTTTTCAAGACAGGGTTTCTCTGTGTTTCAGCCCTATCTGTCCTGGAACTTGCTCTGTAGATCTGGCTGTATATCCTCCTGCTTCTGCCTTCAGAGTGTTGGGATTAAATGCATGTGTCACCACCGCCTAGCTGCTTTTATGCATTTTCAATGCAAACAGAAGAGACATATTGGGGCAACTATTAGTGTGTTGAGTGAGGTATATATGTGTAACAGAATTAAAAAATAAATAAATAGCTCTTACTTGTTGGGGAGTAAAAATAGTCCTTCATGTGAAAATATTGCCTATATGTTCACCATAGAAAGTTTTCCCACCTTCAAAGCTATCAAATCTTCTTTGGAAAAGAAATGTTTGTTATGCTTGTTTATATAAGATTTTAAACACTTAATTATGGATAAAATGAGACTTGCGCCTCTGTAATCCTATGACATTTTCAACATTGAAAAGATAACAATATAGGTTTTAAGACATTATTATGATAAAAATATTAAGAATGTTATATGTGTTACTAGAGATTTTGTTTCTAATTTTAATGTAGGAATTTCCATGTAGAGTATTCTCAAAAAAACCTTAAACAAAAATAAAACACAACTTCCAGCAATTCTGTTTACAACTGTAACAGATTATTATGTCATGATAACTTCTTAGGGTTTTGGCGTTACCTTATTGAGATTGAGGCTAATTTATTCTCTGCTTATTATAGTTCCTTCACTCAGAAATGGATTTCTAATGTATCTCAAGTATCCCATGCTTGAAGTCTTTACCACATTTGATTTCCATTTATTATTTCTTTAATGTGAAGACAAAGATGACCCATTTTACCAGTTTCATTGTAGTGTTAAGATAGGTAATATCTATGTAGTAAAGAATATATGATATTTAAAATAGAAAAAACTTTAAAACAATATTAAGTGTCATTGAAAAAGGATTGAAAATCAATTGATCCTTTCTGTAAAATGATTGCCATCCTTAGAAACACTGAGTGAGGAGAACTCACACCCTTTTCTGGGATATTATTCTGTCGATGCACTCTTCATGCATACAATAAGTTTGAATTTTTGTTGGGAGTTAGGGGACAGTAGAGGAAGAATCCTTAACTATGTCTGCTCATATTTAACTACCCTAAGGTGCATTAATCTTGTCCCTCTTTTATTCTAGTAAAACTGTCTTGGACCAAAAGATTTATCTGTACAAAGCTCTCTACACTGTCAAAGAGGAAAGCTATGCTGGGAAGCTTGCGGGACTGGCTGCCAGTTTTCTACCTGAATTATCGTTATTTCACTAACTAGTTATCTTTTTCTCATCTATTGTGACTGCAGAATGAGATGTAGCAGTAATCTTTGAGCAATGCCATTTGTACACTAAATTTATGCTGTACATTTGCATGCTAAGTGCCTCTCTGGCAAGAGGATCTCTCAGAAACAGCATGTTTATGCCACCATTTGTGTCTAAATTGGAATTCTAAAGCAGACCCAAGTCAAACATAGAGGCGTGTTTAGGTGCTTATCTTAAGTCAAGCATGGTCTATGCTAGCACCACAGTTACTATTTTCTGAGTTCTTCTTCTTCTTCTTCTTCTTCTTCTTCTTCTTCTTCTTCTTCTTCTTCTTCTTCTTCTTCTTCTTCTTCTTCCTTCTTCTTCTTCTTCTTCTTCTTCCTCCTCCTCCTCCTCCTCCTCTCTTCTTCTTCCAGGCCTTATCATAACCCAAAGTTGTTTTTAATCCATTGTGTTCAAATCATGTTGTCAAAATTATATTTGGTTAATATAATCTAGAATTTCAGAGGAATCACAAAAGGCAGTTTAATATAAAGGTTGTTTAATTCCTCAGATACTTATTTTCATCTTAAAAAGAAGATAGACCTGTGTTACTATTGTTCAGGAAAAGAAAACATTGAAATCCTTCATTCATGCCCAGAGCTTGGACACTGAACTCTTCAGAGAATCTGAATCAAAACCCCATGCTCTTGAATTATAGGGGTCTATGTTACTCTTCAGGAAATTGCGAAGTTGCAGTTGTCTTCCCCATACCGACTTAAACTTCTTTAAATAATACCAAAGGAAGTCTTCACAAAATGTACAAATGGAATCATAAATATTTTGAGTTAGATAAGAAAGAAAAAGCATGACATTCCCTAAATGCCTTTTACAAGCTAAGTTCCTTTGCCACAGGTTATTACTATTCACTGTAAGTTTTCAATAATTTGGTGTATATTCTTGGTAGTTGTAGAAACTGACAATTAGCAGCAGGAGACTATGTTGTTGCTAATAGGATTTTTGAGCTAACAAATATCTACAGACATACTATTTTATTATGAAGATCTAAAATATTCTAAAATATATACAGGAAATGTGTTTTAGTATCTCTAATACACTTTCCTAGAATAAATGTATGTTACAAGCACTTTCCTTCCAGCCTGGTCTCAGAGCCTTGTCAACCCAAATAACACAAAGAGACAGTGTATTAATTAGGAAACTGGCAGCTGGTTACTAGCATTTTTTAGTGGCTAGCTGAGTCTTAAATATTAACCCATTTCTATCAATCTAAATGTTTCCACGTGGTCTTACCTTACCAGAGAGAAGGTCCAGACCTCTTTTCTCATGTCCTACATCTTGACTCTTCTCTACTACCTCTCCCAGAATCCTCCTTGACTCCTAGTCCCACCTATCTTGCCTTCCTATTTGCCAACAGTGCTTGATTCAGTAACCAATAAAAGAAACATACTTACAGAATGACATCTCCCATTAAATACGCAATCTTTGGGGAAAGATATTCTGTTGAAGTCTGTCTTCTGAAACTATATGAAGACTTCTCTTCCCATAAGTGACTTTCTTTAGAAAAATAATTTCTGAATATAATTCTGAGATGAGGTCTTTGGTTTGGCAGCAGTGCTCTTATAAAAGAAAATCATTCACTATAGACAGGCATACACAGAGCCAAGACAATGTGAAGACACAGGAAGGAGACATACCCCTTAAAAGGGGTCTTCAGTACAGCACTGTAATCACCATTGATAAAGGATGCACACCACTTTTAACTTCCCAGAGCTGTTTCCATTGACACTTCCCTCAAGCAACGGCTAGGAAAGAGGAGCAGGACCATGCCAAGGATTTCCTGAGATTGTAAAGCAGAAGGTAGACATAGAAAACAATTCCATGAGAAGAAGTGAATACCCAGGCAACATGTGGATGCAGTTCACATAATTCAGAAACAGAAACACGCATTATTATTAAGTTGCCTACTGTTCCATGTTTGGTTAAGGTTTCTCTAGTGAACTGAGAAGCCTCTGCCACACCTTAACTCCTTAGTGTCTCAGCAGGCAAGAGAGCAAGTTCCTGTTTCTCTCTTCTTATATCCTGCTTCTGCCCAGCTACATAACTTCCTGTCTGTCTCTACAGACCTCTGGTTAGCTAGTGGCAGTCCATTCTTTGTCCTTCAGACAGGTTTTATTTTTACAAGCAAGATATCACCAGACTAGGGAACTGATGTATTACTGTGTATGAAGTGATTGTTTTAACTCTTCATGTTTTCAGAAGGCAACCCTTCAAATAAAGATCTTTTGATTTTAAATTTACAAATGCTTATGCTCTTGTCGTTAGAATGCCTGCCATAGGTTAGTTTCTTTTGAAATGTCACCAAAGTCTACAAATGTTGTGACTTTGATTATTTTGGTTATTTTCTTCTGTAAGCTAGTATGTGGCTTGATAAGGAATGTGGAAATATTTAGATAAATTAAAAGGAAGTCTTTTGTTACATGGTAGGGTGTACATAAGTGGTCTTCATTAAAACACACTAACAACAATAGAAAAAGAAAACAGCAGAGATTTTCACTTCTCAGAACAGGTTCCCTTTGAGCTCTCCTCTAGTAATAGTGGGGAAAGACTGGGTATAATGCTCATAAGGTACCTTTTTACTGAGCCCTGGAGTTCAGAGGACTTGAGAATTTTAGAGCCACAACAAGAGTGGAAACAAGAAGCTTGGCATTACTTTCCTTGGACATCTGCTGTAACTTTGAAGGCTAACTTTTTATAGGATAAAAAAGTTCAGGCAACTTGTCTAGACTCTGGTTGTTGGCAGTTCACCTTCAAGCTTGAAGTACTGAGTAAATGCTCCCTTTGGTTTCAGAACAACTTAGTGTTCTTTCTGCAATGGTCCCTTTTAATGAACACAGTACATGTCTTACCTTCTTACTTCTAGCTCTCAGATGTCTCTCTCTATTTTCTATCTTCCCCATCTCCAGAGGAGAGATGCAGAGAGTTGCCGTAATAAACTTGCTGATAATTTAGAAATAAGTTTTTTTCCCCAAGTTTAAATTTAATATTCTATTTTCAGGTGAAAATACTCTTATTAGTGCTTATAGAGCATTGTTAATTTATAGGGGAAAAAGTAGACAGCAATATAGCTGAAAACAGAGATCTATCAAAATTTCTATTGTTTATTCTCATGTCCCATATAAAAATCTATCATTAAACCATCCTTCCAGATAATTATCCATATCCCATTGAATGTTCACATTGAGAGGGAAAGATTCTCCAGAAATCTGCTGTGTTCTAGATCAGCATAAAATGTGCAGAAATATTCAATATTTTATAATAACTACATTGTTTTATACAGGGCCCATGAATGGAGAATCAGTCGCTTGCTGATGCCAATGTTGTGTACACAGAATACATTTCTGTCAGTACATAGACAATTAGTGTCTTTACATATTAGGACATGGGTAGAAAGAACAGTTAATAGATAATTTTTCACTGCTGCATGCAGAATCCCCTTGTGACCATGCTCTTACTGTGGTCACATATATCAAAATTCTTTACACAAAGATTTTCTGCATTATGTGGAGATTTGTTGGGGAAAATGAGCTTAAAAAATTAAAGGGCACTCACAAAAGTGTGAAAAAAGAACACCATGTGGAGAATAGAGTGAGTTTAGAATTTCAGATTAATTGGAATTCTTTTATTGTTAATGATTTTATTTTTTTATTTTTCTTATTGTACATATCAATCTTAGTTCCCTCTCCCTCCCTCCCTCTCTTCCACCCTCCCATGTCCCCCTGATACCCCTCTCATCCGATGTCCCCCACTCCATATGTAGGGTGATGCCCTCCAGGAAGGATCATATAAATCTGTCAGATCATTTAGAGTAGGGACTAGGGCTTCCTTCCTGCCTCTAGGCTAAGGGAGTATCCCTCCATGAGGAATATGCTCCCAAAGTGCATTTGTGCACCAGGGATACATCCTGGTTCCACTGTCTGCGGTCCTTTAGTCTGCCCAGGCCTTCTATCTAAGACCCATGTTCAGGGGATCTGAGTCAGTCCAATGCTGGATTCCTAGCTATCAGTCTGGGGGTCCATGAGCTCCTCCTTGTTCAGGTCAGCTGTCTCTGTGGGTTTCTGCAGCCTGGTCTTGTCCTGTCTCTCTGCATTTGGATTCCAGTTCAACTCAGTATTTAGTTATCGGTGTTTGCTTCTGTTTCCATCAGCTACTAGAGGAGGGCTCTATGATGGTGGATAAGTTAGTCATTGATCTCATTATCAGGGAAGGGCATTTATGGTAGTCTTTCCACTGTTGTTCAAATTGTTAGTTAGGGTCAGTCTTGTAGGTCTCTGCATATTTCTCTAGAGTCAGTTTTCTCTTGAAATCTATAATGGCTCCCTCTTCTATGGTCTCTCTCTCTCTCTCTCTCCTTCTCTCTCTCTTTTCTCTCATCTATTCCTTTAATATAAGTGTGCTTTTACATCTCCCCAAAATTTTTGGATTTTAGATTGGAATTTATTTTGCTATTAACTACACTTCAAAAAATTAGTACATCATGCTATTGGCATAGGATTAGAAGAAATTATCTAAATAGCCCAACTTGACTACCAATTGTATTATTAAATATATATAGAGAAATAATGGATCACAGAAATAGGTCAGAAATTTAGATGCAAATCTTATGGCTACTGCAAGATTGGCTTCTCATCCATATTGATGGGGTTTTATATTCAATTATATTAATACTGATGTATATATTCTTGCAAAACTTTCATTCAAACACAATTAAAATAAATTTAAATTAAAAACTAATCTAATGCTAGTCAGAAAAGCATATTCACAATAATATTTATAAAACAAAATTTAAATATTAAAATTGGTATTATATATTAACATTCTAGTACTTAAAGCAAAATTAAAGTAATTGATGATTTAAATGCTCATTATTTTTGAAATATGAACAACTTAAAATGTTTCAAATATTAAAAATTAATCAACTACACCACATGAAAATAAAGTTGTATACATTTGTATGAATAGAAGGGAAGCAAATATATAATATATATTATATATAACGTATGCATGTACACAGAGCCATAAAAGCATTCATATATATATATATGTATGTATGTATATATGTACATATATATGCATATAATTGTGTGTGTGTGTCTTTCGAGTTTCTGTCTTTAAACATATTTGAATGGGTGAGAAAAAGCTTTGGAAATAATCTTCACAGAAATAATTTGTCAACCACATCATGGAGAAGTTTGTTTATGCCAAAGTCCATCCTAGCATTCTGCATCTGTACCCAACCTCTCTAAACAAGCCTCATGCAGTAGATATTTATTGTGATAATTAACTTCCATATTTTAGGCATGAAAAACGTAGGGCAATTGTCAACCCTTAAAGCACCCATTACAGAAGTCAATCAGTCATCTAACCATTAACACGATGTGACCTCATGCCATCTTCCATTATTTTAGCTATTTTTTCCTTTAGTATTTGTAAGTATACATTTCTTTATAAAGTTATAGTAAATATATGTATTAGTAGTATTATAATAAGTTTTAATGAGTATCAATCACTTATATCTGTTCGAAGTCAATTGTCTTATAATACCTTATTTTGACACTATTGTTTAAAAATCCAAATTTCATACAAAGAGACTAACATGTTTCTTATGAAGGTGAAGACTAATAAGGGTAGAAATATGCTAATGCAAGACACAATATTTCAGCACAGGAGGAATAATTTTCAGCAGCTTTATGATACATTATATAAGTGAGTTTGAATGACTGGAACAATATAATAGCCAATCCAGAAACACTCTATATTTTAAGGGGCATCAAATGGCCTTATCAGTGATGTTTCATAGTATGTCTGCGTTCTATGAACAGTTATATATAAGGGTCTCTACATCCCTTGGTTCTGTTCCTCTCAATGAAAAATACATTTGGTTTTATAACAAGGGACTTCATATTGACTTTATCAGTGTGTTTGCCATTCACTTCAATCTTTTTAGTACATAGTTATGTTTTAATCCCTAGGTCTATATTAGCATTTTTAAATTTGCTTGTATAAATCTATTGTTGATTTTCTACCTCTTTAATGATGGAAACATTTGATGACTCTTATCATTAAGAGCCTGGATGATTACAACCCAGTTGGTAGAATTTTATCCCAAAGAAAAGGTTCAATGAGTCAATCTATCCATTGTCCTTGTGGGAAAGGAAGAATGATTGTTCTGCTATTCATTGAAGTTTCTGTACCCTGGTAAGCTTCTCCTGATGAAACAAAACAAATAAGGCCAAATCAAACTGAATTAGAAAAAGCCCACGTTTAATGGATACAACGCTCCCGGAGAGGAGGTAGGAAAGGGAGACTGGATAAACCATGACTCTTTTTTCCTGGGGGAAATTAAAATAACTGGTGGTAGTGGTCTTGAGCATTTCTGGGGTAGGGGGCCATCATTTGGCAGGCTTTCTAGTTGTGGCAGGGTTTGGAGACAGATAGGAGAGGTGGCTGGGTGGACTTTCAACAAAGCATCTCAAACTCTTTGGGTATGTGGATGTGAGGGCCTGTGTTAAAGCTTCCACCAAAACATCCCAGCCTCACTGGGTATATGGATGCCAGGGCTTCCCCCATGACAGTTATAAATTACTAAAAAATATGTTCTGAGGTTTCTATTATTATTTTGAAGTTATATTTTCAGAAAACTTGTAATTGTCTCATTGGTAGGTACATTAGTGAAAGCATACTATTATCCTCAGTTTTAGATGAATTATTTTAAGAATGATCTTTCTATTTGGAATGAGCACCTTGGCTAGCTTGGGAACAAGTTAGAATGAATAAAGCTTACTGGCAAGAAATGTAAATCCCAGGTAATATATATACTGAGGTGAACACACACACACACACACTTCTCATGTAAACCTTTAGAAATAGGAAGGTAGTGATATATTCATCTAATAGCAATCTGGATTAAAATAGTTGTTAGTTTGCAAAGTTAGCACCTTCTTCATAGGAATTTCAGGTTGGGAAGCTTATATTTAAATGCAACAATATAAATTAATTCCACTGACTTCACTTATGTCTATGTCCTGAAACTTTTCTTTGCTGAGTTTAGCTTTGGAGTAACTCTATTCAGAACTACATTTCTCATATTTAAGATTGTCTACCTCTTCCTTACAGCTTTTCTGAGTGTGTAATATTTGAAAAACCAAATTTTATAATTCTTAACATGAATTTATATACCAAGATCTATAAAATATGCAATCATGAGGCTATGTTGTTTTCATATGAAGAGATTGAGTTGTTAAAGCTATAACAGCCATAGCAAAGGCATGGATCTAGCTAGTAAGACATAGAAGCTCTTGTATTTGAAAAACGTTCCCCTGTATGAAGCCTACTTGGTCATAGTGGATGATTCCTTTGATGTGTTCTTGAATTTGATTTTCCAGTATTTTTGCATCAATGTTTATCAGGGATATTGGTCTAGTGTTCTCTTTCTTATTTGTGTCTTTGTGTATCTTGGGTACTAAGTTATTAGTAGCCTCATAAAAAGAGTTTGGCAATGACCCCTCTGCTTCTATTGTGGGAAACATTTTGAGGAGTATTGGTATTAGCTGTTCTTTAAATTTCCGGTAGAATCCACACTGAAACCATCTGACCCTAGGTTTTTTGGGGGGTGAGGAGTGGGAGACTTTTGATGACTTACTTATATTTCATTAGGGGTTTAAGTCCATTTAAATTGCTTGTCTGTTCTTGATTTAATTTTGGAAAGTTTTATATGCAATTTGAGTTTTAGTAATGTTTCTTTTATGAGTGTGGGTGCCTTGGTATTTGGGGCAGAGATGTTTAGAATTGGGACTTTGTCTTGATGGATTTCTCCTATGATGACTAAGAAATTACCTGCTTCATCTCTTTTGATTGATTTTAACTTGAAATCAAATTTTTTAGATATTAGGATTGCTATACACACTTGTTTCTTGGGTCCATTTGATTGAAAATTTTTCCCTACCCTTAACTCTGGGGAAATGTCTGTCTTCCAAGTTGAAGTGTGTTTCTTGTATGCAACAGAAGCATTGATTCGGCCTTCATATTTATTCTGTAAGACTGTATCTTTTTATAGGTGAGTTAAGACCATTCATATTAAGAAATATTAATGACCATTGATTGTTAACTCTAGTTTGTTTTGGATTTGATGGTGGTGGTATTATGTGTGGATTCCCCCCCCCCCCCTTTTTTTTTTTTTTTTTTTTTTTGGCTACTTGTAAAGTGGAATTAGCTATTGCTAAACAAACTAAAAAAAAAAAAAAGAATTATCACTTCACTAGATGCTGAAAAATCCTTTGACAAAATCCAACACCCTTTCATGACTAAGGTCGCTGAGAGATCAGTGATAACAGGAACATACCTAAACATAATAAAGGCAATATACAGCAAACCAACAGCCAACATCAAACTAAATAGAGAGAAACTCAATGGATTCCTCTAAAACTCTACCAGGGAACTCCAACAGCTGATAAACACCTTCAGCAGGATACAAGGTTAACTCAAAAAATCAGTAGCCCTACTATATACAGACAATAAAAGGGCTGAGAAAGAAATCAGAGAAACATCACTTTTACAATAGCCACAAACAGCACAAAATATTTTGGGTAATGGTAACAAAATAAGTGAAAGACCTATATAAAGGAAATTTGAGTCATTAAAGAAAAATATTAAAGAAGATACTCAAAAATGGAAAGATCTTCCATGATCTTGGATAGCTAGGATAAACATATTTAAAATGGCACTCTTGCCAAAAGCAATCTACAAAATCAATTCAATCCCTATCAAAATCCCAGTTCAATTCTTCACAGATCTTGAAAGAACAATACTCAACTTTAAATGGAAAAACAAAAGAGCCAGGATAGCCTAAACAAACCTGTACAATAAAAGAACTTCCAGAGACATCACCATCACTGCCTTCAAGCTCTATTGTAGAAGTATAGTTCTGAAAACAGCTTGGTATTGGCACAAAAATAGACAAGAAAAAAATGGAAGTGAATTGAAAACCCTGATATTAACCCACACATCTACAAACATCTGATTTTTGACAAAGAAGTTAAAATTAAACAATGGAAAAAAAAAAGCATCTTCAAGTAATGGTGTTGGCACAACTGGATGATGGTGTGTAGAAGACTGCAGATAGATCCATATCTATACACCATGCGCAAAACTTAAGTTCAGATGAATCAAAGACCTCAACATAAATCCAGCCACCCTGAACCACTTAGAAGAGAAAGTGGGAGGTACTCTTGAATAAATTGGTACAGGGAGTGCTTCCTGAACAAAACACCAGTAGCAGACACAGAGATCAACAATTAATAAATGGTACCCCCTGGAACTGAAAAGCTTCTGTAAGGCAATGGAGACAGTCAACAAGACAAAACAGCAGCCCACAGAATTGCAAAAGATCATCTGACAGAGAAGGCTGATCTCCAAACTATACAAAGAAATCAAGAGGCTAGTTACTCAAACACCAAATAATCTAATTAAAAAGTGGGGTACAGAAGTAAATATAGAATTCTCAATTGAGAAATCTAAAATGACTGAAAGACACTTAAGAACATATTCAACATCCTTAGCCATCAGGGAAATGCAAATCAAAGCACCTCTGTGATACCATCTTAGTCCTATCAGTATGGCTAAAATAAAAAACACCAAAGACCTTTTATGCTGGAGAGGATGTAGAGAAAGGGACCACTCCTTCACTACTGATGGGAGTACAAAGATTATGTATATGGTAATATATATGTATATGTGTGTACATGAAATACAATTAAATGTAACATTTTGTCAAATAATTTCATGCTAATATACAAATATATGTCTGGTTATTATGGAAACTTTAAGAAAAAATGAATGTTTATATTTGTGTTTTATTGAATATATAATTATTGCCTTACATCTTTGTGTCTTCAAAACCTTTAATACTAATTTTACCAGGAATTTATAAAGCATCATTATGAAAGACATCCTCTTCCATATTTTGGCTCTCCATGGATTAAAAAATTATAAATGCATAGTCATTAAATGTATCCAGTATATCCTTAACCCCTCTGTGTCCTAGGAATGGGTTGTTAAGAACAATGGGAAATCCAATGAGTTAGCCTTTTCCAGACAGAACACATAAAGTATCCACTGTCGTAGAACACACTTATCTTTAACAATCACTTGGGAAAGTCAGTCTTTCAAGAAATTTTAACTATTTGTTGGTATACAGTGTGTATTCAAGAAAAAGCAAACTATTCCTTCAGGTGACACATTTCTGTTAAACAGTGAGCAAACAGAGAAGCACTTTAAATATTTTCCCAAACATCACTCTGTGAATCTCCTAAGTACATAAGTACATAGTGAACATGTCACTATTTCCACACACTTAAAATTTAAGGAATTGTTTACCTTGTCTTTCCCAGGAATATAGAACCTCTGTGCCCAATTGTGTGTTTGTTTATCATTCAGAAATCTGCCATAGGAAATATTCTTTAAAAACACTACCTTGAATACATCAGAAAGCACTGTAATCTGGGAATGATGGTACCAAAATTGCATATGTTTCTCTTTGATTATTAAAAAAAAAAAAAAAAAAAAAAAAAAACGAAGGAAACACTCAATGGCATACAGATAATGCTGAGATTTTGCCTAGTGGGAAGAATATTAGGCAGATATAAAAATGAGAATTTTGAATTACCTCCCTCGTCAATTCAGCCTTTATCTCTTGGTAGAAAACAAAAATAGTTAACTATGACAAAGGTTTCACTTGGCTCTTAAGGTGTGGTGTGATAGATTTTTGGTGTTTCTAACTTCCTTCTGAAATGTGAAAAGCAGAACAGAAACAGCAGTTGCAAATTTTAATTAGCGTTCTGTCTTAACATACTTTATTGTTGGTTCATGAGGATCTGAGGCACTTTATCATATGCCTTTGACATTGGAGCATTGTTTATTCTTAGGTGTGGGTGCTTCTATGACACCAATGATAACTCCATGACCTGTGTGTGTGTTTCTCTGAAGAATCAGGTGTAATGAAAACATTGATCAGCTCAACCCCTACAGTTTTGTTTGAAGTGGCTGAATTTCCTTCTTTCTACAGTGTTCTGTTTTAATGGTTTACATCCTGACTGTAAATGTTTGTTAGGTGGAGAACACAGGATAATCAATGATCCCAACAAGCAGGTGCTAATTGAATTTATCTATCCTGTTTTCTGCAAGTAGTCACTGCAGCTTGTGTACACATGGGAAGAAATAAAATTCATAATTAAAATCAGCACCCTTACCTGGTGATTTTACCTTAATTTGCTTGGAGTCCAGCTTAGATGTCCTAATGGAAAACTCCATTTCAGTGACTCTGGAGTGTGGTGTTCAGGCAATGGAGAGAAGGCATTGCTAATGATGGAAATGCCCTGTGATATAGTAAAATCTCCAATGGGTAAATTCTGGGGGGTACAGAAGAGGATTTGGTTCATAAATATATTCTTTACTCTTTCCTGTACAACATGAACTCAAAACTACTATAATTTGACCAAGAAAGGAAAAGAGAATACTGGGAAGATGATTGTCATGTGACGTAGCATTCAGATCAGTTCTCTTCCAAGTGCTATAAAGTAGTCAATAGAATTTCTAAGAGCCAGTCTTACTAATTTTCCATTTCTTAGTGTGACTATGGTATAGCTTATGTGAGCAGTCTAAATTTCTTCATAAAAGGATACATATGAATGGTATGATTCAGAGAAAGTTGGGGATACACTTTTCTCCATAGTGGTGACACTAAAATCAATCTCTGGGTCAAACTCAAATGATGTTTATAAAACAATGAAAACATATCACTGGTAATACTACCACAATGATATGGCATATACTTGACCATTTTAGCAATGTATTAAAGCAATAATACCGAGGAAGCATAAGTAAATCTTAATAATGTGATATTTTTCAGTGGGTTAGTGATTCACTATTTATTCTTCTATACAAAATTACTTTCTTAAAAAAGGTGACAATCCAGAGTGGATTGCAGAAGTATTTATTGAAACTGTAAGAGGGTGAAACCACAGGACATGGGCCACGGCTCCACAGTGCTTGCATCCAAAGGGTATGACTCAGAGGTACTATGACATGAGCTCATTGTTCTCCACGATGTATTTCTATAGTATGGTAGACTCCCAAACATAAAAAATAAATAAATAAAAAGTGTATACTTTTTGGTTTTGATTTTTCTTCTGATGTGAGGTCATCAGACAGTGTTTTACAAGATAAAGTTTTATGTCTTCAAACAATAAATTGACATTAGTCAACAAAGTATAGCTAAGGGCAAGTTATAAAGCATAAAAGTTAGTGTTACTCACACCTAATCATATAGATTTTTTTTTTTCAATCCAAAAGCTTGTAACAGGCATATTACATCTTCTAGGGCAAGTATTATAAATGATTCTGTTAGCACCCCTTGCTTCTACGTAGTAAAGGAAACTGATATTTTGTTAGGGGCTACTTCTATAACTTACCAAATAATTTATTTCCATTGAAGAATCTTAAGTTTAGTTTTGACTCATGACTTTTATGTAAAATTGACTTTTCCCATTTAAAGAGCACATTTTTAAAGAATAAATGCCTAGGATATAAATTGGAATTGAATTAAAATTAAAATGGCTGTTATACTCTCCAAACATCATTTCTTACTGTTGAACATCACTCATGGGCTTTTTAAAGTTTAGTTTTCTTTGTAGAATGAATTGCTAATTCCAGCAATTCAGAGATGTTTGGGATTTGTAAAAGGTGGCAGAGTACAGAGGAAGCCAGTACTTCTGAGATACTGAATAAAATTGTACATGTGACATATACATCTCTCATCCATTACCAGCTTTGTACTATAGGACTTTTTGTTCTATTCTTTCATTTTAAGATAGGTTTTAGGACAATGGTGTCCTAAAATATACCCAGAACCATATATGGTAAAAGTGGGATGTGTTGATTTCAGAAATGGGGCAATGAGCAGCAGAAACATAAACATGAAATATCATTTCAGTAAACGGTGTGCCAATACTGATTCAACTCCCCCAAATTAGCATAGTAATTCTATACAGTCCAACTGTGCAATATGTGTCCTTATGATATAAATCAGTTTTGTAGTAAAATTAGACTCTGTATGAAAAATCAATATAGCCTTAAATATAAGGTAAAAGATGGCATTAATTACATGTAACTTATATTATGAGTCTCTTTCAGAAATAGCCAGGTTGAAGCACAGGTATAAGACAGCGTAAGTCTTTGGAGATACAAGCACTTTATTTTATAATGCAAAACAGTGTAAACATATCTCTCCCCATTATGTAACTGAACAATATTTGATTTAATTTAATAACACCACAGTATCTACAAAATAAATATCCTCATACTCCTAATATTTCATATGACTCTTCAGACAACTAGAGTTTAAATAAATAAATAAACTTAATTAGTAATGAGAAAAAACTAAGACTATGTATGATATAATGGTGTAGATAAGAAAGGTAGAGTTGATATGGACTCAGTAGAAGAGTCATCAGTAAATTAAGCTTTATATTTTAGTCTTATTTTGCTGCCTTGAACACAGAGGACTCTATGATGCAGATTTTTTTTTCTGTTAGATGGCAGTATCTCAAACAGCCAGATATCTCATCTCTATAGAACATCATAGAATTGCTACCTTGTGGTAGGCATAAAGTATAAGCTACAAATAATCCTTTAGTGTGTTAAAACACAAGGAATTCTGAGCTTAAAATCAAAATATAATCAGGTAGATATTGATCATATAATTATGAATAATATATTCTATATAATAAAGTCTCTTAGATGTCACAGAGTAAAGAGAATTCTTAGTTTATATATCATATCCTAACCTTAGAAGCTAACTATGAAATGTTTCTTTGTCTTTTTTTTTTTTTTTTTTTTTTTTTTTCTGAAGTGGCTCATTCCTCTTTGATCTGGGGTTCAATAGAATTGGTTTATGAAATGCTGATTTAAAATACATCTTAACCATATTTATATTGGGGTCTTTTTTAACTGTATGATCAATCACTCTGAAGGGTTGATGGATAAAAGGAGTGAGAATCCACCTTCAAGTATCCATATTCTACTTTCAGATTTCTAAAGCAAAGATTAATAGTAGATGTACTTACTCATCTCTGTTTCCCTTATTGGTATGCATTTAGCCAAATCTCACAGCCTTCCCCTTTCTAGACAGCAAAGGAAATGTCTACTAAACTAATGATTGTCTTTTCTTTCTGTGATTTTCCAGCGCTAATTAATTTACTCTCTTACAAAATTTCCAGTGAATTTTAATGCATAGTATGTACACAAAGCATACTTTACAAAGATATTTTCTTACTAAACATAAGTTATCTCTTCTCTATGGAGCTTCTCTTGATATTTTAAAAGTCTTAGGAAGATCACTAGATAACATTAACAAAGTAGAAATTCAGTTTTTAATTTTAATTTTGGTAGCACAGAGTGGTGTGTGTGTGTGTGTGTGTGTGTGTGTTGTGTGTGTGTGTGTGTGTGTGAACATTTGACACCTGTTGTCAGAAGCAAGGGCTTTACACACACTAGGCAGATACTCTTCCACTGAGAAATACTCTCAGCACCCATGAAGCACAGGTTTTTAATGACTGCAACATCACATCTATTCATGATCTCATTGCAATGTCTTCAGAACATTTCCCCAAAGTATGTTCATTTAAGCTTTGCGTTGCAGATAACAGAAAGATAATTTACAAACCTGATGATTCCATTGCATCATTATTCAGTCCTGAAAGCATATATAGAAGTAACATGTTATATACTACCTTGTTATATTTATGAAAATATGTGTCTATACTTATACAAGTGTATCTATGAAAATAAACGAAAAAAAGAGATTATGAATTGAAAATAAATCAAGGAGGGATGTGTGGAAGTTTTGGAGGAGGAAAAGGGAGGCAGAGATGTTATAATTTTATTGTAATCTCAAATGTGAAATGAAATAAAAGTAAACTAAAATATAACAATGAAATTTGTGTATCACTAGCTTGCTCACCATTAAAACATTTTCTACTGAGATAGTATGTTAACCAGGAAAAGGAGAGCACTCTGCCTTCCTTTCAGTCCTGTGCTTATGATAACTTCCCACTTTTAAACCATTCTCTTAATACTCAAAAAATATACTCCAAGATTATATTTCCCTTTCTCTAAACTATATATAGCTTCTGAAACTGCTTATTGGCTTACTTACTGATATAGAGGCCCCTGGCATCATTGATATAAAAACAAAAATTGCTATTCTTGTTTCACAACTTTAAGAAGCAATCTTTTTGAATTAATTTACTAATTAATTAATTAATTAATTAATTTGCATCCCAGCTGCAGTTTTCATTCCCTCCTCTTCTCCCTGACCTTACTCCAACCCCACTCTGTTCTCACCCAACCCTCAATCCACTCCTTCTATGTTTCTGTTTAGGAAAGGGCAGGTCTCCCATGGATATCAACAAGACATAGCATATTGCATCAAGTTACAGCTATCTTAAATTTAGTTTTTCCCTCACAAGAGTCAAATCCCTCCTTGCTTTCGCATATCTGTGAAACATATGTGCACGTAGATTAGGTATAGCATGTACTTTAGAGGGGTGCCTTCAGAGCCATCTTTCCTGACATCAGACACACTGATAACAAAAGTCCCTGGTTCATGAAACATTCTCTGTTATATCATTGACACGGGTATATAAAATTTATCCACAGAGGTTTGTCTACCTCATAGG
Source organism: Phodopus roborovskii (assembly GCF_943737965.1). NCBI lineage: Eukaryota > Metazoa > Chordata > Mammalia > Rodentia > Cricetidae > Phodopus > Phodopus roborovskii. The sequence continues at coordinate 2,039,438 of NW_026126689.1, read as the reverse complement.
TTTTTGAAAAACCTACAACATGCCTTTTAGTAATAAGAATCTTGGGGTTACTAAACATAAATAAAGATTAGTATATATCAGTTAAAGTCTGCTCAGTTAAATGTTATCAAACCCAACATTCAATCATGTGAAGTGTTAAAATTTGCCCTAAACGTTTCTCATGAGAAAGTCTTGATCTTACATTTCTCTCTTGCTTAAATTCTATTTGACATTCAGTTTAAAAAATCTAAAGTACGTAATGAAAGTCCTTGTGATAATGACTGTGAAATAGCAATATAGTCTGACATTTAATGAAGTGGATAGATAGGTGTCTAACCTGGAGAGAAAATGAGATTTAAAGCTATACTGTATATAGCTGATCTGTCCCCCTGTATTTTATCAGACTCTCCATAAAGTTGCCTAGGTCCTCAATGATTGAATATTTCTGTGTATTTCAAGACTTCACATTGTTTTAAAGATTAATGATACTGAGGGAGCTAAATGTCTTTAATGTTGTTTAAGACTTTACAGGGATTTCTTAAAACAACAATCCCAAAGAGCCAAAAGACTATTTGTGGAGACATTAGTAGTTTCAGATATGTTCAGTATTTCACTGTAGTATCTTGTTCAGTTAATTGGAAATCTCAACATTAGAATTTGACAAGGATGCCATTCAGTGATGAACTGTCTCTGTTACCAATCAACTAAGATGACAAGTTGATTGAGTATTTGGATGTCTCACAACTTATCCCAGTACTTAATGCATGTAAGTCAAATATTGCATTGACATTTTGTCCTACACTTCTCAATTAATAACTGAAGTTTAAATAATCTAAAATTCCATAAGAAGAGTTTGGTAAAAGCCAAATGAAGATAGAAAAGTCATGTCTCAAATGGTGTAGACCTGTATTTGAATCTCAATATGCAAACACTCACCCAAAATTTTAACAGTATTTGGGGAGATAAGCATGACTTTCCATCTGAAACATATAGTCAATTCTTCTCCAATCATTTGTATATTATTTGTTTTTATAAAATAATACTGTGCCTTTTTTGTTCTAGCTGAGTTCAGGGGGCTCATAGAAGACATTTATCTTATGCTCAACAATATTATTCAGTTATCTGTGTATGAAATTTGTTACCCCTTGCAGGCTTTAGTTATAGGCAATTTCCTTTCATTACAGGTATTTTTCTTTTGGCTCAAAGGACACTTTAATTATTGACTCAACCTGAGTTGTTCTGGAGGACATCCTTTGGTGACCATGTCAATATATGGGTCTAGAAAAGTAATACTCCCACCTGAATGGATTAAATATGTTTCTATCACATCTCTTTGACTACCCCAGGCATCCATTGAGGCAACTCCTCTTGGTTCTTTCGTGCTCCTTTTCCACCTGGGTTTTATCAACTTCATAGAGCCCACATAAGAAAGAGACAGAAAGCTCCTATCTCCATTCCTCTTTTCTTAGCACACCTGTCAGTCTCTGCTTCCCTTACTTTGTGTCTCCAGGCATAAGACCAGTACTGAGAGCAGGAAGAGATCACAAGGCATATGTATTGGGTCACTTTCTATCTGGTTCAGTTCATTGATTATTTGATGTTTGGGGCTTTGTATTGCCACCTCCTTGCTAGGATGAATTCTAGAAGATTTTAAATATATGTTAAAACATATAATTATGCCAATAATTCCTTCATTTTAATGAACTTTATAGCATATAATACTAAATGAGAATGATGCCTTAGTGACCTGTTCCATATCTATAATTTTTCTCCTATTACTCATTGTGTCGTAACAAATTGTGTTCTTCTTAGAGTATGTTCTGTGAATGATTAAAATATTGCATATATACATGAGTGAGTGTGTGACCAAAATTTTAAATTATTATATGCCTAGGAATATATTTATTTGAATATTATTTTTAAATGTTAAAATAGCTACATGTCAAACCTCGACCACCTGTCCCTTTCTCTTCAGGATTTAGAAGAGTTAGAGTATTTGTCTTCTAGCATTTCAGGTCTTTATGTATTTCTGATTTTTGATAGCTTGTTCCTTTGTACCAGAATACTTTGTGATACCTGCATTACAATTTACTATACTTGGGACAGGATGTAACTCTGTAGCCTATGCACACATCCTTATCCCCAGCTTCCCAAGTGCTGAGACTATAGGCTTACACCAACACAGTGATCCACAGAGTTTAAACTACATTTACTGAGTGTGTTACTGGAGATAGGAGTACAAGTTTGTAGAATATTATTTTAAGGTACGTTACATTTGTTTTTGCTCTGGAACATTTGTTATGTAAGGATGTGTTGCTTTTGTTCATGCTGCATCTGTTTAACTCTTAGAAGCTGTCTTTCTTCGCCTGTCTAAAAGACCTAATGTTCAAATAAAAAGTGAATGGCCAATACTGATGCAGGAGAAAGGATAATCAGGACTGGCAGACAGAGTATATAAACAGTAGAAGCAAAAGAAAGAGGAATTAAATGAGGAGAGGAGGACTCGAGGGGCCAGTCACCCTACCAGCCACGGAGTAAGAGTGAAAGTAAGTAAGTTGTACAGAAGTAAGAAAATGAAAAAGGCCCAGAGGGAAAAGCTAGAAGGGAAAATTTAAGTTAAGAAAAGCTGGAAACAAGCAACCAAAGCTAAGGCTGGGCATTTATAGTATAGATTATTATTGCGGTAAATAAGGATCAGGATAAACAAATAGGCCGAATAGATGTTTATTCAGGGAGAAATAACTTACAACCTAGACAGATGAACACCAGGAAATTCAACCCGATCCTCTCCTGTCCGAGTCACGCCAGAAAGAGAGAGCCTTTCCATGCCCCCTCCGACCTCATTCCACAGGTCACTTCCGCCCATGGCTCCACCCCCCAATGGGCGTGGTCAGTGCTACAGAAGGACTATCTCACTACAGATTATACCTCAAAATATATGATTTATTTGGCAGCTGGGTGGTAGGCCCCCTATAAGAAGCAAGGAGCCCTAAAAAGTAAAGGGAAAAAAAACTACAACTAAAATGTTGGGAAATGGACCTGACTCTTTGTGAAGAATATCTGACCTAGATTGACTAATACTCTTTGTGTAGACTTTCTGACCTAGAGCCAGGTTTATTAGAAGGCAAAACCAAAAATTATAATTAGGAGTAAAATTTTTTTAATGTGTTTAACTACTGGGACCTCCTTATGTTGCCATTTTAATATTTGAATCTGATAACAAATAAAACTAGAAACCTCTGTTTTATATGACATGATGTGCTGGACAGTTTTATGTCAGCTTGACACAGGCTGTAGTCTGTGTCTGAAAGGAGGGAACCCTAATTAGAAAATGTCTACAACTCCTAAGATTGTGTTTTAGGCAAGCCTATATAGGGCATTCTCTTGATTAGTGATTAATGGGCGAGGGCCCAGTCCATTGTGGATGGTGGTAATGCATGGTGGCCCTGGGTTCTCTAAGAAAGCAGGATTGAAAAATCCATGAAGAGCAAGCCAGTCAGGAATACCCTTCCATGGTCTCTGAATGATCTCTTCAGGTTCCTTCCATTTGAATTGCTGCCCTGACTCCTTGGATGATGAATAGTAATAAGCTAAATGGACCCTTTCCTGCCTGAACTTGTATATTGAACATGGTGCTTCATTATTGTAATAGAAAGCCTCACTAAAAAGGACAATAAGATAATCTCCATTTAAGATACTGAATTACAGAAAGGACTAAGGATTTCATTGTGTGTGGAAGGATTAAGCATTTCCTTGCTTTTATTTATTTATTTATTTATTTATTTATTTATTTATTTATTGTATTCTGCATGACCTAGACATTGTACAATTTTCTACCTTTGTTTTAACAGCATTTTCAAAATTTTTATGAAATGAGCACTGGAGCAGAACAGGGAAGGTAAGCAAGGAACGAGTCCTGGGGTGAACATTCGTTCAGTCCCCCTACACTGCAGGAATGAAAGCTGAGTTGACGTTGTACCAAATACCTGTAGCTTTTCTTCTTACTGAATAGAATCCCACTATCTTTGGTACAAAATTGATGGAAGACAACACTTGGAGAAATATACTGTGCAGGGAACCGACTCAATCTTGGTAAAGTGACTAAGCTGCTTCTTAGTGACACCTGCATTGTGAAAAATAAGGGCCACATTAGCTCAGGAGCTGGGAAGAATCCTAGATCTGTTTCACTAAATTAATTGACCTTGTGTGTGAATTGGGAAAGATTGCCAGAGGTAACACTGCCTGGAAGAATTTGGCTTGGAATTCCAGGGCTACCTGACTGCAAAGTGCTGCTTTTAAAAGGAGGAGCTGTTTTTGCCTTAATAATAATCACGGTATTATTGTGTGTTGTGGCGGAAGCACGGTGGACTGCGAAACAATCCTGGTAACAGTTGCTAGGTTGTTATTAAGGATTAAATCAAATAGGAGCACGGTGAGTGTGAACATTTCCCTATCTCACACAGCTTGAAAACTATCTTGAGAAATCTCTTGCCCAAAATATAATCTAGATCTATAAGCCTGGAAGCCTAAAGGTGTGACAGAAAGGAAAAAATAAACATCTTGTTTGTACCCACACGAACACTAGAGCACGGTGGTTATCAGTTTCACATTTATTCTTATAACAAATCCCTATTATCCTGGCCCTTTGGTCACCCAGCTAAGAAAAAGGCCAATTGGCTCTAGGAGAGAAATGAGAGGAAGCCTGTGAAACACTGAACACTTACATCCAGTGAGAAGTTGGTTAAGATGGTTCTCAGTGTGTTGGCCAAGTACTGATTTATTTTCAACACTGAATAATTATTACCCCACAGAACACGTGAGCAGCTCTGGAAGGAGTCACTTAGGAGCCTAGATGGAAAATGGCCTCAAAGTGCACAACACTGTCAACTGTGTGTTCTGCCCCTGTTCAACAACACTTGCCAGTGTTTTCTGTTCACTAAATCCTCAAGGGGCAGATGTAGGAATAGAATATTCATGCCCAATTACATATAGAACATAGTAATTTTAAACACTATCATTTTAAGCATTTAACCTGAAGCAATATTTTTAATCTAATGTATGACCTTTTTTATTTTAAAGTCACATTTTATATTTTTATTTTATTTACATTTATTTATTTCTGTGTGTGCATGTATGTTTGTGTGTGTATATATGTATATGATTGTATGTAAAGGTCAGAATATTACTTTGTAGGGAGCTTGATTTGGTTCGTTTTCTCTGCTGGTTATGGGAGTTAAAGGCAGAAAAATTTCTCCAGAGACAGGTAGCAACAGGGAATATATAAGAAATAGCAGACAGCAACAGACAGGGTCGGCCTGTAAAGAAAGGCTTCTGTTAAGAATGAGGAACCACACACGGACAGCCCAGCACAAGGGTAAGAAAGACCCCCTGTAAAGCAGAGGTAGAGGGCTCAGGAGGCCCAACCCTAGCATCTCCTTGAGAGTTGGGCAATTTTAAAGCTTGTGAAGGGTCTTTCTTCCCTATTTTAAGCTTGGTCACTTTGAAGAAAGACAGGATGGATGACTGGCCCACAAATGACATGTAAACAAGTCCTTAGAATTTTGCCAACTTTGGTACCAAGTCAATAGTCATGGCCCTTCTCCTCTCTCTTCAAGGGAATCCATATAGTTCCTAGTCTCTCAAGGAGGCTCTCTCCTTCTACCATTTGGGTCCCAGTTTCAGACTCCTCAGGTGTGGTGGGAAGGGTCTGTACCAGCTGAATCATCACAAGTGTCATGTCCCAATGTGCACCTTCCAACCATTAATATTAAAGGTATTTATCACCATACCTTCCTTATGTGGCATGAATGATTGAAGTCAGGGCACCCTTCACTCTAGCCAAGCGCTTTACCAACTGAACTATGTCTCTGTCCAAATTTTAGTGATAAGTTCACAGAGTGAGATCTTGCAAAGGTGCTTCTCTGTTTGCCTTAGGAAATAGGTTATATTGTTTAAATCAAGTCACATTTTAAAACCCAAGTGGTGACACCAAGTTCTTACAGGTCAATATTCTGTATCTCACAACCTGTTTCCATGAACACCCAACAAGTCAGACGAGGGTCTGCATATGAGGTTCTGGTACATTTGACCCATATGCTTTAAATTATAGATCCCTAGAATGTTGCAAAGGGAGTGCAGGGAGGTTGTTCAAACCCTCACTCAGGTTAACTAAATGATTGCACTTATGAAATATGAGACATGGTACAATGTAGAAGCAACCTTTATCACTTGGGACCTGTGGAATTACTGTAATGATAACTCTGTTACCTCTAAAATTCACACACCACTCCTATCCACTCTAAACATCTTACATCACACTCCTTATATAGAAACTCAAAGAGTTTCTATATAAGAGCCTACAGAGCTCAAAAGGCCACATCACCCATTATCCCCAAGGGTCATCATCAGCTTAACTTACTCATATCTTTGTTTGAACATATCAATGACATGCCCACTCCATCTCTCCCTGTAGTCACTTAGATTGCAGAGACATCTTTTTGTTTCCTTTTGCATCTTTGTTTTCTATTTTCATTTGGATAGTTCCTTTTTAAATCCCCCATCTTTCCAATTAGGTCTTCTCTATTCTTTTTACATTATTCTGGTGAATATATCATCTGAGTATTTTGTTTAACATGTCTCATGAATCACAAAGTTTAATTTTTTTGTTTATTTATTTATTTTTTTTTTGATGGAGGTTCCTCACAAAACTCAAAGCTTTTATTTGATGGAGGTAACACTCCTGCTCTCAGATCCTAGTCTTGTTACTTTCAGATTGGGCTGAAAACACAGATGTCTTATTTGTTCTCTCGGATATTTGTTCTTTCCTCCTAGACATGGCTGATCCGTAGGGCTCCTTGCCAAGCTTCAGCTGGCACTGACTAAGAAAAAAATAGAGCTGCCTGATTTCTTTCAAGTAAGGGACAATTAAAGGAACTCCCTTCTCCCATAGCATAATCCTCCATGGTTTAGGGAGGAGACTGTTAACAGCATTATGCAGATAAATGTCTACAGTCCTTGCCTAGCGCTTGTCAATCAACATCAAAGTGGAATTTTTCCTGTCATGTGTAGTTGGTGTAGATTTTTTACTGTTAACTTTCTTTTTTTTTTTTCTTTTTTATTGATAGGCACATATTTTATTGGTCCCTTATTTAAGAAAGGTGGATTTTGTTGGATATTTGTTCTTACTTGCCTATTATGGTAATTTAAAGTCCAACAATACTCTGTGTAAGAAAAACAAATATAAGACGGAAGGAAACCCAAGAATTCACTAGCATGTTCCTGATGAACTTGTGTCTCTAGATTGCCTTCAGCTTTCTTTATTCTTTTCAGACTTATTCCTTTATGTTTTAATTGTAAATTCAATGGGTAAAGACTGCACTCAGGGAGACACTACAAAGAACCATATATTCCATGTAGAATAAAACTGGAAGTCCTTGATAGAACTTAGATATCTGAGCCACGCCTATGACATCAAGCATAACAAAGAGATAGAAGATGGATACAGAAAGATGGTTAACATGGCAGCCTCAACAGACTGGTACATATTTCACAAATATTGTACTTATTGTACTGGTAAACATGGCTTTAAAAGTGGTGAGAGTTTTATCTGGCAGTGATACAGTCAGGCTGCTGTGGGTGAAGACGGAAAGATTACTTCAACCTTTCAGCTTAGAAATATTCTTCACATTTAGGCAAAGGGAGATATCATTTAGTTATATGACCAAAACGAGACAGGGCAGTCAGCAATTCAATACATAATTTGTTTTTTTCATATCCCTCAGTACAAGTTCATATTATGAGATATGAAGACTACTCAATGAGTTGTACATTTTGCTTTGTACATTTTAAAGATTATATCTATAAACTTATAATAAAATGAGTAATATCCATTATTACTTTTAATAATTATTATTATTGTTGGACTCCCTAAGCCATATAATGTATGCCAGTCTATTAATTCCCCTTCTATATATAGTCATCCTAAAGGTTTTCCTTCTCTAGAGAACACTGATTAATTAAGGTGTCTAATAACTTCATCGAACCTGTCTCTTGAAGAGTTTGATTACCCTTAAAAGGCAAGAGAGAGAAACAGAGGAGTAAGTTTGGATGTTGCAAGAAAGAACATAAAGAGGGACTCGCCCATGCTGTAAATGAAGACGCTTATCATCTACCCTAAACATTTTTCATTTGTTCTGTATACATCACAGAGATATCTAATTTGAAAAGCAGAGAGGACAATGACTACACTTTGAGAGAGGAGGTTCTATCTGATTGCAAAAGACCCGTGGAGATAACATTCTGTGACCACCATTTGAAGCAATAAGCAGTGTATATTTATTGGGTAGAAATTCCTGTTTTTTTTTTTTTTTTTTTTTAATCATCTATGTTACCCTTTTCCTCCTTCATTTGTATGTGTGCATCCTTTGGTTGCTTGTCTGTGGTCCTCTGCTAATTCCACCATAGACATGAGAAACACAGCTCATGAGCCTTCTTCAAGTGATCACTTACTCTGGGTGCTGCTTTCAAAAGAATTTCACATTTGCCTCAATACACTACGGTTTTTATTTTAAATGTAATACCCTTGAGAGACGATGTATCATGTTTGAATTGCTATATCTTATGGGTTATTCTTGCCTTTATGTCTAGAATGAGGTTTCTGTTCCTCACAGTATTCCACTTGCCAAGTTTTCATGAATTTTTTTAAGACACAGTTTACATATCACTTCATCTCTGAAAATTGTATCACCACCCCACATCTAGAAGGAGCTATTGACTATTTCTTAAGCACCTTATCTTCTTTATCACTTTAAATTACTTATTATAATTAGTTTTGTATTCAAGTTTGTTCCATATGAGTTGATCTTTAAAATATGATTTATTGATTATTTTACCCTTTGTATGTTTTTCAGTATGTCAAGTAAAACATAAATTTATGAAATAATCTAATCAAGTCAATGAAGAAATGAACAAATGAATGTAACCAATGAGTATATCTCTGTCTGTGAAATATTAAAAACATATACCATAATTTAATTTATTATTATTATTATTTTTGTTTTAGGAGACAGGGTTTCTCTGTGGTTTTGGAGACTGTCTTTGAACCAGCTGGTCTTGTAGACCAGGCTGGTCTCAGACTCACAGATATCTGCCTGTTTCTGCTTCCCAAGTGCTGGGACTACCATTGGTTTAATTTTTAAAGTTATTTATACAAGTGTGGGCCTCTGTGCAGGTGTATATGTCACATGACACACATGTAATGATCAGATGTAACTCTTGGGAATCAATTCTTTTCTTATATCATGGGTTATGGGGTTCAAACTCAAGTTTCAGGTCATTACTTGAAATTTAATTCTGTTGGCAAAAGCCAGTGGCTTAACATTTCCTGGTGTGTGTTCCTGCACGTTTTCTCTAATTATTCTTCCTTATACTCACAGATGGATTCTACGTCCTTCCAGAGTGACACTTCAGAGATAAAAATTTAGTTTACTAAAACAGTTATAAAGCCAGAGAAATCATCAGTAACCATGTCTTTTAAACATTAAACATAGTCAATAAAGTACCATGTGCCTTAACGTTGAGTCCCATGAGATAGATTTATTAACTTGGTTGTGGCAAGATATTTTCATATGTCCAAACTCATCAAATTGAATCTCTAAAATATGTGAAATACTCCCCATATCAATTAAAACTGAAATAGGCTATAAATATATTAATAAGATTCAGTGACCCTTTGATAATGGGAATCCAATGAGGAGTGGCCTACAGCCTTCAAGGAGATAACACTTCTTTTGAAATTTTCACCATACATTAAGAAACTTAAGAAGATAATAGAAGTCTGTGTACTTAATCTTGGGATTTGTTAAGAAGAGAGTACTAACTGGCTAATCAATAAAAGCTTTCTGTAGGTACATTGAATAATTATGTTCCTCATGCAAGTATAATGAGCAAATTGTAGAGCTGTCAAATGATGTCAAACCAAAATGAAATAGCTAGGTTGGCTGAAGAAATGTGGCAAATGAAATAACAGTAATTAATTCTTATTAACTTACAAATACTATCTGTTACACGGGAATGTTACTTCTTTCCCATAATTCCTTCCTGGCTATGAAAGCTATCAGCATAAGACAGTACCCAGGACAAATAAAATTATCTCTTCTAGATTCATTCTGTTACTGGCATCTCTCTTTGTTTACATTGTAGAGTTGTTTAGAAACTGTTCTATTTCCATTATCACGAGAGGTTAAGAAATCATTTCTCTGTCCATAATGTTAAATCAAAATCCTTTATCCATATTATCTTCATCTATACCTTTGATAGTACTAAGTTATTATCTAGAAGGCATATGTGAACATACTTATGGAAATTAATTATGAAAAAATAAACCCACAAGACCTAAAAGAAAGTTTCTGCTATTTTTATTGAGTAATTTGTTCTTTGGTAAATCCATTTATGGATATAGTGAGGTCTATTTATCCTCCACCTCCAACCTCTCTTATGTCCCTCCTACCCCTGTCACTTCTCTGCTCCTCCTACATAATATCTTTTTCTTTTGTTTTGATATTAACTGATTTTAACAAGGATTGTTGTTTAAACTTGGGTTTGGAACTAAGTGAGTGAGTGTAAAACTGAGGGTAATGCCTTTCCACCACTCATCAATGGTTCCGCAGGAATGGATAGGGCACTAGGAATTTTTCAAAGATTCATGCTTGGCTGTTGACAGGCCCAGTTTTGTGAAGGCAACTGTTCTTGCTGTGAAATCATGTTTGAAACTACTGTGTCGTGGTCTGAAAATAACATTTTACAGTTCTCCTCTTTGTCTACTGGCTTCTATGTACTTCTGCTTCCTCTCCTCTCTGTCCCTAAGGCTTGAGAGGGTTTGTAGAAATATCCTTCTTAAGGGTAATCACTCAGTCTTCAATTATTCTGAGTCTTGGATTTTCTACTTCCCCTATACTTCACCTTCACCTGAGAAGTACCTGGCCCAAAGTACATCTTTACAAGGTTCTACAGAAAGAAACTGCACTTTGCTTTAAATTCATGTCTAATATTCCTGTGTTTCTGACTTAAAAAATTCTTGGTATCCCTTCCTTTTCATTTTTACTTTATTAAGTTTTTATTTAAAATTCATCTAATCTGGTGGGAGATAGAGGCCATGCATGTCTATGGCACATGTAGGGGTCTGAGGACAATTTGTAATAGATAATACTTTCTTATGATATGGTCCTTGGAACAAAATATAGGCCATCAGACATTAGGCTTGTCAGTAAACACCATAACAGGCTGACATGCATCTCTTCTCTTACTAAAGCATCCCTCTGCCTAATGTGTTTGTATAGCCCATTTTTCTATTTTCAGCAAGGCTAAACACTGCTTTTCTTGCCAATTTTATAATGTCTAATATCATTGCCTTCTGTGTGAACAAAGTATCAGAGAATGTGTATTAGTTAGCAACAAATACATATGTCCTTGCAGGGAATAAATATGGAGAGTAATGCCAAGCATCCTGACTTATTTTACATTCAATCAATCTAAGAATTTCTCTTTCTCTACAGAAAGTCAGTAGGAGTTTAGAACTCATTGTGCCTTATGTTGGGGGAAATGATTATGCCTAAGTGAGTAATAGGAAATGAAACTCACTTTAGAGTGGAAAAAGTAAATTATTATGTAATGTGTTTTGTTTTCAGGGCATAAATGAAATATAATTAGATAGCCACATACTTTAATAGCTTTTAGCACTGACTGTGAACTCATTACAAAGAACAGAGTGGCTCTTTGTGTTTTTATTAAAGCAAAGTGGCAGTAAGAGAAAAATTAAAATAGAAAGATTATATAGGTGTGGTCTCAAAATAACTTCAAGGTTGACAGACAGATACATTTATTCTATATTTGGTGGCCGTCTTCCACAGTGAGCCTGTGAGGTCACAGGCAGCCTAGGGGAACAGAGCTTTTTCTTTTTATGTTGTGATTCCTGGGTATGGGACTTTCAGATTTGATGGCAAGCTCTGTTATTCAATTACCTATTTCATATGGCCCTCTGTATTATAGTCTTACAAAGTTTTACTGTATGAGATAAAAGCTATACTGTGTTGGCTAAAATAAAACCATACCTGAGAACAAGTTAACATTCAACTTCATACATATGAGTAATTTATTCCTCATTAGTGTAAAAGTGTTGTATTTGTCAATGTGTATATTGCTAAGATGTGAGATTCATGATTAATTCCCATAATGACAGTTTGGTGGTCATGTAAGTTTAACTGTGACATATATATATATATATATATATATATATGTGTGTGTGTGTGTGTGTGTGTGTGTGTGTGTGTGTGTGTTGATTTCCAGAATTAAAGTAAGATGACTTGATTATATTGTTTCTTATTGACACCAATTTATTGAGCAAAGCCATCTGGAAATTCAAATGAATGTACCTGATTCTCCAACCATAGAAAGAACTACACAGGCATCTCTGTAGCCCTGGAACTCAGAAGCAGCTGTCAAGACTAGACACTTTGATAGGACATAAAATTGAACATAAGGCCTGGACTCATTCCAGCCTGAAAGCATAGATACAGGGAATTTGTTCTGCTTGGGCTTTGTCTTTTTATAAAGTCTTCTGAGTCTCACAAATCCTACCATAGGCCTCATTGCTACTGAGAGAAGAGTGATACTCTCCGGATATCTCCAAATGGGAGCATTTTAGGCTTAGATTATGTCCTTGGAGGATGTGATCTTTATATATCTCTCCTTAACTCCCCTGTTCTTAAGAGCTCCTGGGAGGATTTTATTGATGTGAAATTATTCAGGGATGCCTTTTCTGTACCTAAATTGACAGAGGTCACCTGGAAGTAGTTCACTATAAATCTTGGGTTTTCTTTGCAGGAATGTCTTCATAGGTCCTCAACTTTTCTTTACAAGCAACAAGTCATGCCTGGTTTTATTATACTAGTATAAAGAGCAGATGACAATCAATACAAAGGAAATAATCACAAAGACCATTCATAGAAATGATCTTAAATCAATGTCTCAGTGGCAAGTCTCCATGCTTTGTTCACCAAAATATTTTTTTTATTATTTAAGATTATTTTTTAACGTATCTTTGCAGTCACACTGTGTTGTTTTTTGGCCTTCATGATACTGCCCTCATACAGATTGAGTACATAAATAGTTTGATGTGTAAAGTACTGTGTAATAGAAGACAAGGAATTAGGGTCATTATTTATTGTTTGCTAAATGCAATGCCAAACTATGATTTAAGATGAATTCCTTAAAGTCAACTTTGCAATCACAGTAACATTTTAAGAAGTGTTGAATTAAATTTCATACTCTTGACACTTCTGTCATCTTTACAGGAAAATGAATATGTAAGAGATATGATGTGGACAGAGTTGTGGTGGTTGAAGAAGCTGAAGCACAGTGTGATATCATCAAGGGAATCACACAACGAATCACACTTACAGCTAGAAAATTCATCATCAAGATTTTAGGATAGTACCCACATTTTGAAACTATGTGCAAATCAAAACAAGGTTTTCCACTTAAAATATGCCAAAAAAATTGTGTATGTGTGTGGGCATGCATGTACCAAAGAACATATGTGAAAGTCAGAGGAGAACTTGAGAATGTCTTCTCTGTCTACACTGTGGATTCCGGGAAAGAACTATACTTACTGAGATAACTTGCCATTCCCAAATTTGCAGAACTATGAGCATTTATATAACATGTGATCCCCATACAGCCCTGAATTATTTCTAGGCATGAGTAAAAGGAACTAACATACCATGGAATAGTAAATAAATCAGAAATACGATATAAAAACAAAGATCAAGTTGTGCATATACATCTCCTTTAATTGTTCATTTTTGTTTTGTGGAGTGCTCTAGAAGATTAAGGTAAAGGCTAATATTGAGTAATATTTTCTGTAGGATGATAATTTCTTATGTCATATACATTTTGTGTGCATATGTATGTGCAATTGTCCCTGTTCATGTATATCCGTAGGTGGTATATAGACAGATTCAACCAAACATCAATCAAAAGTAAATTTTAAGAAGTTGTGTCTTACTAAAGGGATGTAACTCCCTTATAGAACACTTGTCTAGTACAATTTGGATTCCCAGTACCAAAATAAAACAGAAAAGATTTTCTGTATTAATCCTCATTATTTATTCTGGTCAAATTTTATTTAAACAATGCATTGATGTAATATTTGCATTTTACTATACATGTAAGTAAACATAGAGATGATTTAGAGTATATGGGAAAATGTAAATAAATTTTATGGATATATTAAATATTTTATGTAAAGGAATTTAGCATGCTTAGATTTAGGTATGTGAAGGACATATTTTAAACCATGACCCATATATTTTGAAGGGCAGTTTATACAGTCTATGATGGTTAACTTTATGTATTACTTTGGCAGGGCCACAGGGTGTGAACTTTATTCCAAAAGTTTTTGTGAGGAGGTTTGCTAGAAAATTAATATCTTGCATTGAAGGGTTAAGCATCCATAAGTCATAGAGCCACTTCTCTGGAAAAAGAGAATTCTTCATAGGACTATAAAAAGATTGAATCAGAACATCTGCATTTGTATATATGTATGTATGTAAGTATGTATGTGTCTATCAGATATCTATGTATCTATTTTCTATCTATCATCTATTCTGACTACTGCATAATGGTATAAAGTAGACAAAATATAGACTCAACCTGAGTGTCCATCACTTAATGTATGCATAAAGTAATCCAAAGAAAATATACAATGGTACATTTATTTTGCCATCCAAAAGAAAATATATGAGTGAACCAAGAAGATGGAATGATAAGTAAAGTCAGCCATGTATAGAAAGAAAAATACTGTGTCATCTTACACAACTGCACAATACTAAAAAACATTTCACAAGTGGAGAAAGTAAGATGGTTATTGTCAGAGTCTTTGGGTGGGGGCGTTAATATGAGGAAATGTTGGTAGTGGTGCAGAGTTTCACTTAAACAGAAGATTTAATTTCTTCAGATCTACTGTACAGCATAGTAAATATAGTTTAATCACACTAAAATGTTCTTAAAATTGTTAAGATATTAGAACCTTAATATTCTCATCAGAGATAAAGCATATGAGATGTTAGAAATATCACCTCATTTGACATGGTCATCTTATAATAATATATTCTCTCTCTCTGTCTCTCTCTCACACACACACACACACCAAAATACAGCATTGCATACAACAAATTTGCAGTGTTCTTTGACAACTGTGCCTCAGTAAACCTGAATGCAGTCCAAATACTTGGCAGAAATCTGCTAGTAGAGAGAAAAAAGACCTTATTCTCATTTGATTACTGATCTGTAAATTATTTCAATTTTGTCTTTCAAGATGCTATTTTAATAAAAAAATGCTATAAAAAGTATGAGAAAGCTATTGAATAAAGAGCTTAGGTAAGTACAGGCTGCCAGCTCCTTACACAAAGAAGGGGAAGAGTCAGGACTCTGTAGCTTGTTTCTGTGCCCAGAGCTGAGAAACACCTGCAGGTTAGGATTTCTTGCTTGTGAAAATGTAAGCATACTGTGCAGACATGACCTCAGTACATGCACTCAGAGAATTTTAAAATGTGCATATCTATTGCATATGGCCATTTGTAGGCCAATACTTGGAAATGAATGCCAGTGACCACTTGACTGTGTTTATCTACCCCTTCCTACCTAGTAAGTAATAAAGTAGAAGTGCAAGATATGAATTATCCTTGGCTCCTTAAAGAAACCTCCCTACCCCTTCAAACACATTTCAGTCTCTCAAATTTAGCTCAAATAACTTCTTGGAATTGGTTGTACTTTAGTTTTCTTAGAGTGTTCTTTACATTTATTGCATGTTAGCTAATTCTCTGCATACTATGGCATGCATATGGAAGTCAGAATGCAATCTGGGTCCCAGGGAATCGAACTGAGGTCATGAGCCTTGGTGGCAAGTGCCATTGCCCACTGAACCATGTGTCCAGCTCAAAGGTTGTCAATGGAGACACCCCTGTTGACAATGGCAATGATCTTTGAAGTCTGAAGAAGTTAGTGTGCTCCCCAAAATACAGGTTCAGTGGGCCCTCCCAATAAAACATGCCAGCAGATATCATCAGTTGAGCTGCTTAGTACATCTTTATAAACAAACCATTTCATCTCTCCAATAGTTATAAAGCAGGGCCTTGCTTTGTTGTATAATTTATCAGTTCTCATTTCTTCTTGGTTGCCCCTTTATAGTTTTTGTCCCATTTATTCAAGGGGATATCTGAATGGTAATGAGGGTATATGCAAGCTCTGATTTGTGTGCTTATGGGAGAGTGGATGAGCCTCTGTTCCCTGTACAGTTCCACTTCAGCTTCTCACTTTAAGACTAGGGATGGATTTGCTATGATCCATGGACTTGTGTGTCTTCATTTTGACCTCAGGGAGTTTTTCTTACAGAGTCTCAGGAATTCATCACCGATTGTTTTTCTAGTTGGCATAAAACCATTCATAACATTTGCTTAAGACCTGATCCTTTATGCAGTTTGTTCTTAGAGTATCTCTTATCAGAGCTAGATACCATATAGGAAACATCAGAGAATGTTTCACACTCAGGAAAGCATAATTTGCCCCCGAGATCCACCGTTAATACAAAATAATATATATGAGGCCCACACAAATTCTTGACATTGGGAAAAACTTATTTGTTCTTTGTGTGGTGAACAATTTGTTGCCTTAATAGCATTTTGGTTCCTGTCATAGATCTCCCAGAAAGTTTTGGTCATCTTCTGTGGCATCTCTTTCTAAAGAGTTCAACAATGAGTAATATTTCTACAAGGCCCATAACTTACTCAAAGTCAGGCTGGCTGTTTCCCAGCATCCTTTAGAGGAAATTAATTCAAGACATAGACAGAATAGAAATAGAGACTGCTGGTTTTGTTTTGGAGATGAAGTGTCTCCCACAGGCTCACATGGTGAACATATTTTCAGTGAGTGGGTGAATTTTGGGAGGTAATGAGACCTATAAGAAGCAGGACCTGCCCTGAACATGGGTGTCAGTCCTGGGGCCGGGGAAGTCTATGGGGCCTTTGGTACTAGAACCAGTATTTATCTCTAGTGCATGAATGAGGGAGCCCATTCCCTCTGGAGAGCTACTCTCTCAGCGTAGATACATAGGCAAGGGCCTAGGTCCTGCTCCATGTGATGTGACAGATTTTGGTGGTCCCCCATGGGAGGCCTCACTGTTACTGAGGAATGGATGGAGGGTGGGATGGGGGTTTGGTGGGGTGAATAGAAGGACTGGAAGAAGAGGAAACTGGAATTAATATGTAAAATAAGATTGTTTTTAATTTAAATAATTTGTTTTTTTAGAGAGTGAGGCCTGGCTGGTGATATTAGGGTGCTAAGGACAGGGTTTGGAAGGTGATAGCCTTGCCTGGATTCATGTAAGTCTCTTTTTCTTGTCCCATGGCACATGATCAAGCAACCACCTGAAGTTCATATTACCACAAACTGAACTACTGTTGACCCTAGACGCTCCCAAGGGAAATCTTCCTTCCACAAACCAGGATCATAAAATATGCTCAAGGCTTCAGGAAACCTGAAGGTCATGAAATTCCAGAAAGTAACCCACAGACATTGCATGCCCTGGAAACCAGGGGGCTGGGCAGATGGTGGTGTCATAAAACAAACAATCCGACTTGCCTCATGCCCTGCATTTAGAAAGGAATTTTGTAGACCTGGTGACACGGACCCCTAAGCTTGAACTGAGTGTTCTTTCATTTTCTTTCACTGACTTCTTACTTATGCTTTACACCATGGTGCATCAAAAACCTTCTGGAACTGTTAGTCAGAATACACCTGTCCACCATTAAGGTGTTTGTATCAGGTGTTCTGTCATGATCACAACTATACCTAGTCCTCTACCCTCCTTCCCTTACAGGTCAGACTGACTTGAATCTCCCAAACTCTCCTAGGGAGTAAGGGTAATGTTACATAGAAGAGGAGATGCTGATAGAAAAAGAGAAGAAAAATATGATGAAAACAAAACAAAATGAAAATTGAAACAAAGTGAAAAAATAAGAACACAAGATAAAAGTCATCTTAAAGTTTTCTGTCTTGACGAATCTAGTCACCATTTCCCAGTAGACATGTCCCAGTGAGTCTTCCTAAAATTAACACTGATGTAATCCCAATATCCATCTATTTTTCTCCATTCTCTTCCTCTTTCTAATGTCTTGATCCCCCCCTCCTTGAATCCCCAAACCCTTCCTTGAATTCCAAAATCCGAGGAAAAGGCATTCCTGAGTGAAGGAACAATTTTGACTCATGACATCACAGTCCAAAGACATTTTTATTGTGTCAGAAGGCACATGAAAGGAACATTTTACTCAAACATCTAGATCTAATCTCATGTGTATGTGTGTGTGTGTGTGTGAGAGAGAGAGGACGAGAGAGAGAGAGAGAGAGAGAGAGAGAGAGACCTGACACAAGCAACCTGCAATAATTCTTTCAAAAAAGTAATTTGTTAACAACTCTGCATTCTAATACAAATAGAAGAAGTACCAAGACATTTGGGAAAATTGAAAGACAATAAAACTTCTATTTGGAATTGTTCTCAGATAACTAGGAAAAAAGTTTACAATCATGCCTTCTAGATGAACGACACATGGTTTTGGCTCTACATCAGAAGGATATATATTTTCCTCATTCCTACAATTTAATTTTCCCTCCGGAAAAAAAAAATCGATGCTTTTGTTATTACAGGTAAAAAAGGCATACTATAGTTTTTCTGATCCCCCATCAGAATATGAAAATAGGTGCTGATTTGAAAGGAATTTATAAATGTTAGTGTTGGCAGAGTAAATCATTAATTAAAATGGGTTCAAAGTATTTTATAAAATTAATTGCACTGAAGAGAAGAAGATGACTTCTTGTTTGTTAACCAGTCTCTCTTGTGAAGATTGGAAATTTTAACTAATAAGAACATCCAGCTTGGTACAGGAGCACAGTCCTTTAATCCTATTACTCCATAGTATGTAGGATCAGGAGGCTGAGGCAGGAAGATTTGTTTCCACGTCTAGGACCTCTTGAGCTGTATAAAGAAAAGAAACACAAAGCAAAACAATTAAAGTCCACATGCAGAAAAACATCAAACAAAAGAACATTCCACTGCTGAAGTAATAAGATATTTGCAGCAAATTGTAAGCTTTATAACATTCACGTACTTTCTGAGGATACACTATGTATCCTTTATCAACATTGACTCTGTTCTTCTACAATGTATTTTACATAGTATTATCAATAGAAAAAATAATGGGTTTACAATAATTTATTTCCTATCATCAATGATCCTTGAAAATGGTGATTTTTAAGTAGAATAAAGTATTCTTAAAGGGTTTCTGGGGACCATTATGTTCTATAATTACTTCACTCATTTTAAAACAGTTTAAGTGAACTTTCTATTTTCATAAGTTTTGAAATTTCCCCATGTGACCTCTCTATTTTTATCAAGTTTATTCATCCTTCTTCCCATTCTAACTTCCCTCATGCCCCACACATTCCTTACCAAGTTTATGATCTCCTTTAATTTACTTACTGTTGGGCTGGAGAGATGGCTCAGCTGTTAAAGGCTAGGCTCACAACTAAAAATATAATAGGCACAGAGAGATAGATAGATAGAGGGAGAGACAGAGAGAGAAAGAGAGCCTGCTGACTCCATTTAATATTACTTTTGTAGTAAACTTTCATTTTTTATTTGTTTGTTTGTTTGTTTTGTTTCTTTGAGTAACAGCCTGGAGCTCTCTGTAGACCAAGCTAGCCTTTAACTCAGGGAGTCTGCCTCTGACTCCTGAAGGCTGGGACTAAAGATGTGTGCCACCACTACCTGGCTGTAGTAAGTGTTTCCACATATTGTCACTATCTGGCCTTTTATCCTTCATCTGTAGAATTTTTTTTGAAGTTGTATTGTCTTTAAGGAAACTAGTATAGGATTAGAGACATGGCTCAGATAGTCTTGCAGAAGATCTGGGTTTTCTTTCTTGGACCTGCATGGTTCCTAATTTATGTTGTAAACTCCTGTTCCAAGAGATCCAAAGTCTGCGTCTGGTGTCAGCAGAAACCACACACCCCTGAAGTGCACAGAGATGCAGCAGAAAACACTCACAAATATAAAATAAGAGTGATAAACTTTTAGAAAGGATATTCTGGTGCAGAGAAATTAGGGAAGGGAGTATGGTAGAAACTTAGACAAGATGGATTTCAATGTCTCTAAGTAATTAGTTAAGTTGTGCCTGTCTCTTTCATTACAAGCCTATTACACAGGCCTATGAAAAGATGACTGTGGTGAATGGGTTTTTAGGTCATTTCTGATAAAGTTAAATGTGCTTGTCATTTCAATTGATCACTGCATTTTTTCCCAGAGTATCCATCCATCTCTTGAAATACCACATTCAATAAGTCCTACAGGAAATAATTTAGGCAATTTTAGAGAAAATGCTTTCTCACATTAAATAGCTTTGGGTTCTTATTTCCCTGCCAAGACACATAAGAATATATTTGATAGTGTTAATTTTATGTGGCAAAATTATTGAGTTTCCTCATAAAATAAGTATTTAAATAAATCTCAAGTAAATATATGGATTCTCTGTATCACAACTGAGACAATTAGTACTAATAAGTTTGATCCAGTGTTCACATAACCATACATTTATGTTTTGCTAGATTAAATTATTAATTATTCAGTATCAGGTTATAAGATTTTTCTGTTATTGAAATATTAAACATGTTCCAGGAACATGAGAAATATTTTTCAATGTGATAACAGTTAATTAAAATACATAAGAGTTAGACTTATCAACCGCCCTGTTTTTATTTTAGGAGATAGTTGGAAAATTAAGTGAAAACTCATGTATGGAGTAGTCAATTTGTTCATTAATCTTTAAAGGATAAAAGATACCAAGAAAAACGGGAAGTCTCAGTCAAAGGCACAGGAAGAAATTGGGAAGGAAGGGGAAGAAAAGGTCTTGACATTTAAGATAAAAATAAAGTATATCAAAATTATCACAATATACCAAAATGTTCAAAGATGAAACAAATAATATAGGACCAATGCTCCAGAAACCATGGGAGGAACTGTAGGGAAACAGAGAGCAACCCAAGCAAGCAGCATGTAGTCAGGATTCTGGAGCCTCGGGGAAATGTCAAGAGACTATCAGATGGAGTAAAGCTTGATAAGTATCACTAGGAATTAGTCAAGGTGCTGTGCTTGGCTCAGGAAAAAAGTACTATCCACATATTTAGGGTTGTTTTGTTTTAGTAAATAGTGGCTGAAGAGAATAAATAATTTGCTTAAGAAAGTTTTTAAAGTGAAACATTACTACTAGAGGAAAGAAATAAAAAAGGAAAAAAGAAAGGGAGGTAGGGAGAAAGGCATAAAAAAGAAAGAAAGGCAAAAGCTGATGATGTACTTATTGTTACTAGAATTGGCTGAATAATGAAAGGGGTTTAATTGCCTATAAAATGGGGATATGTGAAGCAGAAATAAGGTATTGCATAGTCAGGAGTAGAGACGTGGCCTCTGAACTGTGACATTATGCCTAAGGACAATAAGGAAACCCAAACATATATTGTCATTGACAAAAATATGTGCAGATTTATGTATGAACGTGGTTTTATTAGTTGGAGTGGCCTAGATTAACAGTTCTTGCTGCTCTTGTGGAGAAGCAAGGTTCTGTTCTCAGCATCAGACAGGTCATGAGTTTCTGGGTCCCACCAACCCCTTTCAGTCTCCGGAGATAACTGCATGCTTATGGTGCACATACAATACACAAAAACATAGATGAATGTACATAGAAAAGAAAATGATTACAAAAGACTTTGTTAACAAGCAAGAGAAAATGATCATATTCTAAAAGCAGTAAGTTGATAAGCTGAAGCCAAGCTTACTATGTGTTGAACACACTGTCCAGGTCTACACAGGGGGAGACCCGTGGATAAGACTGCAACTCAGGAGGAAGCAGCCTGCCCCTGTGAAATCTTCTAAGACAACCTCAGCATTCCCAAATGTGCTCTTACAGCAAAGTATCACAGCTAAGGATAATGTTGTGATGATTCTGAGCATGCAGAAATGGTGCAGTGAATGAGTCTGGCTGAGGATGGGAAGTCTACATCCCTGCTGGGCCCTCCCTAGAGTAATCCTGTTGGGTTATCATTGTCGTTTACTCCTGCTGGCCCTAAAGACAGACTCTAGCTAATATCTACTACTTACATAGTCTCAGTACCTACTTCCCAATGAGCCTACCTTGAGACAGTGTTTAAAGTCTAAAACATGGCATCATCCCTCACGTCAAACAGTAAGACAGTTTCCTTCAAAACCCACTCATGCATGTACTCTTCCATTATTTCCTGTCTCAAAGATAGCTTTTGTGTTTCTCATTCTCTTATTTCTTTTCCCCTTTATGGCTATAGTCAAGTATTTCTTTTGTAAACATCTTGCTTTTTTTTAAATTTGGCACATTTTTTTAAAATTTATGCACATGAAGTGGTTTGGCTGAATATATTATTGTGTATGTTTGTCAGTAAGACAGCTGAATGTACAAGGAAATACAAAAACGTACTTCCAAGGGAAAATAAATGTGTGGAGACAATAGAATAATTAAACAGCATTAACAGAGCACAGAAAAGACCAAGAACTTACATCAAAAGCATATTTTCAAATGCAATCCCAACTACCTGACCGGTATCCTTCCCCTTTCTCTATCTTGAGGTGCCATAGCTTAATTAATCTTTGCGTCTTCCTTGTCTGCTCCTTAATTTCCACATTTTACTTATCATCTCAATTTGAACTATATATTTCCCTATGTTGCATAGACAGGTGGGATTATGCTTGTTGACGTAGAACTCTGTAACAATATTACTTCTCCCCGGCTCTTTGAATCCTGGACCAAGAGTCATAGTATAACATTGCATGCATGCATGCATTCGTTCATAAATTGCAATACTCATATAATGCCTGGAAATTGAATGAGATTCGGATGTGAGTTCTAAATAGCGTGATTCACAATTTAGTACTAAAGCAAAACATGAGCACAAGTCTGAATAGACCTGATGGAACTTCCAAGCTCATTAAAGAAATTGGATGGGAGAACTGTCTGATGGAGGCCTTCACCTATGGATTCTGTCTGTTCTACCCTAAAGTGCACTGTCCTGATGCAGAGGAGTTTCATCTTAGGATTCTCATCTTAGATTCAGGTTTTCTTTGTCAGTGTTTGAGGCTCTCTTTGCTGCTTCACTGTTGATGGGCTGTGAAAGATTGCCACTGTGAGTTGCAATGAAAGAATAGTTGCTGGGTTTGGTCAAACCTAAAACATACCTTCTTACGTCCAAAATATAATGTAATGAGTCTGTGTCAGAGTCTGCTCCAATTCTATGGTTCACTGAATTAAGCACAATTCTTCATGGTTAGTCCTTTTCTTTCTCAATATGGTTTAAATTCATGCAATTAAAATAATACCTGCTCGAGTTAAACCTCTATAAGTGTGTCTGAATTCATCTTGTAACTCA
This sequence comes from Phodopus roborovskii, assembly GCF_943737965.1. Taxonomy (NCBI): domain Eukaryota; kingdom Metazoa; phylum Chordata; class Mammalia; order Rodentia; family Cricetidae; genus Phodopus; species Phodopus roborovskii. Next base: position 2,015,906 of record NW_026126689.1, on the reverse strand, counting down.
AATGCGTTTTGCAGGAAAAACAAAACTATTTAATATACATTTGTAATTATCAAAAAACTGAATTTTAATTCCTGTCACCAAATGCTGGATTTTTACCCATTATTTAGAATTACAAAGTTATTATAAGCAGCAAACGAACCTACATTAAAATCCAGAGACCACTTATTATGGCATATTTGGCCCTGCATTAGTGTTAAATAAAGTAACACCTGGAAGATTCTGTCAGTTACTTAGAATTGCTTAAGAATCCAAAATGGACTTGGAATTTTTGGATAAAAATGGCCCCAACATACTAGAAATAAAAGCTCTAATGGGTGTCCTGGTTTGAGAAAATATTATAAACATTTTATGTGGCTCAATTTGTCGTTCCTACATTAGCTTCATTGTGTAAATGCACTGTTATGTGGGCCACCGCTCTGTACTGTGTTTCGGGTAATTGTACTTCACAATGGGTAGATATGGCTGTATAGTTGATCATCAATATCGTTATACCTAATGCACGTGATATAGAGGACTGTGCTGTGCATGCCTTATAAATCAATGCAAATGAGGCCACATGTATGCACCATTTACAGTGATGTTTTGTACGTCCTCCATCCAAATAATTGCACCTATTATGTTCCAGTTTTTAAAGAAAAAAATCACATCTTTACTACTGTAGAAAATTGCTTTCTAAGTAGATAACTGATTTCTGAGCCAAATATAATATGCAGCCTTAAAGTTGGAGCATTACATTGGATAAGCATTAGGACCCAGGGCCATAATGGTTCTAATCCGTTTTATCCTTTGCTCATAGTTTACCTAAAATGTATTATGACTGAGCACTCACTCATGTCAACCAGAATAAATACTAAAACTCAAAAAAAAATTCACATGAAACAATTGGCACAAAAAAATGTAAGCTCTGCATCTAAACTTTAAAATATAACAATACTTTGTAAGCATATTCAAATATTTTATCTCACATCTGTCTCAATTAAAAGTAATTATGACAAAAATTTGTTTTCATTTCAGTCATGTTAAACATTTTAAAAAGTTAATCAGCCTAACTCTTACTCTCATTTATTTGATTGAATCATAATTTGGAAAACAAATGCAGGTGTAATTCTAACTCATGAACTTCAAGTCCAGTAACATTCTTTATATATTATAACTCCTCACCATTTTATCTTAATTGGGCAATGGACTCCATGTCGTTTTGGTTGGAATAGCAGAGAATGACGCTGGATTGTGCAGGTATCCATGGTTATTTGCAGAGTGTTATGGATGCATTGATATTTCATGGCATAATTGTGTTCATTGGGCAAAGAAATGAACACGATTGTTGAACCTTGATTACTGAGATTGTGGGAACCGGGAGTATAAACCTTATCATAGGAACCTTCCACAATTCAAGCTCCCTCAAGCCTGGGCCTTAGGTCCTTCAGTTCTTCACAATGGTGTATCAGTCAACTTGTGAACCAGAACTATGGGAGTGGCCACTGCAGGCCTCAACTCATCTGGTCATTCTTGGCAGAATGTATGTCATTGTTCACTTAAGATCCATACATCATTTTAGAGGTTTGCTTTCCTGATTTTTCATTCTGTTCTTCACATCTTCCTTCTGATCAGAAAACTGCAGGGGAGCTATCTCCACTTATATTTCTCTGGTCCCTTAAGATATCTGACTGTTGAGTGGTTCATTGAGGGATCTCACATGCAGCAGTCTCCTGACTTCTAGGATGACAGTACAATCTCTCTCTCTCTCTCTCCCTATTTTTCCTCATCTCCCTCTTCTTTTCTCTCAGTTAATAATACCTTTCAATTTTGAACTTGTAATATATATATATATATATATATTTATATACGCGCGTGTGTGTGTTGTTATTATCTTCATTCATTTCCCTCTGGTATTCCAATTACTTTATTTTTGAACCACATTGTCTTCCCCATTATGATTCTAGTGACTACATCATTGATAAAAATGACAGCCCTCCCACAATGAACACTAACATTTAATTGCTTTCCAGGAAGGGGTAGCGCCTCAAAGGACCACCACTATCTGTGATCAAAATTTAAGGGCCCAGTACCATCCAGGTATCTATTGCTTTTGTGTGTTCATAACTGACAAGGTCATATCATCCCTGGATGATAATATTTTATACTATTTTATTGTGCAGTAGAATATTTGTGTAATTATGTAAAGACTTGATACATTTGTTTAGGCTGCATTTAACTTGGTAAAGATGTGTTACATTTGTTTTACCTTGCCTGCCTAAGGCACCATGGCAAGCAGCTAGTCACTAGAGGGATAAGCAGGGCTGCCAGGCAGAGAGAATAAGCAGGAGGAGGAATCTTGGTTTGGAAGAGAAGGTGAAAAAAGAATGAGAGACTTTCTGGGCCAGTCAACCAGGTAGCCACTCAGCAGGTGGACATAGAGGAAGCCAGAAAGTAGGACATGCAGAATAAAAAGCAGGTAAAAACCTCTGAGGCACAATGTAGATGAAGAAAAACGGGTTAAAATAAGTTATGAGTTAGTGGGAGAAGCATATGAAGGCTTAGTGCTTATAATTAATAATAAAGCTCAGTGTCATGATTTGGGGGCTGGTGGTCCACAAAAGCCTGCTACGAATTTTTTCCCTATTACCAAACTATTACATTTTTTTCTACCACTTTCTCTTCAATAACTCCTGAGCTTTGGGAATGACATCTTACTTTGACTGAAAGGTCAATAGGCACTTATTTATAGCACCTTTTACTAAATATGAGCCTCTGCAATAACAATTACTGTTTGCAAATTAGAACTCTCTCCCTCGGGCTGAGAGTAACGCTAGTTTATGTATATAAAACACAAGTATTTAGAAGGAAGTTTAATAACTTGCATATTAAAGTTGTCAATGGTAGTATGGTTACTGCATGTGCTAGTGACTTTTATTGAACATTTGACCAGGTGCATAGTAGCATATGTATATACATTTTTTTTTTTGTTGCAGTATTCCAATCCTAAGACAGCCATGGTACATATTGTCTGGTAGGTCAATAATATGGCAAGTGTATGAAACCTCTTTAGATTTGAAAAAGCACAGTCTAACAGTCATGACTGTTATACATGTGTGTCTGTATGTATTTCACATATGTATATAAATGAGATATATCTAAGTATATATAAATCAGTTTTATGTTAACTAGAATTTGTATAAGTGTCATAGTGGATAATTAATAAAAAATGAAAAAGAAAGACACATATGTATCTGAATTTCAAACAAGTGACCGTACTAGAGCTTTTATCGAATAAATGTGGATTGCTTAATCCAGTTCTGTTTCTTATCACCATCATTACCAGAGAACCGTGGGTCTAGGGCTTAGCTATTACCAATAATGCTAGACGCTTGCATCATGAGCATCTCGTCTTCTTTAATAAGTTTTGGTAGTGAGATTATATGGCTGGGTTTATTTATTTATTTATTTAGTTATATAAACAAGTCCATTTAAATGAAAACAAACACTTATAGACAATATTTGGGAATTTTGGCGTCCTTCTTTCCAAACTACTTCCTGCTGGTAAGGGGTGCTGTCATCGGGGATTCTAAGAAGATGCAGAAATCATGGCTGTAGTCAGTAAGGCTGCTTTGTCCAGCTATTTTGAATGGAGGATCACCTGCTACTCTGTTTCAGGCGGTCTGGCTTGATCAAACCACATTAGTCTGGAAAGAATCCACAGCTTCTCATTTTCTGTGGAAACAAAAATAGAAATCCTTTTCCCCAGTAACTTGTCCTTCAACTTAAATTTGGGAGTCAAAGCATTTTTTATAATTTAATTTATTATTTTACATGTCGATCCCTGTTCCCTTTCCCTCCCTCCCTCCTTTTCTCACTCATTCCCTCCCTTTTACACTCTCTGCCCTCTCACATGCACCCTAACCACCCTCCCTTCCCATCCCCCAACCCCAATTCCATATGCAGGGAAATGCCATCCAGTTGGGGTCATGTAGATCTGACAGGTTATGTAGATCTGATGTGAAGTATGGACTAGGGCTTCTCTCCTGTCTCTAGGTTAAGTCAGTTATCCCTCCATGAGGGATGTGTTAGCAAGGTTCTTTTGTGCACCAGGGATACATCCTGGCTCCGCTGTCTGAGGTCCTTTAGACTGCTCAGTCCTTCTGGCTGAGACCAATATTCAGGGGGTTCTGAGTCAGTCCCATGCTGGCTTCCCGGCCATCAGTCTGGGGGCCCATTAGTTCCTCCTTGCTCAGGTAATCTGTCTCTATATGTTTCTGCCACCTGGTCTTTTCCTCTCCATCTGCATCTTGGTTCTAGTTCGACTCAGTGTTTATGTATGGGTGTTTGCTCCTGTTTCCAACAGGCATTAGATGAGGGCTCCATGGATAAGTTAGTTGTTGATCTCACTATCCAGGAAGGGCATTTATGGCAGCCTTTCCACGGTTGCTCAAATTGTTAGTTGGAGTCAGTCTTGTAGTTCTCTAGACCTTTCTTTGTGTTCAATTTTATTTTCAAACCAATATTGGCTCCCTCTTTTATGTTCTTTCTCTCTCTCTCTCTCTCTCTCTCTCTCTCTCTCTCTCTCTCTCTCTCTCTCTCTCTCTCTCTCCTGTCTTCTATTCCTAACCAGGCTCAATTTTCCTGGTCGCATGTGTTTTCCTTTTCTCCCCCTCGTTTTCTCATACTTCTCTCTCCATTTGCTGCCCCTGCCCACTTTCCCTGTGCTCTGGGGGACTTGTCCCTTCCCGGTTCTGTGAGGGACTTTATATGAATCTCTTAGAATACACCTTGTATCCTAATTCTTCTGGTGGTGTTAATTATAGGCTGGTGATCCTTTGATCTAGGTCTGAAATCCATAGATGAGTGAGTACATACTATGTTCCTCTTTTAGTGACTGGGTTATCTCATTCAGGATGTTTTCTTCAAGTGCTATCCACTTGCCTGCGAATTTCAAGATACCATTATTTTTTTCTGCAGAGTAGTATTCCATTGTGTAGATGTGCCACATCTTCATTATCCATTCTTCAATTGAGGGGAATCTAGGTTGCTTCCGGGTTCTTACTATTACAAATAATGCTGCTATGAACATAGTTGAACAGATGACTTTGTTGCATGGATGTGGATCATTTGGATATAAGCCTACGAGGGGGATTGTAGGGTCCTGTGGTAAACTAATTCCCATTATCCTGAGGAACCGCCATACTGATATCCAAAATGGCTGTATGAGTTTGCACTCCCACCAGCAGTGGAGGAGTGTTCCCATTTCTCCACATCCTCTCCAACATGAGTCATCATTGATGTTTCTAATTTTAGCCATTCTGGAAGGAGTAAGATGGTACCTCAAAGTTGTTTTGATTTGCATTTCCCTGATAGCTAAGGATGTGGAGCATTTTCTGAAGTGTCTTTCAGCCTTTTTGATTTCCTCTATTGAGAATTATTTCTTCAGTTCTGTACCCCATTTTTTAATAGGGTGATTTGGTGTTTTGTTGACTAGTTTCTTGAGTTCTTTGTATATATTGGAGATCAGCCTTTTGTTGGATATAGGATTGGTGAAAATCTTTGCCCAGTCTGTGGGCTGCCGTTTGGTCTTGTCCACTGTGTCCTTTGCCTTACATAAGCTTCTAAGTTTGTTTCTCTCAGTGTCTATGCCCCTGGAGTTATGTTCAGGAAGCGGTCTACTATACCAATTTGTTCAAGGGTACCTCCTACTTTCTCTTCTAGGAGGTTCAATGTGGCTGGATTGATGTTGAGGTCTTTGATCCATTTGGACTTGAGTTTTGTGCATGGCAACAAAATGGGTCTATCTGCAGTCTTTTACACACCATCATACAATTGTGCCAGCACCATTTGTTGAAGATGCTGTCTTCGCCCCATTTTAGTATTTTAGCTCTTTTGTTGAAAATCAGGTGTTCATAGGTGTGTGGGTTAATATCAGGATTTTCAATTCGATTCCATTGGTCTACCTGTCTATTTTTGTGCCAATACCAGGCTGTTTTCAGAACTATAGCTCTGTAGTAGGGCTTAAAGTCAGGAATGGTGATGCCTCCTGAAGTTCTTTTATTGTATAGGGTTGCTTTGGCTCTCCTGGGTCTTTTGTTTTTCCATATAAAGTTAATTATTATCCTTTCAAGGTCAGTGAACAATTGTGGTGGGATTTTAATGGGGATTGCATTGAATCTGTAGATTGCTTTTGGTAAGATTGCTATTTTTACTATGTTTATCCTACCTATCCAAGAGCATGGGAGACCTCTCCATTTTCTGGTATCTTCTTTAATTTCTTTCTTTAGAGCCACAAAGTTATTATTATATTGGTCTTTTACTTGTTTGGTAAGCGTTACACCAAGATACTTTATGGTGTTTGTGGCTATTGTAAAGGGTGTCGTTTTTCTGATTTCTTTCTCTGTCTCTTTGTTGTCTGAATAAAGAAGAGCTACTGATTTTTTTTTGAGTTTAACTTGTATCCTGCTAGTTTGCTGAAGGTGTTTCTCTGCTGTAGGAGTTCCCTGGTAGAGTTTATTGGGTCGCTTATATAAACTATCATATCATCTGCAAATAGAGACAGTTTGACTTCTTCCTTTCCAATTTGGATCCTCTTGATCTCCTTTTGTTGTCTTATAGCATTAGCTAGAACTTCCAGTATGATATTGAAGAGATATATATAGAGAGGGCAGCCTTGTCTTGTTGCTGATTTTAGAGGAATTGGCTTAAGTTTCTCTCCATTCAGTTTGATGTTGGCAGTTTTTGCTGTATATTGCTCTTATTATGTTTAGGTATGGTCCTGTTATCCCTGATCTCTCCAAGACCTTTATCATGAAAGGGTGTTGAATTTTGTCGAAGGCTTTTTCAGTATCTAGGGAGATAATCATATGGTTTTTCTTTTCCAGTTTGTTTATATGGTGGATCACGTTGATAGATTTTTGTATGTTAAACCATCCCTTCATTCCCGGGATGAAGCCTACTTGGTTATGGTGGATGATTTCTCTGATGTATTCTTGAATTTTGTTTGCCAGTATGGTTGGGTTTATAAACCTAATGTTCCATTGTTCTCTTATACCTAAAACAATATATAACACAAAAACATAAATGAATGCATATCGCACATATTAATAGAGTATATATTGTATGTAGACATAACTATGTTATTTAGTCTTATGTATAACCTCCATCATAACCCATGTTTAAAGAATTTTGTAACATCATAGACCAAGCTTACTTGCGGGCATGAATATTTATTTTATTCATTTTCTGACTGATCTTAGTTAGCAGTGCATATATATCTCCTGTGTGCTCAACTGCAGAGTGCTGAAATTGTCCAGGAAAACTTTCTGGCTTATAGTTAAAAGAGAGAGGGTATGTGAATTGGAGTGGCAGGAGAAACAGGGCATCACAAGTATAGAAAAAGAACACACAGCATAAAAATTTACCTCAGGGATGTCTTGACGATGAAAAAGAGACATTTCAATGAATGCACTAGTCTTAATTTTGAAATAGCGAGAGATAAGCTTGGGCTCCAGAGCCTTCGTGATATGAACCTTTTTCTATATGGCAAATTCAAATTACAGAGCGGTTTTGAACAGAAATGTATAGTGATTAAAAAGTAGTTTCAGCAGCATAGATTGACAGTGAGTAGGATGAACTCTAGATTGGAAGACTAAGATTGACAGACAGGAAATCAGTAGGAAGCAGTTGTGATCATCTAAATAGGAAGTGACAAGGACCCATATCACACTGGTGACAGGAGGGATATAGAAAAAAGAATGGACCTGTGATAGATGGAGAACAAATAGCTGACAGCACTTGATCATTCTTGAACTCCTCCCAAAACCCCAAAATAGTCCCTGTGTTTTTGGCCTGCAGCTTGGAGTTAATGATGATGGTAAAGACTGACAGCTGACTTGAAAGTAGAAGAAATCTTAGACAAGCTGGAGAATACAAGTTTCAATCAAATTTGTGACCTTAATTTTTACAGACTCAGAATATCTTGAGGATGGGATGGTGTTAGCCTTAAAAATACAGCACATGTAAGATGTCAAGTGGCTGTTATTGAGGAAAGTGCTGTTTGGTGGCAATGTGCATGGTGACAGTGTATGCCAGGTGACTGAACAAAAGCAAGGGCTCTCACGGTCTAAAAGGCATGCCTGTTAGTCACTGGTCATCGGGGTATGTACCTGGATATGGTTGCCAGTTTCAAATAAAGTAACGTCTAATTCCAATGTTATTTTTCCTCTTCCCTTACTTTAAAAGGGTGCAGTTTTGCGTCTTTGGTTACAAGAATTAATTCAGACCCAGATTAGGCATCTATTGCCAACTCATTAGAATACACACTAAAGGAACCTTGCAACATTTTAGACTCATCAGCAATTCTGTTTCATATCCAAAATTTCAACAAAAGAAAAATTACATACTTTTTGTCCGGGCTTAACATTTTTGAAGATACTTCATAGCTGTTGTAGAAAAATAGAAAAGAATCACAACCAACTCCTGGTATTTATGTTCTCAATAGAAAACAGATTGCATTCAGTTTTTTTTTCCACTTTTTGTATGACTGTAATTATTATCATCATTCTTTTCATTTTGGTAAAGGGGGTATTTGATAGGAACAGAGTGTGTTTTTGTGTGTAGAGAAATATTTGCTCTTCCCTTTAAAATGACTGCTAATGTATAACTAGAATGATATTATTCCTTTTAAACAAAATAAAGTTGACTGTATTGTCTATTTTAAATGCTAGTTATGACTAACTGTAAAGAACTAACTATACTTCTCAGCTTAAAAAAAATATTTGAGTGTTTCTTATGAAGCTCAAACTCCAAATAGTCTCATTAATTATAATCATAATGATTATTTTGTTTTTTTTTAGTAGAGTGTGAAGACATTAAAATGGCAAACAACACATGAAGCACTGGTAGAAACATTCTGTAGACTTAAGCAAATATAAAAATAAGACTATCAGAATGCTCATAGACTATTCTTTATTTAGGAAAATTGACAACATAAACTTTTCTGTATTCTTGTCATCTATGAACTATTCCTTTCCCCGAAATGGTTGAGCCATGAAATAATATTATTTACTTTTCTCATTACTGTGATGAAATACTCAATAATGTGAATTAAGGAAGAGAAGGTTTTCTTTCTCATTTAAAGATGAGCCCATCATACTGGGGAAGGTATGTTATATGAGGCAGCATGGATTTCACAGTTAAAAATGAGATCGGTGTGGATCCTCAGCTCACTTTCTCTTTTTCACTGGTTTGGGGGCTTACCCTGGGGAATAGCACTGCTGTATTCAGGGTGGCCCTTTACCCTCCTCCATTAAGATTTTTGGAAACACATCCATAGACACAACCAGAGTTGTGTGGTAACATGCTGGTTCTAAACCAAATCAAGGCGACAACGAGCATTAGTCACTACAGAGGTATTTTGTCACTGCATTGACCATGATCCTAATCAAACAATGACTTTTAGTTGATGGCTTCATTTGCTACAAGTCAATTATTTTAAACTCAGAAATTGAAAAATGACAGGTTTGGTTTAAGTAGGAGCATTATCTGATCATATATAGTTTGGGAAATGCATTTATGATTGAGGACTTCAGCTAATAGTTTTTTTAGGGTTTTGACTGATATAATTTGAAATTTAAGAGATCATTCAGAGCAGTGGTTCTCAACTTGCATCACAACCCCCACAAGGATATCATATATCAGATACCCTGCATAACAGATATTTACATTATAATTCATAACAGTAGCAAATTATATTTAGGAAGTAGGAATGAAATTATTTTATGGTTGGGGGTTCATCAGAACATTAAGATCTGTATGAAAGGGTCCTAGCATTAGGAAGTTTGAGAACCACTGATTATTTAGAGATTAATCATAGATTAAATCTTGACTCTTTTTAGGATAGAGAAGATAATAATACATAGGTGATTAATACTGGAATTGATAGTGATATAAGGAGTGAAATGTGAGTACTATGTAGTAGGGGCCCTTGCTTCCTACAGACACCAGAGCCCTTCACTAGGCATCATTACACCATGGATGAGTGTAAGGCATGAAGCTTTTCCTTCTACAGTCATCATGAGTCAGAAAAGCACTGGCTGTATGAACTAGTTCAAGGGTGTCCATCACAAGAGTTTAGAAAAGCATCCTAAATTCTGGATATTTCTTCATCATTATGTCATTAGCCAACTCTCCCAAAGACCTTTCCAAACCTGAGTATAGAACTGGAGTGGGGGAGGGATTCAAGAGACAAGTAAAAGATAGAACAGGAAAGCCGATATAGGAAATACAGAAAGACAAACTAAGTAGAGAGGAATATTGAGGATAAAGACTAACAGCCAGCAGAGGAAGGTGATCAATAGTCTTCAATAGTCTTCAACTCTAATTAAGTTCTTAGCTGCCTTGACATTTTTGCCTGCTAGATACAAACATCCTCTGAGCTGAGCCTCTTTGATTCTCCCTCCCTTTAGTAACAGGATTTGTCATGAGATCTAGGTATTATCCCTACACAGAGAAAGACAGGTTAATTGGGCTAAACATCTTTAAGTTTCCCTATATCAATGAATGGTCTAAGCATCACATCTAATGTCTACTTTTCAATCCATGGCTGAGTTTCTCTTTCAGTTGTGGATATACAGACGCTCAGCCTCATCCTTCAGCACCAGGGATGCTTTCAAATCTGCAGGCATGATCAAATCCATGCACTCATTACAAACATAAACATGAGAGTGCATGAATAGCGGGCAGTCTTGTAGGTCAGTGAATTGCATGGGGGCATTTGAGAAGTAAAATCTGGTTGCTTTGTAAAGTTTGCAGTGTTTTCATTAAGGTGATTTAAGTCTGCAGGTGCTTCTATTTTCTAGTTCACATGGGCACATGATGAACAGATTTAAAAAGTAATCCACCCAAGAAATTTATTGTTATTAAACTTTACACTTTAATTAAAATTAATGCATTTTATTCACTCTGTATGTCTTCAAGGTAAAAACAAGGACTGATAAATTACACAAATGACAGGTCGTTTCTGAAGAGTAAGCTGTAACAGGGAGGTGTGCATCTGTGTGATTTCTGGATTCTGAATTTCCATCTGCTGTTAGGAGGGCAACCTCAGCTTCTCACCTTTGGTATGGAATGGAGGCTTTAGGATATTAGTCATTATTGCTTTTGGTACAAAACTTCCTCGGGAAAGATGTCACAGCACTATTACCGTGGCAACAGACACCCTATAAGGATGAGTTATCCATTAGTTGTTCATCTGGTCAATAAACACATCCTTGAAACTCACCAGGAAGGAAGGTTTATGAGAAGCAGTTTTACATAAGAGTGCTTCTCCCTCTGAATCACTCTTAAACAATAATTATTTCTTATAATTGAATGCTTATTTAGATAAATCACTTTAGCTAGATCACACAAACTAACAACAATTTTCATTCAAATTTGTTGTTTTATTAGTAAAATAACACGTGACAAATTTGTTCTTAGGCTAAAGAACAAATGAACGGGGATAAATTCCTTTATTCTTGTAATTCTTGATGTTTAAACATTTAATGGAAATTAATACATAAGCCATCAAATTTGTCAATAGCACAAACAGGTTTAAAACAGGGTTTAAATATTTTATAAATAAAGCTAAATTTTCTGTGTTAATCATTTTAGAAGACCATGTTATTTGGATAAAAGTCAAACCTCTAAGTATTTTAAAGCCCAGAAGGAAAAACCTCTAACAAGAGAGGGATTATTAGATTATACACAAACAGACACATCCCACCTTGTTTACGCACTTACATTTTCAGCTAGCTGGACCTCTGTGTGTTGTGTGCTGGGTGTGAATACATGTGCATCTGTGGGTATACCATGTTCAATTTTGATTCTGTCTCAGTACCCTTGAAGAGTTTAGCATTCCATGGTGACCTGATCATTTGAAGGATACCAATATCTTATAGCCAGTCTATGTTATTGCTGGCAGATTGTTAGCTAGCAATTAGGCAATAACTATTCCTTTCCCAATTCTTAAAATTAATTTACATACTAATCCTAGTTCCCTCTCCTTCCTGTCATCCCAATACCCCCACCAAGTCCTCTTCCCACCCCCACTAGGGAGGGTGAGGCCTCTCATGGTACTTATCAAAGTCTATCACATCATTTGGGGAAGGACCTAGGTCCCCCCCTGCCACCTGTGTCTAGGCTGAGAGAGTATCCCTCCATAGGGAATGGGCTCCCAAAGCCCATTCATGCACTAGGAACAAATACTGGTTCTACTGCCAATGGCACCATATACTGTCCAGGCTCCCTAACTGACACCCATATTCAGGGGCCTTGGTTCTGTCTTATGCTGGTTCCCCAGATTTCAGACTGGGGTTCCTGAGCTCCCACTTGCTTTGGACAGTGTTTCTGTGGGTTTCTCCAACCTTGTCTTGACCCCTTGTCTCATCACTCCTCCCTCTCTACAGCTGGATTCCAGGAGTTTGGCTCAGTGCTTAGCTGTGGGTCTCTGCTTCCATCAGCTACTGGATGAAGGCTCTATGATGGCATTTAAGGTAGTCATAAACCTCACTGTATGGGAAAGGCATTTACAGTAGCCTCTCCCCTATTGCTTAGATTCTTAGTTGGGGTCATCCTTGTGGGCATCCCATAATGACTGCCTTTATTAAGTTATCTCTTCTCTTGCTCTCCTTTTCAGTTCTTTCCCCAACTCGACCTCCCTGACGCCTCATGTTTTTTTTTTCCCTCCCATTCTCCTCTTCTCTTTCTCCTCCCTCCCTCCCCCCTTCCAGGGCTACAGCTAAAATCATACAATAGAAAAAAGAAAGCACCTTCAACAAGCGGTGCTGGTATAACTGGATATTGACTTATAGAAGACTACAGATAGATGTATGTCTATCCCCAAATGGATCAAAGACCTCAACATAAATCCAGCCACACTGAAACTCTTAGAAGAGAAAGTGGGAGGTTCCCTTGGCACAGCAAATTACTTCCTGAACACAACAGCAGTAACACAGACACTGAGAGAAGAAATTGAACCACTCAAGAGGAACTTAAACCAAGTATGGAGAGACAAACATTCTAGAAAATGCAATGGTTAAAATGAGGGAAGTAATTTTCTGAATAGTAAAATCCTTGTGAAGAAAATATTGAATTATTCAAATGTGTATAGATATTTACACATATACATTTAGTACACATGGCCATGTTGGACATTCACATACATATATAGAGTCAGCCTCTGTATCTCTGAGTCCTGCTTCTGCAAAGTTACTTATTGGCTAACAACATCATGCACTTGCATTGAACAGGTATAGACTTTCTTTCTTGTCTTCATTTCCTGAGAAATACAGAACAACTTGTGAAGTGTTTACAATACACTATTTATGGCCAGTGATGTAAAGATGATTTTATGTGCATAGAGGGGTCTGTTTAAATCAAATGTAAGTATGATACCACTGAGTGTTGAGTATTGAGTTTTTAGTATTGGATATTAGGTATTTAGTATTGAGTACTTGGTATTCAGGTATTTGATACTGAGTACTGGGCATTAAATATAGTTAGAATTTGAGATCTTCACAATATCTCAGTACCAATCTCTACATAGACATGAAGAAACAATGATAGAAGTGTTTATTTAAGGCAGAAGTGATCTTCTAAGCACCAGTATATGAGAAAGTCCTTATTTAAAGAAATTTATGTGGCAGAATATAACATGCATATATGTATGATAAATAAAAAAAATCATCTTATAATACAAAAGGAGTGCCTATGAAATTTTAAAGTAATGAAATTCTATACTTCTGTATAGTATCTTTATTACCTTTATTACTCCACTTGACCATACAAAATAGATTTGAGCACAGCCAGAGAGATCACACAAATTATTCATATTTATACACATTTTACAACGAAGGGAACAGACATAGATATTGACAGAGGAAGAGCTGAGGAAGAGATCTTTTCAACATGGGTCTTACCTTCACATAGCTTTGGTGTCTTTTTGATGTGAAGTTCTGGAAATTCATGAATAATCAGGGTGGAAACATCCCTTTCTGTTCATTCACCATTTTGTCATTCCACGTAGAAAATTCGAAGAACAAGTGCATCTTCAGCAGGTGAGTATGTTTATAAACTGATTCCAAACCAGGGGGATGAGTCCAGGGGAAGGGACAGGGCAGATTTCACCCTCACTTACGCTTCTTAGGATACACTTCAAAGTAGCTCTCTATGCAAGAAGAGGATGTTGGTTCCCTCACACACAAAAATAACAAAAGACATAACAGCATGGAAGGGAGCCCTTATAAATCTAAATGCAGATCTCTTTGGTGTAATATATTCTGAGGGTGTTCAGATAAAACTACATCTTGACACAAAATTCTTGAGACTGAAAAATGTTGGGACACAAAATCTTTACATTATAATTTAAAATACCATATTTAAAAAGTTTCTTAATATTTACAGAAATTAAAACATTGAGATTTGATTCAATTACAATGGAATTTTTCAGTTTATATTTTTCAAATTTTCCAGGTATGGTAATTATGTACTTCATCCTGGTACAAACAGGCATCTCCAGTGCCCATTCACAAAAGCAGCAAATATTTTTGGATGAGAATGAAAATAATAATGGACAGAAAACAATGCAGTATATTATAAAATACCATGCATGCACCAATTAAAAAAGAATATGAAAAGCATAATAAAAATATTTCTTTGAAAGAACAGGGCTTGTTTGCATTTTGGTGGGCAGATTCTTTGTTAAATACCTGCTTCATTATCGCTTATCCAGTAGCGAGGAATATACTGGGCCACTTATTTCTTCACCTGTCTATAATGGTTCCCTACTCTTGAACTGAATGAGTTTTACAAGCACCCGCCTTTTCTGCATTCTAAAATTTAAGGAATAGATCCTGCATGCAATCATTTTTAAATGCCATTGGCCTTTTCTCCAATAGTCATATGATAATTTAAGAAAAAAAAATGTGCCTAAAAACACAATTGCAAAAAGGAAATCATCTTGTGGATGTGTCTGAATGGGAGAGAGCTGTTCTCTGGCTTTGTCGTGTGAGCTTACACATTGTAGTATTTATTCTCATATTGCTCTTAGTGTTTTTGAGGTCTTGTAAAGATTAGGGAACTAACTGCTGATTCAATTCCCTCTCTCTCTCTCCCCCTCTCTCTCCCTCTCTGCAAAGAAAACAAGGTGTGCCCCTGTTCAAATGGTTAAAAGGAGCACAGAAAAGCAAAACAACATTATGACGCAAACATTTTTAGCTTCCATCCCCATTGGAATGTGGTATCTGAGATGCTGACCTGTAGGGAGATAAGGCATATGTATTTATCACCTTTGGTATGCACTAAAATCTTTGATCTATGACCCATAATGGTCAAAGGAACTGTAAGAAATGAGGGGGGGGGATTCTAATGTAAAGATACTGAGAATGAAAACGAGAGGTCTAAAAAATGTCCCTTACTGTGCAGTTATAGTCAAGCATCAGAGCTGGGGATGCCTCAGATCAGCATCACTTCTGTATTTAACCTGCTTTTACGGTGCATGCCTCTTCTCTGTATGTATGTACATGTCATGTAGTGTGTGTGTATGTGTGTGTGTGTGTGTGTGTGTGTGTGTGTGTGTGTGTATGTGTGTGTACAGGTTTATGTGCACATGTCTGTGAATACATGTGAAGGCCACATGTCCATAATGAGTGTCTTTTTTAATCATTCTCATTTTTTGAGGCTGTTTCTCTTACTAAATTGTGACAAATTGATTCAGCTAGGCTAGCTGACCAGTGAGCTCAGGGCATCAGCTTATTTCCATCCTTTTTAGCACTGTGGTTACAGATGCTATGCCTAGATTTTTCTAATGAGGATTTTAACTCAATTACACTTATGCAGTAAGCACATCACCCACTAAACCAGCTACTCAGCTGACGACTTAACTATGTTATGGCTTCTGATATAGCAGCTTGTCTCTACAAGAGAAATCCGGCACAGACGCATATCTAATATAGGGAGCAAATGTAGGGACACTTTGCTTCTGCTTTAAAAATGCACAAGGCAGATAATTAAATATATTTAAGATTTAATGTATGCAATTCAATTTAGATATAAGAATACATGTTTTTCCCTTATTATAGTTAAGGTTAAGTACACTAAGAAAATGAAAAAAAGATCTTTTTTTTTCTATGAAGATTTACATGAAAATTATCTCATTGTCAAAAGGTCAGCACACAGGGACCTCAAGTCCTATGTGGAAGATTCAATAGGGAAGAGAGAAAGGGATGCATTTAGGGTAACTGGACTCTCTTCATGGTTGCCAAGCTGTCTAGTTATTAGCAAAAATCCTACACAGTCCAGAAAGTTCTTGGGTAGGCCATGAGCTCACCATGGAGATGCAGAACTCAGTGGGCCAACAACAGCCTGATGTGGGCAGATTTCAGTGACGAATGTGGCAGTGATGAGAAGGTTAAACTACTAGGACAAGCTGCAGATCTGGAGGCAGAGTCCTTACACAGAGCCAAGAGAGTCGCCTGACAGATGGGACTGTGCCTCAAGCCCCAGGGACCCCAAAGGCTCCAACTCATTTTTTTCTTCACATCTGTTCTTGGCTCCCCAAGTGGTTTGCGTCTGCCCATTCCCTTCATGTATAGGCCAAGCTTCTCTCTAAGAAAACACTGCCTCCTTTCCAGTTGGTGACTTAACACTGTGATTCAAATTTAGCATTATTTTACTGCGGGGAAATTAGAGAGCGACTTTGATGTCTTTATTCTTATTCTGCCTTTGTTAACAAATTGATTTTAGAACTTAGAGTCAGTCTTTTTTTTTTTTTTTTTTTTTTTTTTTGCCTTTAGGGAATAAGATTTGGCATCTCCATTTTTGATTAGATAGTAATAATTTATACAAAACATGTTTCTGATAACACATTGATTTACTCCTGCCACATTGGAAGGTTACCAAATCTGATATGCTATCGTGGAAAGAAAATTCTAACTTCTTTTCAATAACTAATACTTGATTTCATTATAAATGTCATATCAGTTATTGATCTTATTGATGCAACACAATGTCTGACGAAATTAAGTTTAGAAAGGCTTATTTTAGCTCACAGTTTGAGGGTACAGGCATGTCTGTCATGCCTAGGAACTCATAACAATGGAATAGTAAGGCAAGGTCACATCTGTCCATCACCAGGAAGCAGGCAGATGCTTTATCTTTCACCAGCACCACAGATGATAACACCCATGTGTAATGCGAGTCTTTCAACCCTAACTCATCACAACTAGATAATCCCTCACAGATGTGCTCAGAAGTACAGCACTTGAGTGATTACGGACCCTGTAAATTTATATTTTAAGAAATCAATGTTAACCCTCACACATGTTACAGTATTACCCTGTATATTCTGATAGCCATGCCTCAACAGATGTCTAAGTAAGAAGGCAATTGATTAGTTGACAGAGACATTTAATAGGCGGCCGATATTATCCACTGAGAAAAAGCAAAATCCATGTGGCTTGGGATGGCTCTGCTTCTCCAATGAGATCATTAGTTGAATTAGTTCAAGAGAGTAGAGGGACCCAAAGTAGAGGACAGGGATCAAGAAAGTTCTGGGTAGGAATGGAGACAGCCCTCTGAGAGACAGCTTTCCATGAGATAGCTCAAATTTACAACAGACTATA
This sequence comes from Phodopus roborovskii, assembly GCF_943737965.1. Lineage (NCBI taxonomy): Eukaryota > Metazoa > Chordata > Mammalia > Rodentia > Cricetidae > Phodopus > Phodopus roborovskii. The sequence goes on along the minus strand of NW_026126689.1, from coordinate 1,998,264 downwards.
AGGGATATAAAGGATTTCAGAGTTGGGGACAAATCCTGATTTGTTTTAAATGGCACATAAATATCACAAGACTTAGTCTGTGGCAGTAGGGTCCTATCAAAATGTCTAGAGTACTTGCCTAATTACCGTTTGGCTCATTATGGGAAGAACACTTGCAGGGAATTGTGCCAAGGATCCCCCTTGAGATATGATGGGCATCCTGAGCCTAGAGACATCCTCCATATAAAGTTAGGAAGAGAACAGGAAGCTTTTTCTGGGTGAAGGGAGTCCTACATCTTTCTGAGCTTAGAGAAAGATGCCAGACTATGGTAGACTGCAACCTCTCATCAACATGTCCTTCCATCAACTTGGTGGTGTCTTCCTGGTAAGCTCCTTTCCACAACCTAAGAGAAGCTATATAAAAAGGGGTACCCCAATAGGGATACATGTGGAAGTCTCCAGGAAGGGAAAATAGTTAAAATCTCCTGGTTAAACTGGGAGGGGGGATAGAAGGAAATAGAGGGGAAATGGGATGGAAACATGAGCGATCAAAAAGACCGAGAGAGGGAGAGATGGAAGGGAAGAGTGATGAGCGAGATATCTTGACAGAGGGAGCCATTATGGGGTTAAGGAGAAAACTGGTGGGAGAGAAATTTTCAGGAATCCATAAGAATGACCCCAGCTAAAACTCCTAGCAAAAGTGCAAAGGGTGTCCCAATGGGCCTTTCCCAGTAATCAGATTAGTGACTAACATAATTGTCACCATAGAATCTATATCCAGTGACCCTCACCCAATCACTGGGCTGAGCTGCTGGAGTTCAGTTGAAGAAAGGGAGGAGGAATCATATGAACAAGGGTAGGGGCATCAAAAGCATATTGGGGGAAGTCACAGACACAGCTGACCTGAGCTTGTTGGACCTCAAAGACTCTGGACTGACAGCTGGGGATGCTGCATAGGACCAAACTGCACCCATTGAGAGTTATATGGCTTAATCTGTTGTTGGTGGCAGGCTTTGTTGACTACCAAAGGATGTCTTACCCCCTCTGAGGAGTAGATGGGCAGGTTAGAAGTGGGGAGGCTGGGAGGGACAGGAGAAGCAGAGGAAGGGGAATTGGAGGTGGTGTGTAAAATGAAAAAAAAAATGAAATAAAAAAATAATTTTAAAAAAGCTCCTCTGTTAGCATGGAAATGTAGAATGCCCTGCCTAAGTGACTTGGCTATCTCTTATGAGAATTATTTACAAGGTAATTCTAATAATACTTATTTTGAAAATATTTTAGGTAAACTAACACAGAAATACAGAAGGGTAAGAGGGTGAGAGAGGAAGGGAAGAGAAAAGATGGGGCAGGATGGCATCTAGAGAGAAAGGAAGGAAAGCATGAAGAAAAAGAAGCAGAGACGGGGGAGGAAACGAGAAGTCTCTGATCCCACAATTTAAACAGAAATCCTTGCGTGTGTGTGTGTGTTTTCCTTTATTTTCTTTAATCACTATTTTTGTTTTAATTTTAAAACAATCTTTTCTCATCTTACGTACTAATCTTAACCAATAAACCAGGCAGAGCTTCATCATCCTTGTCACGTACTTCACTCATTTGGGGATTTCTGAAAAGCATTATTAATTTTAGGTCAGACAAGATGAGTTAGCTCAATCTTCCAGAAGTAAATGGAGTTTAACCACTTTGACTTTCCCTTTGAACTATTCATTCTGCATCACATACAGAGTCTTTCTTAGAATGGGTGTAGGATCAGTTTCTGTGGTAGAATTCTTCATAAGCAGCTTTTTAAAAAAGACGTGTCTGTGGGGACAACTTACCATTTCCCCACAAGACACCCTCTGCTTGAACTTTGTGAAGTTTTACTTGAAGTTGTCAGTTCCCAAATAATTCCTAGGCCACTGATATTACTTATGACTGAACAAACAAGGGAAAGTAAAGTGACATACTACATGCCTGAGTAATCTAAGTGCATTCTTCCGAAAGGGAGTTCTATGTTACCAGCAATTTCCTGCCATCCTGATCCCAGAGCCGGTTCATAGCATTTCTTCTTGGCTAGCACTGTCTTAAATATTAACTCATTTCTATCAATGTAAGTGTTTCCATGTCATCTTATCTTACCAGAGAGAGGTTCTGGACATCTTCTCTCATGCCCTACATCTTGACTTCCCTACTCTCCCAGAATCCTCCTTGTCTCCTAGTCCTGCCTGTCTTGCCTTCCTATAGGCCAACATGGCTTTATTCATTAACTTATAAGAGAAATGTATTTATAGAAAGACATCTCCCATCAGTTCTACAATTGGAAGGTACACATATAATAGCCTCTTTGAATAAACAAATTAAAAGTACCATACCTTTTTAGCTAACTACCTTCAGAGCGGTTCTTAATTGGAGTGAAATGAGACTTTTCTTTTGTTTAGACATAAGAATCAGTTGAAATTTATTTAGCAGCAAAATAATAAAAGCTATCTTCAGTGTGTTCAATGATATTAACTCTTTCCCTGACAAATGGCTCATTGTTTTATGTTGCTGGTTAGCATGAATACTTAAAACATGACAAAATGGTATATCTTACATAACAACTATTACAGAGAATAATAAATCAACATCTTAAATACATTTGTTTTCATGTATTGTTAAATAACTTAGAGGCAATTTCAAAGTAAATACTGATTTTTCTTTTAAAGATTTACTTATTTATGTATACAGTGTTCCGCCTACATGTATACCTATACATCTGAAGAGGGCATAAGATAAGACTGTAAATGGTTGTGAGCCACCATGTGGTTGCTAGAGACTGAACTCAGGACTTTGGAAGAGCAGCCAGTGCTCTTAACCTCTGAGCCATCTCTCCAGCCCCGATAGGTTTTTGAAATAAAACACCTGTAGCCCTTGTTTATGTAGATTTATGTAGAGTGATCTCAAAGGATACATTGAGGAGAGGAAATATCACTACAAGGCAGAGCATGATGGAGATTGTAGAAGTAGGGAGAGGAGGGGATCGGTTTAGAAAAATATGCTAATTGCATGTTAAAAATAAAACTTTGCTAGGAAGAGAGCATGATGTGTTATGATTTCAAAATTCCAGAGGTGGAAACAAGAAGATGAAGAGTTCAACATCAACCTCAGCTATTGGGTGGGATCGAGATGAGCTAGAATTGAATGGGCACTGTCTCTAAGACAAACCAAAGGCCGTTAGTGAATCCTCAGAAATCTTCTTTTCAACAGTCAAACCTGCAGTCCCCAAACTCAGCTCTTCTGAGTGAGTTTTTACCTAAAGGAAGACACCAAGAAAATAAAGAACAGAATATAGTTGTTTTTCTTGGAAAAAGCTTCCCTTGGGGTGGGGGGGACACAGAATGCATGGGAGAAGTACGAACTGTTGATAAGTAATAATTTAGTTTTCCCCCAGAGCAAAATGAATGGCAGTTTCAAGTGTCTATTACAAAATAATTATGTGAATATTCATATATATACATAGCAAACACATGAAAATGAAGTATTCTTGATACCCTGTCAAGAGAGCAGTGTAAAACTTGAGTAGTAAACAAACAAACAAACAAAAAAAACAAACCTCAGTTGATTACAGAATTTGGAAACATATGCAAGATGCAAGGCTGATACAGAAGATTATAATCTGGTTTATCAAGTGTAATCTCTCAGACACTGGTTTGTTATGCTTCATTACCAATGTTAAATTATACCCAAATTAAAAGACATAATGCATCTAATGGATAAGGAATTGATTATTTAATATTTCTACTTTTAAAATAATTACATAAACAATATAGAAAAGGAAATCTACACATTTATAGATATTTTCAGTATCTAGTGTGTTTGTCTGTACACTTAGGAGCTTCATATTACACTCAGAGAGAAGCTAATAATTATTGGTATTTTCTAATGACCAAAGGATATTCTAGTGGCATCCATGAAAAATCTATGTAATTTACATTGAATGGTTCACTTGAGGCAATGTAGAAATGGAATCATATCTTAATAAAATGCTTGCCTCCTTTGTCAAATATCTGGTAAGCCAGCAATGTACCAAGGCAGGTTCATCTCCTCTGGGACACTCCTTAAAACAGAAATGTTTTTTATTATTATCTTTTTAAATTAGTTCTTCGAAAGTGTTTTACAGTGTGTTTTGATCATATTTCCCCATGTGCAACTTTTCTCAGATCTACCCACTCCCACGCACACTTACATTTTTATCTGTTTCTCTTGTTTTTAACCCAGCATGTCCAAGTTGTTCTGTCCATATAGCCTTAGAAGTGTGGCCATACACTGGAGTGTGATGGTCCTACAAGGTGACACACCCTTAATGAAACTTTATTTTTCCCCTCTGAGCAACTATCAGCTGTCAATATCTCCTCAGCTTGGGTTAGAAATTCATGCCTACCTCACCTATTCATGGTGAGACTTTTTCTAGCTAGAGCTTACAGAAGCCTTGTATGTGCTATCACACATTTTGTGAGTTCTTTTAAAAATTATTTTATATATATTTTACTTACTGTGTATGAATGTCTTGTCTGAATGTATGCATGGGTACTCCATGGATGCCTGTTAGATACCTTGAGATCATGTTTTTTCCTCCTGCATATTTGCCACTTCATTACAATGCTTACCTTACCAGTTTCCTTTATTCTCTTAGAATGAAGAAAATATATCTTGTCATAGGTTAATAATCATTTTTAACACTTAGTATCTGTAAATATGAGGACATGGGGATGCCATAGCATGGATTTTGAAAACAGAAAGGACAAATTTCTGGTATATATTTTCCTCTATTGAGTGTATTTCAGGTTATCATGCTTGACTGCAAGCGCTTTTACTACCCGGGCCATCTCACTGACCTTGTCGTTCATTCGTATCAAAGAAACTTTGACTCAATTTGAAATTTCTCAACTTCTCCTGCCTGAGTTGTGTTATGTTTTTGTTCTATTCAACAGTTAAATGCATATTTATGGATCACCCACTAATATACTATAATACCGCTGGAATATTGACAAATTTTAATGGAGTCCAAAGTAAGAAAAATTAAAATATTTAAATGAGCTAGAAATACAGAACCCACACAATTTTGACAGCTAGTGAACATTGTGTTCAGCCTTAGAATGTGGCAGGAATTCGGGGTTTCTCTAATGCAGATATTGGAGACGAAGGAGAACGAGTATCAGAGGAAGAAGTTACAGTATCTACTATAATGAAGATTTGTAGGAGGAATGTGCCCCAAAAACAGGCAGCTCAAAGTTTATTTGCGGGTGTGTTAGAGTATCTCCTGAATCATTATACATACTTTCTGAAGAAGGAAATGTTTTTTTCTGCCTGTGAATGGTACAAGGATTGACATGGAGGAAAAACAGGCCACAAACACATCTCCATTGCACAGCCGCCAAAAATTTTGAAACACTAATTTCTCCACCAGGAGCACTGATCTGATCAAATTCTATTGCTAAAGTATAGCGCCAGGAAGCCAAAATGTGATGTCATCTCTTCCAAAGGTGGATTTTACAGTCAAAAGGAATCTTACATAACGAGAAAGACCTCTAACGTCACCTTCACATGCCAGTGTGTGCGTGTGATTGTGGTGGACTACCTCAGAAGACTTCCTTTATTTCATCAGCTATATCTTCTCTGTTACATGAGCTATCTGATGCTGGTATGTCATATTTGTGTCTGAGACAAATGTTCCATTTGAAATCTGTTAGTTGTGTAGCTTTATGAAGCAGCTACATAGACGCATGTTTTGTAGGCTTGTGATGGAATATTACATATAAAAGAGTAAAACTCTCTTTTCTTTATTCAACACTAGAAATAAACACTAAATTAAATTGTTCTAACTCATAAAAAAATAAATTCCTCTTACAAACTGTCTCCCAAGGTCCGCTGTTCAGTGCATGTAGGGCGATACAAGTCTGAAAATTATTATTTGCTTGAATGAAACTTTTTGTGAGACACTATTCTTGTACAATAAGTTAGCTCCTATCAAGTATATGATTCACTTTGTAAAAGTGTATTTAGAGAGCTAGGCAATCATTACCACTACGTGGTTTAAGAATACTTGCATTATTTAACCAAAACTAAACACTACCCCTGAGCAATCATAACTAGCTAAACATCCAGCTCACCATAATGCTACCCCTCATACACTTATCTTCATGCTTTTACTATGCTTGGGCAGGTAATATCACTGAAATCCCTTGGTGTGTAATTATTATGAGCAGAGACTTTCTCTGCTCGAAATAATGTATTCAACATTTCTCTACACTGTGGCAAAATCTTCAGTTCCTCTTCTTTTCTGGTTTGTGTGTGTATCCACTTCTAGGATTTTACATTCATTAGTTAGTGAACATTTGTGTAGTTTCCAATTGGGAGGCATAATTTATATTGGTTCTCTACATATTCATTAAAATATTTGCATGCACATGTGATTGCAATCCTCAGGTGTACATACCTAGGAGAATTGCTCATTCACATGGAAACAGTACATTTTACTGTGTAAAGGATTTGCCTGCCATTTTTCAAGAAGGCTAAAAATATTTTTATATGTATAGGATCAATATATGCATAGTAGCTACTTTACATCTTGTTAAAAACCAGACATATCCCAGGATTTCTCAGAGGTCCTGATGAAAGGACAAAAGAACTTAGTTTTATGTCCTTTCCCATCAGCAGACTGGGCAAAGCTAGTCTTGGGCTAGTACTAGGGCCTTGAAACACTTCTAGATTCTATTCCTAGGAATGTGTCCTCTCCAGTTGAAGACACTGGACATGTGAACCCCAAGGCCACATTGTGCTTTACTCTGGCTCCGGTGAGATACCATGTATTACCCTTTGGTGTCAATGCTTAATTAGTCTCCTGATAACTTTGTTCTGTGTATGACAGATTTCCACTGACTGTTCCAATCCTTCTCTGGAAATGGTATATAAGAGGCTGTTCTGTTTTAATAAGATTTCTTGGTATAAGACATAGTGTATATAAGAACTCCTGATCCCAAACTTTCCTATTTCCTCATCTTCTGATATCCTAGTCCTCTCTCTCTGGATCCTGTCACTGGAAAACAAACTGCTGATTTAAGATACATTCCATAGCAGTTCATATCATCTGCCATATTAAATATTTACCCTGTTCCATGAACCCCTTTTACTGAATATACCAGAGCTTAAAAATGGAGTTTATTAGTGGAACATCATAACAACTTTTAAAACTTAGTTGTTTCTCATAACATTTAATCAGGTCAGATATATTCATCTCTCTAAACTTTTATTTATTTATTTCTATTTCTTTTATTTTTGGAGATCATAATATAATTACATAGTTTCCCTTATTTTTCTTTACTGAATCCCTCCCATATACTCATCCATCTTGATCTCTTTCAAACTGATGAACTCTTCTTTTATTAACTTTGTGTGTGTGTGTGTGTGTGTGTGTGTGTGTGTGTGTGTGTGTGTATGTGTGTGTGTGTGTGTGCATGCGCGTGTGGGTACATATATATTCCTAAATGCATAAATAAAAACTAATCAATCTCTATAATGTTTCTCACATGCATGTTTTCAGGGGTAACCATTTGTTACTGGATAACAAATTGGTACGCTCTTCCCTGGGGAAGACTATTTATCTTTCTTACTTATTCCTTATTTGCCTGTCATACTAGGTGTAGGGTTGAGTTCCCTTGGGATTTCCTCTGTTTGTTTCAGCATGTGTATTGTCATTGTTCTTGTTTAATTCATGCTTATGCAATCATATTTGCAGGTCTTTATGTGTGTATCTTCTGACATTACTAGAAGATACAATCTCACAGCAAATGCTGTTATCGACAGGCTCTTGTGATCGTTCTCATCTTGGCCTTTGATGTTCCCTGAGTGGAAGGTGCAGGAGTTCTTTCACAGATCTATCCATTGGGACTGAGCCTCACAATTATGCATTTGTGTTGGTAGTTGTTTTCTATAATGATCTTCTGTTTCAAGAAGTTCTTTTGGTGAGGGGTGAGAATTGCATTAATCTGAGGGCATAATAATGAATATGCAGAGCGTAGATAATGATCATGCTGGTTTAAAAGTTGGTAGTTATATATTCTCTTCCAAAATCCATGATTTTACTTGCCCTTGGAGTTGTCTAGGTTTGTGAATAAACTGAAATCATCATTTTCATCTTTATGGAATTTATAGACCATTATTATCAGTGATCAGTCCTTTGCACTAAAATGGTCCAGTACTTTTATGTTTCCAAATTATTTTGGCTTAATAAATACTTGAAATTAAGTACATTCTAGCTCCTATTTAGCCATGTATTAATACTTACCAGCAATTTCCCATTGCTTGCCCTTTGTATTCCCCACAACCTTTGATGGCGAACATTTTACTTCAGCTTCTACAAAAGACAATGTCTTAGATATTGTATGTGAAGGAGATCATTGGTATTCACCTTTCTAAGTCTGAATTAATTTACCAAAAATACTCATAAGTACAGTTTCCATCCAAAATGTCACAAATGGCAGTACTCCAATATTTGCATGGCTACTGAAATGAACAAGGAGCAGATTATCTAGTCAACATATGGAGTTAAATTCATGTGAATTCAGACACAGTTGTATTGTTAGAATGCTGGGTCTCCTGGCTGTTCTACCTTGAAACTTTCAGGAAACTCCATATATATATATATATATATATATATATATATATATGTGTGTGTGTGTGTGTGTGTGTGTGTGTGTGTGTGTGTGTGTGTGTGTGTATGTGTATATCCATTAGACGTATTGTAGGGGTTGTCTTTCCTACACTCTTACCTAAAAGAATTATCTAGAGTGATTTCTTAAATGAAAATGGATCCTTCTCTTGTACAATATATTCCCACCACAGTTTCAGCTCCTGCTATTCCTCCTACCCTCCCACCTCCCATCTTCCCTGGATCTACTCCTCTTCAGTTTCCTTTTCAGAAAAGGCACGCCTCCATGAGATGTCCACCAAAGAGGACAAGACAAAAGACAACAACACAAGGTGAGAGCCCTCCTATCAAGGCTGGGCAAGGCAATCCAATAGAGGCAAGAGTCTCAAGAGCAGGCAAAATAGCCAGAGATTCACCTGTGCCCAGTGTTAGGACTCTCACAAAAGCACCAAGCTAACAGTCATAATGTATAAGCAGAGGACTTGGTACAGATCTGGGCATGGTCTGTACTTGACTTGGTACAGATCTGGGCATGCTCTGTACTTGCCATTTCAGTCTCTGTGAGCCTTTAGGAACTTAGATTAGTTCATTCTATGGTCCATGTTCTCCTGGTGTCATCCAAATCCTCTGACTCCTACAGAATTTTCCTCCTGCTCTTCCTTGGGGTTCCCTGATCTCCAAGAGAAAGGACCCATTGAAGACCTCAAATTTAGACCTCAAATTTAGACCTCAAATTTAGGCTGTGGGTCTCTACATCCATTCCCATCTGCATCTGGAGGAAGCTTCCTTGACGATGAGTAGACAAGACTCATGATTACAGCTGCAAAGCATATATATGACCATTTGTATTTAGTTCTACCCTAAGACTCTGGGCCATCCAGTCTCTGGTTTCTGGCCCTCCAGGCAGTATAACACATGGACTCCCTCACATGGTGTGGGCCTCAAGTTTAAACAAATATTGGCTGCCCTCTCCTACAGTTTCGGCACCACTGACAGTTGCAATCATCTATTATTTGGCCAAGTTGTTGGACAAGAGGGTTCTATGGGGATCCTTAAACAACCCAGGCTGATGCTAGGAAAATGGTCACTTTTTGATAAGTGCCAGTAGGGCTCCATGAGGACAACATCCACACAGCTCATTGAGTTTAGAGAGGGCACATTGGTGGAAGCTTGGAGATTCACCCCTCCATCCTATTGTCTTTGGCCAGAAAAGGCACTCTGCAGGCTACAGAAAAAAAAAAAAAATGGAGAACCAGCCCAACCACAGATCTTTTCACCTATAATCTGCCCTGCCTGTAAAGTGTGTGTGTGTGTGTGTGTGTGTGTGTGTGTGTGTGTGTGTGTGTTAATAGTCATTCATCCTATGGTGAGATAATATTGAATGTTTGGATTTAGGGAATTATTTGTAGTTCTGAGTATTTATAGTCTCACGTGCTTGTACATTTTGCTCCACTGTAAAAAAAAAAATAAACTTAAAAAAATGATAGTATTGTTTCTTGCATATAAAAGCCTGCTTAGAAATTTAGAAATACAATAGGAAAAGATACCTTCATGACAATTATAAATTTAGTACCTAGAAATTTACCAAGCAAATATAGTAGAAGGGAAATGTCATTATTTATTTATTTGATAATATTTTTATTTAAATTTGCAGCAAGCTTGTTTTATATGTCAATCACTCACCCTCCCCTCCCAAACTCTATCTCATCCCCTTTCTGCTCCCCAGGGAGGGTGAGGCTCTCCCCCATGTGTCTAGGCTGAGAGAATATCCCACAATGTGGAATAGGTTCCCATAGTCCATTTCTATACTAGGGATAAATACTGATCCACTACTAGAGGCCCCATAGACTGCCCAATCCTCCTAACCAAGACCCACATTCAGGGGGTCTTGTAAATGTTACTAATTTTAAATGATGTGAAATATAAAATAATGGTGAGCTATTCTATGTTCACAGATGGATAACTTACAATTTGGGAGTCATTAATACTCTAATTAAAAACATAAGTTTTTAAGAGTTTCAAAGTTGTTGGAAAATCTCAGAGTCCAGAGTGTAAGAAAATCAAATTTGAAGGTATTAGTAGGAATATGGTATGTAGATAATCTGTGATAATTTAGAATTCATTTTCTATAAATCAATTTTTGAGGGCCTTATATGTTCTGGATAGCAGTCTCATAGTAGTCTTTTGGATTAGAACAATCCTGGTGGATGCAAAGTGTTGTATTTCTTTGTGGATTTAATTTGCATTCCTTTGAAGATTAATGAAGCTGAGAACCATTATGGGAGTTTTGTCAATTTGTAGACTTCTCAAGGGAAAGATCTTTCATTTATTTGCCCATTTGATGTGGCATTAGTTATCTAAAATAAATGCTTCATTATATGTATTATTATATACAATACATGCTATATATATTATTATAGTCATACACATATTTTTGTCATCTCTATGATTTCTTACTACTTTCCATCACTGTGTTGTTTTTCCTAGTTTTTTATGATTTGAAGCATGAAAGCATTTTTATTCTATCTAATATTCATCTTTATGTTGCTTAGTGTATTATGCTTTTAGAATCTGTCATGAGAAAACTACTGCTTAATTTAATAAAAGAAAAGATTTAGTCCTATGCCTCCTTATGTATAAATGTTCTACAATTTTAATGCATGTTCAGTGTCCTGTTGAATTTGAATTTGTGAATATGGGAGATTCTGTGTCAATTATGTTCTATGGGAATATTGATTTCTTGCAATATCATTTAAAATTATCTGTTAATTTTGTTTAAACTAAAATATTCATAAATATTTCTTTTATGTGCTTTCATTTCTGCAACACAAGCCCTTAACTAGTTCACAAGCCATAATATACTGCTTCAGTTACTGGGAATTTAGTAGTAGGTTTTAAATTTTGGAAAGCAAAAATTTCATCAAGATTATTCCCTTTTTCAGTTGAATTCCTGCATCCCTTTAGGACTACTTGGTCAATTATGTACACAGAACAACCACAGTGTGCTAAATCTAAAGGCAACTTAGAGGAATATGCTCATCTCTTCCTATTTATAGAATGGGCTACTATCCAATTTCTTCAAATCACCAGTTTCACTCAACAGTGTTTGCTGCTTTCCGGGTATAAATTGCTCATTGTGTGTGAGTGTGTGTGTGAGTGTGTGTGTGTGTGTGTGTGTGTGTGTGTGTGTGTGTGTGTGTGTGTGTTATAGGGAAAGGTGAGGTATGGAGAAGATAGTGTTTTATTCGGTATTTTTGTCTTTTGCATGCCATTATGAATGAATTTATTTTCTTAATTATTTTTTCTGATGCTTAATTTTATTCATTTTGTATAATTATATTACATCATGCCATCTCAGTGATCTCATATATTAATTGATCTGTCTGTGTTTATGTGTGTGAGCATAACTGTGTGTGTGTGTGTATCTGCATTCCTCTACCTGTGGGATAAAGTCATTTGTAGAGATCTTGGGCTCTCTATCCTAAGAGAAATACATTCAAATTTCATTTAACTTCCCCCATTTAGTCACCTTAGTTGGATCTTCCAATACAAATCAGAATGTTTGTTCAGAATATTTGAAAACTTTCTGCCTTTTTTTTTTTCCTGAAGCACTTTTTTGTACATTCCTTTTCCCTTTTACCTCTGGAACTCCCATTATGAACATTTAATAAGCTTAATCATCCCTGTGTTTAAGACTGTCCATTTCGCTTCCTTTTTACATTTTCTTTCTCTTAAAATTGATAATCACAGCTGACTGATCTCAAAGTCAATGAACTCATTGACTTTGTGGCAAATTTAACATGTTAGTGACTCTTTCACTTTAACAATTATTTTCTCTTATAATAGGTAATTATTTCTTTACAAATATCCACAAATATATCTATTAACAATTTTCATTTTGAGAGAAATACCGTCCCTGAGAAGACAGACTTTGTCAGTCACTCAATGTTTTAAGTAGACAAAGTTTTTTGAAGAGCTCCAAACTTTCTGGCATTCCAGAAGCTGCTAGTTCACTTTGTTCTACAGTGGATTTGAAATAAGAAATCGTTATGTGTTAAAACGTCAAAAAGCTCACCGTTCACCATAATCACTTTTTTTCTTAAGCATACATTCCTAAGGCCTTGCAATCCTCTTGTTAGTTTGCAAAGTACTGACACAGTTGATTCTGAAGCATGTGATATGAAGTCCTCCCTGGCCTTTCTAGAAGAGTAGATTGCCAGAGCTTGTACACTGTCCATTAGGAAATGCCACAGACAGGTATGCAGGTGATCAACTATGTAGCATCTTGGACATCAGCTCTTCCTTGTGTACAGCTCCAGTAATGCTATCTTGAAGACCATATTCACTCTTGAGTGTGATGTTTCTATTATGTAGATACTGTTTATGCTCCCTAATCTCTTCCTGTATCTGTTCCATATCTCTCTCTCTCTCTCTCTCTCTCTCTCTCTCTCACACTCTCTCTCTCACACACACACACACACACACACACACACACACACATCACCTGAACATTAGGGCAAAAGTTTAAGGTATTGATGTACCATTTATGGCTGAGAACTCTTCTGATGATTACTCTCTGGCCTTTGACCTGTTGTCAGTCTGTGTGATAACCACCATCTCTAGTGTACAAGCAAGCTTCTCTGTTGAGACATGAATGATAAACAAGTTGTGTGTACAGAGATATGTCTTGAGAAGGCAGGAACATACTGTGTACATTTAGAAAATAACTGAAGTACTTCTCCCCTAGGGCCAGTGAGTTCTCCAGGCATGTTACTTGGCCAGATTTACTATAACAGGCATCAAATTACTCAGGCTTTCAAGGATGTCAGATAGGGGGAAGTATCCATATAACTTTCATGCTCACCCTTGCATCCATAGACATGTATTACTAGGCTGGTCCTTATAGGCCACAGGGTTCACAGGTGGATAAAATTATTGAGGGCTATTCCTTACTAATAGCCTCGACAGGAAATTCTATCTCTATGAACACTATTCAGCTTGGAGGATGCTTGTAAGCCTGGAATGACTTGATTTCTCTACCCACACTAAATTTTATGTAAAGGGCCATGACAAAACAATGCATCCTTTGACATGCTTATTCCTATAGTTCACAGTGTGAATGTTTCACACTGAGGTAACTGAGCTGATATTACTAAGTGGAAAATAAATAAAATATTTACAATGATAGGAAGAGATACCATGTTCTTTTTTACTAAATAAGGTAGAAATTCAAGTTGATATAATTCTGTCCCAGTGAAGTCCTAATTATCTCATTATTCCAAATTATACATATATCACCAGCACTTTTATCAGAGATGAAGGAATTACAATTCTGCATTCTAAGTGACTTCTATACATCTGTAGGTTTTTAAGAACTCATGGTTTTTTTCCCTTAACCAAATATAGGGCAGAGATGATCTATATGGTATAGTAAAATATGTTCCTTACAATTGTTCTCAAAAGGGGAATAAGATGGGGTTATTGAGATGGCAAAGTATAGTTAAATTACTTTTGAAACTTCCTTTACATTGATTATCATATAGCATAAATCAATGATAATTCAGGAAGAGATGGCCATCAGCATATCTAAACTTAAGTAAGAGAATAAATCCTTAACTTACACATTGTTTTTTCTAAAAGAGGAAAATATCATAAAAGTTTGTTTATTGACCTAAAACTTCAAATACTTTGATCTTAGATAATGTAGAGAGGCAGTACATCTCATATACTTGGAAGAAAGGAATGGATGCATAGAACTTAACTGAAGGAATAGAGGCAACTTATTTGTGTCTGGATTTCAAGTATGTTTTAGTTATTTACAGCACTCAGACAAGGGGAAGATGTTGGACCAATATTTACAATATATCATGCATAATTATAGCTTGTTCCATAGTTGATATCTAGTTAGGGTAACAGAAGCACAGACTTGGAGTTCTATAAATTCTGTGTGCATTTGCTCACTAGGAAATGTTCCCATTTACCTACCTTCCAGCATCTCTAATTGTTGCCAGTCCACCCTGGTCTCCTCCATAACAGTGCATTATCATGTTTGATGTTGTAGTATCAAGACTTTCAAGTTAATGATTGTGCCATGACTGGTACCCGGCACTATGATTTAGCATAGTCAATATGGGTTATTGATAAGCAGTGAAAAGAAGATATGGGAGTTAATAAGATTCTCTTAATATTGGATGTTTGGATGTGTTGGGGAATTTTGCGTATCTCCAAAGAGACATGTCACCCAGCCCACTGATCCTTCAAAGAGGAATAGAATCCTCTAGGCAAATGATTAGTCATTTGGAATTAAGAGTGAGACGACGGGTAGGGAAGAAGAATTGTGCATATCTTCAAGGGTTTTTGACTACTGTGATTGATGATTCTACATCTCAAATTTAGGAAATAGTTTTAAAAGGCTATATTATGTTTAGTATCATTATTTGGTGTTCTAAACTTTAAACTGTAAAGTCAGCTTAGTATGTCATTCTGGCTTGAGGCATTTTTCATTCAGCCAGCTCTTCTTAGGATAGTACAGAGAGAGTGTGTACATTCTCAGATTAGTGCAAATCCATCCTGTGCCTCATGGTCACAAATCTTTTGATAATACCTCTCAGAAGCGCATTGTAATGTGGCATTCACATACACTTACATTGAGGAAAAGGTATCACATATGATAGCAACTTAACTCAGTGGAATTGCTTGGAAATCCAAAATGTTGGCATTTGAGTATAAAGAGTTCTTGAGATTAAACATTCAGCAATCAAGAAGCTCCAAGAATCATTTGTCAGCATAATACCATACATCTTCATTTGTATTTAGTTTCATTACATTGGCAATTATCTGAAGAATTTAAGATTGCATAGAGGAGAAAATAAATTTTATTATACTAGATTTTCATAGAAGAACTGAAAAATATATAAATGTCCCCTTTTCTGAGATTCTTGTTATTCCAATGATTTTTTAACCCCTTGTACTAAGTAGTGAAATTTATTTGCAGAAGCAAGTATAACAATAATAATTTTAGTTTGCCAGGTAGCATACAACACCCAATAAAGAACAATAGAAATAAGCTAAACAATGAAATAATTGTGTTGCAGATATTATTATGATTATTGGTTTTCAAA
Organism: Phodopus roborovskii; assembly: GCF_943737965.1. Classification (NCBI taxonomy): domain Eukaryota; kingdom Metazoa; phylum Chordata; class Mammalia; order Rodentia; family Cricetidae; genus Phodopus; species Phodopus roborovskii. Next base: position 1,982,502 of record NW_026126689.1, on the reverse strand, counting down.
TTCCTCATATATATAATTCAGTATTTGTACATACCTACAGAAGATAGTTATTAACACAGAGACCTATAATTGGGATAGTATAGAAAATAAGAGATTGCAGTGTTTTAATCTATAAATGGAATATAAATATATAAATATATAAGTGTGTATAATATATACACATATACATATGCATACATACATACATACATACATACATACATACATATCACCCCAAAAGCTCTACCCAAAGTTAAAATACCATTGCAGGAGAAGTAAAAGAAAATTGTAAAAGCTAGAGATAGTTGATGGCTTCAAGAAAACATTATCATAGGAGTAGACATAGACATATGAATTCACACTAGAATAGGACAAGCTCAAGTCAGACAACATTCTTGCATATGGGGGGGGAGGAGGTGGATATGAATCTCTATCCCTAAACTCAGGCCTATTTGCAATTGTTTTTCTCTAAAAGATGGAGATGAGTTTTAGGGCAAATTAGTAGGAACATACCCTGAAATGTATGCCATTTTAGTGAAAGACCAGTTCTTCTAGCATATTTAAGTTGCAGAAATTGATCTTGAGAGGTTGAAAAGGAAACACAAAATGGATGATAAGTAAAAAAGGAGGGAGGGTATGCAAGAGTTTGGATATGGGTGAATGTGTTAATATGATCAATTTACACTGTAGGAAACACATGAAGAATTAACAAATAACTAGCTAAAAAGTCTTGGATCTAATAACAAAGTATTACATTAAAATTTTGTTTTAAAATATATTTGCTTCTATGTTTTGAGAATTTCATATACATGGTTGCAATGGAATTTGGTCAGATTTACCTCCAATCTTCCTTCCAGCTCCTCCTGGATGACACCTTCTTACACAACTCAATCAACTTCATTATAATATTTTTTCTTTCTTTTTTCATAACCCACTGAATCTAATTAGTGTTTTTCTGTATGCACATAGTTATGGACTACCCAGTAGAGCATGGCCAACCATCCAGGAATCACTCTCCTCAAGAAAATATGTCTCTACCTCCTCCAGGTCATAAGTTGTAGCTCCTCAGCTAGGGTACGCATTCCTATGGGCTGGTCCCCTCCATGCTGCAATACTAACTGATATGATCCTACCTACGCAGGTCTTAGGCAGGCACCAGAATTTCTGTGAGTGCATGAGCATACCTATCCTATCCAGGGACAATGCTTTCCCAGTGTCCTTTCACTTGGATTTCTAAATCACATTGCTTGGCCTTCATTAATTTTTGTTGCCCCTTGACTGGATAATTCAGTAATGGGGAATCTTTGCAATTGTGAAAACTTGAAGATGATGATGGCTATGACTAATATTTTCTTCTTGTAATAAATAATACATCCATGAATGCCTCATTGTCATTTTGTTTAATTGAGGAGAATTAAAACGAGCACAACCAGGCTTCTTTGGCACCTAATATTTTCCGAATACATCCAGCAGTTAGCATCTGTATATAATCCACAGACTGTCAGTCTTCTTGAAGCATAAAAAGACGTTTAATGAGATGCACGCAGTATATAATGTTACCATATTCAATATTTCAGTGTCTTCTTTCTGGAGAGATGACATAGAAGAATCTTGTCTATGGTTATGACTTTCTATATAGATACAGCATTGAGGCTCCCGTCATTTGTAAAATATTCTGCCATGCTAGAGACAAAACTATCAAATTTTATTAGAACTTAGTTACCTCTCGTCAAGCTTCACATTTCTGAATAGAAATAGCAAACTTCAAAGTGTCAGAGCTCTAAATCTCGTTAGCAATGAAGCTGTCATTATTCAGCATACATAGCTAATGTCCCTGATAACCATGTCTCACAGACAATGAGACAACTGCAGACATGTTTATTGAAGCAACTGCAGACATGTTTGTTTATTGAAAGCCAGCTTTCTGCATTGAATGCTATATCTTTAGCCCAGTCTAGGAATGAAAACATGTATAAGTCATTTATGTTTCCTTTTAAAGGATCTGAAAGTGAACTCACGGACTCTTGCTCTGACCTACAGGACCTGGCCATTCTGTAAACACCTTGAGGTTAGAGCTGTGTTAGAAACATGCTGTGAGTGCCTACGAATGTGTGTAAATGTCCCAGCAACAGGGACAATGGGGAAAATAAATGGTTGAGTTGTGGCTCGCTGACCTAAGGTTGACGAGTAGATTCCTCTAAAATAATTTATTATGCTAAATAGAATAACTGGCACAGACATTTATACTACTAAACATTTATATATTGTATATGTGATTCCTGGACAAGCTTTTATTAAACATTGTTTTTAATTTGTAAAATTGATGATCTTCTCTCATAAATGCACTATGCTTATAATTATATTTTTAAAACTTTATTTAAGAGCTAGAGAGATGGCTCCCAGTATAAAGGCACCTGGTATGCACGCTCGAGACCCTGAGTCCATATCCCAGCACCCACATAGCCAGTAAGATGTGGACCTGCTCATGCCTGTAAGGATAGTACAGAGATGGCCAGAGACAGAAAAGTTACTGAGTCCTTCTGGGTCCCAGCCTAGTCAAACAACTCAAGCCTCAGACCTGGGAAGAAACCATCTCTGACAAATAAGTCTGTGGAAGATGGAGGAGGACACCACACACACACACACACACACACACACACACACAGAGAGAGAGAGAGAGAGAGAGAGAGAGAGAGAGAGAGAGAGGTTAAAACACAGATTCTATATAATGAGAAAAAACATTTCTGTTCCTGTCCTTTATATTTGTACTTGTAGCGCCCACACTTTAATCTGTTCCATGAATCGGACAAGGCCTAGAGATGCAATAAAGAGATAAGACAGCGGGTCATTCGTGCAATGGCAATGTCAGAATGCCAAACGCCGTTTATTGAGGGGATGGAGTGGGCTTATATACTGACTCACAGCACAGTGGAAAACAATCAAGGGTCAATGTGCAAATTCTCCGGCTTAGTTCCTCCCCAGCAGATGTGTATTAGCAAATCAGACAGAGTACCAAGAACTACTCTGGTGCAAGTTGTTCTAGCCATCAGCTTCAGGCTTGCTCAAGGTGCCTCCGGGGTCCATGCAGGGCGCTACAGCACTTTAGCCCATATGCCTCTGCTTAATATTCATTCTCCTTTTTCATTTATGCCTTAACATTGCAGACATGAGTATGCACCACAAAGAACAAATATAAGACTTTAAAATGTCAATAAATGCAGAAGAGAAGAGCCCAATAAAGAGTAGGGCAGAGAATATCACACTATTACAGTTTTTGGCCTGAATAGTTAACACCATCTTTAGATTCTCCGATTATAAAAGCTTTAACAGCTAATTAGCATCCTTCAGACTAGTGGTTAATTCTTACTCTTTTCACTTGTTATAAAAACATTTACTTTTAATCTGAACAATTACCATCATTAGCATGCTAGATTACATATTTTTGTAATTTTCCATCAACAATGCACACAGAACGATACATGTTTCCTGTACAAATTTATTTTACTTTTTTATTGTCGACTTTCTCAAAATTGTTGATTAAAAGTATGACGGCATACATTCAAAATCTCCCTCTCATGTTTCCCCAGATGCTAAGGCTTAAGCAGTTATCAAGATCTGAGAGGACTCGCATTTTAATACCTGAAACTCCACTAAACTTTTTGCTCTCCTGCTCACAAGAGTATCATGTAGGTCTGTCAAGTCTGGGTTGAAACATAGACTATCTATGCGGATGGCCCATGTGAGGCCCATAAAGGAAATTCAGAGCACTTAAAAAGTTGCTATGAATTTGTAATCCCATCACTTTTACTTATCTCTGGTAAAATATCTGCTATTTATCTTATCTCAAGTCATTTTTAAAGAGTTTAAAAATGGGTGGGGAATACCTTGAGACCATCATTCCTCATTCACCAAAGTCTCAAGGTAGACATCCTCAGAGCCATTTGTCATTTTTTTCTCCTGCCTCTGCCCTTGTGTGACAGCAGCACATCTTCATGGCAGCATCTGAAAGGTCTCCATGACTCAGAGAACTTCACAGAGTGCTGAAAAAAAGTTTCTCCTTGATGCCAACTGCATGCTATAGCCACAGATATCCTATCTGCTTAATCTTCAACAACATGTCAGTCAATATAAAATACCAACAACCACAAACTTTATGTAATATGATTATCAACTGTATGAGTAGAAAAAGCAATGACCAAGACAGTGAGTTCTGGATGAGCATCTCAAAGATTCCTGGGTTTTTACTGAGTTCCTTGAATATAACTCTTTGCTTATAATTGTACAAATGTCTGGGCAAAGCAGAAAACACAGAAGTAATGAAAATTCTAGGTATTTGCTACAGTTTTATTTTATCTTTTTAAAGAAGATAATCATGGGAATGATTGATTAAGTAAACATCACAAGTGGGTTGGTAATCAGTAGGATTGAAGTGGCAGCAGGTATCCTTGCTAATACTGTAATATCAATTTTCAGTCTGGGGCTCCCAGTTCATACCAAAGAAAAATGAAAATCGCCGGTTTTCAAGGAAATAAATATTATTTTCTTGTATCTTTGTTTTACAAAAATAGAATGCTTAGTGAGAAAGATGACACCATATGTTCAGGTTACCCTCTTTATACTGGAGATTTAATAAATAAAGCACCAATAAAATATTTATTAAAAGTAGTATACAGAGCTGGAGTGATGGTTCAGGAGTAAATAATCATGGTTGCTCCTTTAGGGTTCCTGCCTTGGATTTCTCGCACATATGTGGTGGCTTTTAACAGGCTGTTGCTCTAGTTCCAGGGGATTTGAAGTCTTTTTCATGTTGCCACAGGCACCAGACACATATATGACGCACACACACACACAAACACACACACACACACACACATACCACCACCACACAAAATGCAGACAAAACAACTGTACAAATAAATTTTAAAAAGTAAACTAAAAGTAAGTTTCCAAATCTAAGTGCCAATATTTCCCTACTGAATATAAGTGCCAAAATAAGATAAAGATATGCATATGAGCCTATGTGTTAATATTTATTTAGAAAAATAGTAAAAATATAGAAATGAGTTTGGTTGTTTTCATTCTATCATTTGTCATTGTCTATCATCTAAATATCTGTCTAGCTAGCTTTTTATCTAGCCATTTTTATTTCTTTTTCCTATCATCAAATATGTATCATTTATCTATCTATATCTATCTATCTACCTATCTATCTGTCATCTGCTCATCTATTAGTCACCCATCAATTATCTATCAATTTGTTTGTATGAGTATTTATCTTTACTCAATTATATCTACCACATTTCTATCTTGCATAGTTGTGATAGTACAAATTTATATTTTCTATACAAATAGTAACTTCAGTGCCACAAATATTGTGCCCAGGTGTTCCTTCAAGGTCTTTCAATGGCAACTTTCAAGGTGTTTGTGGCATTGATAAATAATTGAAGGGGCTGACTTAGAAGCTGTTAGCATTGTTTCATCTTCTTTGGAAAGTTAACCTTTTGTCTCATCAATACAAATCCTTCCATTAATCTTTCAGGTTATATGCACATATCAAATCAGATTAGACTGTTCACTAGAACACTAGATTGAAGTCTAATATACACAGTTGAATGTGGAAACCCATCACCAGGGACAGAATGGGGACACACAAGCAGATTTTAGGTACACAACTGTGTGTGTGTGTGTGTGTGTGTGTGTGTGTGTGTGTGTGTGTGTGTAGAAAACTAAATGCATAAAGAAAACTAAAACAGGAGTGAAGTTAATAAAAGCAATCACAGATTCACCACACAAAGACAACTCAAGTTGGAATGTTCTTTCTACTGTGGGTACATGTAAATCAACAGTATTCTTAAAGATTTGAGAATGCATTTAAATTTAGTATGGCTTGCTCAGTTTGTATTTAGAAATGTCTATTTAGTTTTCAGTGGTTTGACATTATGAATAATTCTATAGTTAAAATACACTGAATTGTTCAAACACTGCTTTATGTCATCAAGTTGAGTTTTCAGAAGTAAGATTTATGAAAATTTAAACATTTCAATACTCATTCCATACATTTACAAACTGCTTTGTAAGAACTTATGTCAATTTACAAGGTACTAGTGAAAGGTTTCTTAAGTGATAAATTGCTCTCGCAATATTTACAAAAGCAAAATCACTTTACTCCTTTAAAAAAAAATGCCCTATCGTCAATCCTTGCTTTAAAATGCTATCTCTTTTGAGCAATGTGTTCCTGGGTGATTGTTCATATGTGAATGTCATTCAGTAGCCCCATACAAACCTATATGGTATATCTCTTGCAGCTCTGGTTATGTATTATACAGCCCATTGAACCACAAGCAAAGCTGTGGTGTACTGTAGAACAATACTATGAAGAGCAATGAACAATTTCCATCTTTTTTTTTTTTTAACTTTTCTAATTAGTAAACTGGCTCCTATAGCTTCAAAAATGCCACAGTAAAAAATATATAACTTATCACAGTAGCTAGATGAACTAAATAAATTCCAGGAACCCCAAAAGACAGTTTGGGATTTACATAAGAATTAACTAATCACCAATGTATATTCATTCTGACTAATAAATCCACCAATAAAACAGGTATTGCTCATTTGTTTGACAGATTTGCATTCAATACTGATTACATATTACATTTTGTAAAAATTCAGAAGAAATCAAGATAGATAGGTCCAGCTTCCGTGCATGAGACAGAACAAGCATGAAAACTAGGTGAATGTTAAATCCAACATCATGAGTCTTGAATATGTTTATGTCCATATTGGAAATGTATATGCTGTGTATCACCCCAAAAAAGGGTGTACTTGGACACAGGTGTTTCCATTTTAATTTCACACTTGTCACCTTTTAATATTGGACTTATTTTAGGATGTAATCACCTCTTAAATGATACACAGGCAGCACTGAATAGAAGGGTTTCGCTTTTATCATCCATTTATGCAGATGTTAATGCCAAATGAAAAAAAAACATAAATTAGACAAATGGGTGGTGCTGATAGGCGATTGTACTACATGCTTAGTATTATTAAAATACTTAATGTATTCCTTACAGGTTTGTTTCATTAAGTAGAAAATTGAATCACGTGAAGGAGTAATTTTCTAGATCACATTATTTTTCTTAATGAAAATTCTGATTTGGGGGCCTCAGAAAAGTAGAATGATAGCCACATTTAACTAACAGTCAATTGTGAATCTCCTGATGGAGGTGCTGGGAACCAAATGCAGGTCCTCGACAACAATGGCAAGTATACTTAACAAATAAGGCATCTCTCAAGCCTTAGTAGTCCCATCTTTAACATATACAACGACATGAATACCAGTCATAGCATCTTAAAACACTGCAAATGCAAAATATAGAAGAAAAAAAAAACAGGTCTCATTAGGAAATTACAGTTTATATTTTACTGAAGACAGTGATAGAAAGTGAAGGGTTAGAAGAGAGAGATCCCCAGTTATGTTGATCCTGTCCCAGAACCTTTTTGAAGGAAGCATGTAAAGCACAAGTATAATACCTTAGGTCTCCTTTTTCCTCTTCAAAGCTTTATGTAAGAAAACTTAGGCTAAGAGGTTAGGGGTGGAGAACATGAGGGATCAGGAAAACTGAGTCAGAGGAAGAATAGAGGAGAGCAAGAAAAGATATTCCTTAATAGAGGAAGCCATTATAGGTTTAAAGAGAAAGCTGGCACTAGGGAAATGTCCCGAGATCACAACTAAAAATATAAGGAATAGGGGAGAGGCTGCCTTAAATGCCCATCCCTATAATGAGATTAATGACTACCTTAAATGCCATCCTAGAGCCTTCTTCTATTCGCTGACTGGAGCAGTAGCAGACACCCACAGCTAAACACTGAGCCTCATACTCCTGGAATGCAGGTGTAGAAAGGGAGGAGTGATGAGTAAAGGGGTCAGGACCAGGCTGGAGAAACCCACAGAGACAGCTGACCTGAGCAAGTGGGAGCTCACTCACAGACCCCAGCCTGACAGGTTGAGAAGCAGCATAGGACCAAACCAAGCCCTCTCAATGTGAATGCCAGTTCGGAGGACTGGGCAGGCTATGGACATCTGACAGTGGAACCAGCGTTTCACCCTAGTGAACAAATGGACTTTGGTAGCCCATTCCCTATGGAGGGGCACTCTCTCAGTCTAGATACATGGAGGAGGGGCTAGGCCATCCCCAAAATGATGTGGCAGGCTTTGATGAGCCCCCATGGAAGGTCTCACCCTCCCTAGGGATTAGATGGAGGGTGGGATAGGGGTTTGGTGGGGGACATGGGAGGATGGGAGGGAGAGGGAACTGGGATTGAAATGTAAAATAAGATTGTTTCTAAATTTATCAAATAAATTTTAAAAAGACAAAGAAAACCTAGGCAAGAAAGTGAATCCCTCAAATCCAGCCTGGAATATGCTGGGATAATATAAAAATATGAGGGGAAGGCTGTGCTGCTTGCTTACAGGTAACAGTATCTAAGTCAGAGTAGACAGTGGGTAGGCTTCTTAGTCAATGCCCAAGGTCATATACTTTGTCAACTCTATAGAACAGTCATCACAATTATCATTGACACTGGGTTGACTGAAATAAGATGTGTCTGTTTAGCACACATAATGAATGCAGTGCCTGGTAGTTATGACTGTGGTTCAAGGTATAGATTCCAAAGGAAATATTGGTATCCCATCATCAAAAACTTGCAACTGTATACTCAAATCAAAGATGTAAATAAATAGATCTAGGGTGAGCCAAGAACAACATTTCAATTATGCCCCACTCAAAAAACTTGACAGCTAAGATATATATGTGTGTGTGTGTGTGTGTGTGTGTGCGCGTGCATATGTGTGTGTACATATATATATATATATGCTTCTCTTTAGAGCAATAAAATTTTATTCTATTAACACTTTTGTAATTAACATGGATATTATACAGAAAGAGAATGGGTCAAAAATCTTACCACACAATTGTAAAGCATGGATATTTTTCAATATTAAGATAGGATGACCCCTACAAACAATCTGAACAACACTGGAGAGGCTACCTTAAATGCCCTTCCCTGATAATGAGATTGGTAACTACTTATGTGCCATTATACATCCCTCATCTAGAAGCTGATGGAAACAGAAGCAGACACATATGTCTAAAAACTAAGCCAAACTCCTGGACTCCAGTTGCAGAGAGGGAGGAGTGATAAGAAAAGGAAACAAGACCAGGCTAAAGAAATCTACAGAGACAGCTGACCTGAACAAGGCGGAGCTCATTGACCCCAGAGTGACAGCTGGGAAACCAGCACTGGACTGACTCAGACCCGCTGAACATGGGTCTCAGTTAGAAGGCCTGGGCAGTCTAAGGGACCTCTGACAGTGGAACCAGGGTGTGTTCCTGGTTCAGGAAAGGACTTTGGGAACACGTTTCCCATGGAGGGATACTCCCTTAACCTAGAGGCAGGAGGGAGGGCCTAGACCCTACTCCAAATGACTTGACATATTTTGATGATCCCTCCTGGAAGGCATTACCCTCCCTGTGGAGTGGGGGGGTGGAATAGGAAATGTGTGGGGGGGGCATGGGAGGGACAGAGAGAGAGAACTGGTATCAATACGTAAAATAAGATATATATATATATATCTCCACACATATGGGAAGTGGAAAGTGAAGACAGAATAGAAATAGTGACATGTAGGCTGACCCCAGTCACAATGAATGCTGATTGCATTTTACTCTACTGCATTTACAGTGATAGAAGGAAAGGAGCCAATAAAAGGGAACATGATAGAAGAAAGAAAAGTTGGATCAAGTCTAGATTAAATTATATCTCAAAACCTAGATAAGGTTCAAGGGAATTCTCATTAAATGTATATATGGTTAAACCAAATTTTTTACATATAATGTAAAGAAAGCAATATTAATGTTAAGGAATAAATGAAATGCAAACAAACGGAAACTCACACAAAACACTGGAAGGTTATCCTTTTAAATATTCTTGTACATGTCATAGCCCACGGCATATTGTCCCTCTTCAGAGAAACTTTGTATTTGTTCAAGACAAATGATTTTACTTTTCTGCACAAACATATAATGTGTGTGTATCTTTGGAATCTGTTGCCATCCAAAGAAATATGATTTTACTTGAATTTATGCCTGTTGGTGAGGTGGAAAAATTAGTGATTGTGTAAATCAGTCAGTATCTGTAGCAGACATTTCTTAACTTAAGGTCAACACCGCTGGTGGCTATACATAAAATGTTCTGGGTATAAAGCTATGTTCTTGGGATATAATTCCCAGCTGGTCCTGACTTCATACAGCATGCTTCAATAACAAAAGCTACCTAGATAGATAGTATGAAGAAGGGAAAATATGAAAAAATACATTGAATGAGAGTGATGAGTGATTCAGTGGGTGTAGGCACTTGCAGAGCTAAAGTCTATAGTTAACCTCTGGCTTCTACAAGGTGGAAAGATAGAACCAGAAAGTTGTCCTGGCTGACCTCCATATATACTCCTTCACACCCCATATGCCTCCACAAAAAAAAACCTAATTAATTTAAAAAGAAAATAATGAAATAACTTATAACCCAGTTTAAAAAAAAAAGATGGGAATTAAATTATTAATTTTGGAGAAAGAAAATAACTGACATCTGTGGAATATAAGGTGTGAAGAATCTAGGGATCTAGGATAGTGGTGAATCAAAATATTGCTTCAAATTAATATTTAGTTATAATAAGCAGAGAAATGAAATTTAATTATATTTTGATTCCTTAGTATGACAGCCAATATTCTCAATAGAGAAAATAGTTTAGTCTTTTCCCTTTCACGGTTGACTGGAATTTATGTTTGGAGTGTTCTACAATGTGTGCCCCCCAAATGTCTAAATTTTAATGAATTTGACAGTCCATCATTAGCATGGAATATGAAAAGGCCCTTGTGGGAGGCAGCTCTGACTTTATTCATTTATCCCCGGGAAGTATATTTCCTGCTGATAATTCAGTTAGGTGGTTGCTAGATCTGCCCTAGACAAGTCTGGACCTAAACCCTGTAAGCCTTCTTATTCTGTTCTTATAGTCTTATGATGTCAAGAACATGAACATCTAGAACACATGTATATCTGATATAAATATCAAGGTAGGAATTCTGGCCTCATAATTTTGTGCTAGAACATAGGTAATTTTGTCACTATGTTTATTTTAGCAGTATATTTTTTTCATTTTTAGAAGCTTGTAGTGGCATCTTGCCTGTGAACCTGTAACAGTGGCCACACCCTTTGGGTGTGATTTCAGGTGCCTATGTGACACATTTAAGGTAGAGGATCAGGGTACTGAAGCCCCTTTGGGTCAAGGAGAACACTGGAGAGGCATGAAAATGTGACAGGTGCTTATTGTTACCTGTGTAAGTTCATCCCTAATAAAACTCCTATTTATCACGTATCTTGGGTATAATGAAATCATTCAAACCTCGCCTTCAGAACTTGATCATCATTCAGACTTACTAAAATCACTTAATGCAATGTAAATGGAAATGTAAAAAGGTTTAACTGCTACCTCATTGCCTAACTTATATCCCTTCACACTTACCTGCCGCTTAATCAGATTACCATTTCCTGACATAAGGTAAAATGATAGGGACAAATAAAAGTGGAAAATCACCCTTCTATCATAACTGGTTAAATTTTAAAAGTGATTTTTAAATATTACCTAAATTCATGATCATATAAACAGACAAGAGCAGGCCCAGGTTTAAGAAACAATCCAGGTAGATGTAGGTATGAGTCTTCAGGCTGAGTCTTTCTCTCTCTCTCTCTCTCTCTCTCTCTCTCTCTCTCTCTCTCTCTCTCTCTCTCCCCATCTTCCCATTCCCCCAACTGAACCCCCATCCCATCATTCTTCTGCTCATCTTTAACAGTAAATACCATTAGCCTTACATTCACATTCAGGGAAATGGATGTTGCAACAGACACTCAGCTGCAGAAAAGAAGACAAGCTAATGAAAAAGAAAGCACTGACTGGGAAAGCAAACGTCATGTTGTATAAAGTAACTACATCCCTGGGAATGGCAACCTGTGGGTTTTGGAGGGGGAGAATTCCGACTTAAAGAACAGGTGACTGCTCCCACATGGCAAGGGTGTATCGCAAAGCACAGACTTGCTAACTCTGCCTCCTTTGGAAACATATTAGATTATTGGAACATGATCGATAACTTCCTTCTTGTGTTTGAAGGGCTTCCAGTATGAATAGAAATGCAACAGGAGAGTTTGGGGAATGAGTGAATGCCTTCTTGGTAGAATGAAAACGAATATCTTCAAGCTCAAGAATATCATTGGGCTTGACTTTTATATTATGACCATTTCTTTTACTTGAGTCAAATTTCTGTAAAACAGCTAAGTGAATTATGTGCTCTGCCAACGCAGCAGCGGGAGCCTCACTGACCTCCTAAGCCTTGGAGGCTGTGCCATGGAGTGGCTTGCTTGACACGGAGTTGAGCGTGACACAGTGTGGTCACTGCTTATTTTGACAGTCTCTGCATTTACCTATTTCATATGCACTAGGTATGTAGCCAGGAATTTGCCTAGGATCATGACAGAGATATGCCTGACCCAGATAAAAGCAGCAATAGATAGAATGAGTCTGTTTATTTAAACAGATTGCAAGCTGTGCAATCGAAGGAGGAAACCACTGACTGTATCTCATCTTTGCTGACCCCTGAGATTATCATAGCTAAGTCAGCCACGCAGACTGAAAGGGCTTCTACTTCTATCTTCTGTCCACAGTAATGATAGAGCTCACCCTTAGAGTCGTGCATTAGGACAGTGTAGGCATGTTCAGTAACACTGCTTTATTCAAGCACTGTCCCCTTTTCTGTACTTCCTTATTTATGCTGAAAACTTGGCTCCAAATGCAACCTGAGCAATTCACTAAGATATCAGGAAGTTAAGCTTTAATGTTTAACTCCTTCAAATCACATAGATTGATAATAACAATAAGTAACACAATGATCAGGCATGCAGATTATGAAAATCAAGTGATGTTAGTATAGACTATAAGTTCTCTAGTGTTGATAAACATATTATGTCATGCCTCTTTCATATTCATCAACTCTGTCAGTTTTTTAATTCAAAATTAATTCCAAACACTTGAAATTTAGATACCCTAATAACATACATTGAAATACTTTGATTCATATTATTATTATCTTAGTTTACATATAGACCCCAATTCCCTCTCCCTCCCTCTCTCCCTCCCTCTTATGTCCCCTGACTACCCTCCCATCCCATCCCCCTGCTCCACAGGGAGAGTGATGAAACATGTTTTTAAACAAAGTATCTGAAATAGATCCTGCTCCATATCTTGTGACCATTAAGTGTAGAGAGATAGAATGCTGAATCACAGTGGAATTTAATTATACTTGCAAAGACCTATAATGGAAATTAAAATTGAAAGTGGAACCATATAGAACCTTAGGGAGATGATGCAGATAGTCTATTGTCTGCTGGCCAAGTATTAGGTACTGAGTGCATTTCCTGGTAAGCAATGTACAAATCTAGGCAAGGTAGTGTGTGAGTTAACTGTCCAGACTGGTTAATTAATCCATGTGAACTTGATTCAGTGGGAGCCCCCCCCCACCCAAAACAAGATGTAGACTGATAGAGGAAAATATCAGATGTTGATCTCTGGCAGATGCATGTAGGCATATTTGTGGATGCACAGTCACACTCAAATATTTTTGAGTGCATGTATTATACCCCCTCACCCCTGTCCAACCCACCCCAACACACAAAAGGAGCCATATAAAAGACCCTTCTTTCTCCTAGAACTTCAGACATTGGCTGGAACCAGGTGGACATGTGGAAAGGAAGTCATGTGCGGAAAGAAACTAAGCACAGAATGCAGTAGTCAGATTCTTTAGCAGTGTCTACCCTAACCTACCTCTCTGGTGCAGTGTCTTTTCTGTAGTAAAATTAATATGTGTAGAGAAGAAAAAGATCTGATGTCCTTGAATCAGTTTTCTGTTGTGGTGTAATGGAATACTGCAGGGCATCCAAGGTTCTTTTCTGAGGTACAAGGATACAGGGTCACGATTCATAGGACTCTGTTACTGTGAAGATTTATGTAGATAGTTCATGCCTCCAATGGCCAATGAAGAAATAGATAATTTTAGCAAATACTAGAATAGCTGTCTTATTTTAATAGGTTTTTCTCTTGCTGGCTTCCCCATATCATCACAACATCAATAATAATGATAAAACTTTAAATGAAATATCAACTTAATTGTCTAAATAAAAAATAAAGATTTAAAACCCTAATTATAATGTTAATTTTGGTAGTTATGTTTAATAATTTTAAACATTACTTCCAAAATGCAAGATGAACCAGAGAAAGCATATGTTACTTTAAATTCTGATCAATTTCCCTGTTGACAGGAGACCATCTGAAATTAATAATGTCATCTGAAATTAATAATGACATAATTCATAACAACTCATACAATGGAATGAAAATATCTGTGTTTATGACTGCAGCCTTTAAAGAAATCATTGTTACTATTCACAGATCATCACCTACACTACAGGGACACTGATATTCAAGCTGTCTGGTATGTAACATCTCTATGCAGCCCAAATATATGGAGGCAGTGATGCACAGCCCTTGTGAGAGGACTCTTGTTTCACAGCTATACTCATGTTTCTTACATCATCTAAGCTGCTGCTACATGAGTTTCCGAAGAATGAGGAGGGTTAATCAGCTTTTGGCAGACATCAGCAAAATTTGCAAGCATTTTAGCCTCTCCATCAAGACTCATAAAATGTTTTGGAAACTACGGGGGGTGGGGGGGACATCCAAGCAGAAAATTGAAAAGCAATCTGCCAGTTCAATAGAATCCCACCTTTGCTAGCCTGCAAATGTTAGTAAAATAGTTAACTGCCAATTCATGATGACCTAGAGAGACATAGCTACAATAGAAACATGATGAAGTACACAGGCTATGGGAGATTTTGAGGGAAGGAACCAAAATATCTGCATTATAAACCAGTGGGGTTTTTGGTGTTGTTTATTTTTTTGCTGTGTGTGTATATGTGTATTAGTTAGACTGATTTCTACAAAGATACAGAAAGTTGAGTCTACTTCAAAGGGGGAGCTTTTCTTTATTCTGCCTTTCCCTTAGATTTCTGCTTTGGTTCCTTTGATCTGATTGACACTCTTTATGACTTCAGAATAAAACTGTCCTCAAAGTAACTATCAATTTTGTGGTTCAAGTAAAGTTCATGTTAATCGTCAATGTCCCAAGAGAAAACAAACAGAACCTAGAAGCAAAGAACAGTGCTGTCAGCCTAACGTGCTGCAGAACATTGGCTCACCAGTGCAGTAACTTGAACAGGATGTCTAGGGAAGGTGTTCACAGAATTGCAGAGTCAGGGCTAAGGCTTCCAAGACAAGTCTTGCCATGTTAAAAACTGGCAAGGAGTGGGCAAAGCAGAGGGTCAGGAGGCTATGAAATGATGAGTACCTTCTTTGATGTCTGACTCAACATTTAAGCTGGCCAGTCAGCCTCTGCTCTTTTCTTCCAGAAGTAAGATATTAAGGAGTATTCATGGTATAACACAGGACTGGTAAAAATCCTTTGTTTTGTGAATCCCATGAAAATTCACCAATTTTGTGAGATTTATAACAGGCAATTTTCAACAAGATTTAGAGAAACATGATCCATGTAACAAACTTCCCGTACGAGTAACTTTGCTGTGGCTTCGTTCCCTGCCAAGCAGAATATCAAGAAATAACAGATGGCTGAGGTGAGATTGCATGATAAACAACAGAAAGCTTATACCAGAAAGCAATATTGCATTGACCCTGTCATCTGAGGAAGATCAAAGGATAAAACTAAGCAAGAAGCTGAAAGTTATTTCCTCTGATTCTGGGTCCCCATAACTATTGTTGTATTTGTCTGTCTTTTGGTGACTTACAAATGCAAAATAGGCAGATATGTAGACTCAAGAGGAATGGATCAAATCTGTTTTATTGCTATGAAGCTGGCAATTACCTAAACTGCTGGCAGGGAGGTGGAAAGATGCTCAAAGGATTAGCATATTAAGCACTATTACAGGGGTAGGGACTAAGGAGGCTGGGGTGTACTCAACACTAATATTTATTCCGGTTCTAAAAAATATCCCTCACTGATTTTTGAAGATGGGTGAATGATGTGATTTAAAATGTGTGTACTAGGTAGGCACTCAGGAGGCAGGAGAGAATCTCTGTGAGTTCCAGGCAAGCCTGGTCTACAGAGTGAGTTACAGAACAGACTCCAAAGCAACACAGAGAAACCCTGTCTCTAAAAACCAAAAAAAATTAATATAAAATAAAATGTGTGTCTTGGTATCTATTGTTTATTTTAGAAAATCTTGTTTGATCTAAGGAGCAGTAGGTAGCCAAACTCCATATCCCAAAGGACTATCTAAATAAAGCCTACCATCATCATTTGGATTTCTGATGACTTATGTTGGCAGGTGTGTGTGTGTGTGTGTGTGTGTGTGTGTGTGTGTGTGTGTGTGTGTGCATGTATGTCTGTGTCTGGGTGAATATCCATGCATATGTGGGCCAGAAGACATCTTGGGAGTTGATCCTCCAGAACCTTTCACCTTGGTTGTTTTTGTTTGTTTGCTTGTTTTATTTTTTGCTTTTTTGAGACAGGGTTTCTCTGTATTGCTTTGAGACTGACCTGGAACTTGCTCTGTAGAGCAATCCCAAACTAACAGAGATCCAACTACCTCTGCCTCCCAAGTGCTGGGATTAAGTGCATGTACCACCAATGCCTGGCCTCCACCTTGGTTTTTAAGAGGGGTCTTTTACCAGTCTGAAACTTTCCAGTTGACAAGAATGGGTAGAGAGTAAGCCCTTGAGAAACATTTGTGTCCTCCCCAGCTAGCATTACAAATCCTACCTTATGCCAACAGCCAAGCTTTGTCTTATGTGGGCTGTGGTTTCAAACTATTGTCCTCATGCATTTGTGGCAAGTGCTCTACCTACTGAGCCATCTCCCCATTCTTAAGTCTAGAAGAGCACACCTAGGCTAAGGAATCTATACTATCCACCTCCCTCAGCCCAGTTTTCCCAAATATATAGAGACTGCTATCATCTTTTACCTCCATACCCAGTATGCCCACTTTCTCCTGCATCTCAAATTTAAAGTGTCATGGAAAGCTGTGTTGCTGTTCACAGATAAGGGAGACATGAGACATAGTGATTGTCCATCAAGGGTTTCACTGAGACAAACACCAGGAAATAAAAAGACATAAGTCAAGTCTCATGGAGGGCTTCTTAAGAGGTGTGTTGCTCCCACCACTGAATATCTATCTCTATCTCTATCTTTATACATACATACATACATACATACATACATATATATATATATACATATATATATCTTATCAACTATTTCCTCTCTCAGGCCTAATAAGGACAGATTATCAAGGCTGTGACATTAACACTGAGGTAATTCGGACAAAACCCTTTGGGGGAGCATCATTATATCTTGAAGTATTAAAAGCAGCCCCCGGTGTACTAAGGAAATTGTCAAAATATGCTACCTGACAGTGTAAGCTTACAGCAGTCTCTACCTCTTCATCTTCTCTCTGTGGGGATAGCGCTTACATCCACAGACTTCCATAAGCCTGGTGCTTCTCTGTGCTTTGTTGTCATTCTGCTTCAGTTGGGTTTCCGAGAGGGAGATTATTAACTACAACAACAGGGCACAGAGTGATGGACACTTGTAAAAGGTAAGTATCCAGGGAAGGTGTTCCTGACATGTACACAGCCTCGCCGCCCTTGTTTTCTTGTCACTGTAAAAGACAAGGACCACATGAGTCATAAAGACAATAGGAATCTTAAAAGTAGCCTTTTCATCAGAAAGGCCTTGCCTTGTGATTACCAGTCCTGAATGATTTATTCCAAAGATTTCTTGAATTTCCCCATGTTGCTTTTCAATGATATTGATGATAAGAACGCACTAACCATTTGTATGAGCTACAGAAGAGTTACACTGAAAGCATAGAAATTGTTCTTTTAATGTAGCCACAAAAACAAACACTTTTTCCTATCAGTCATAGTCTTAGAGTGAGATGAAGTAAGATTCCCAACGTAGAAGCAAGAAGCTGCTGAGAGGCAGGCTGCCTCCCTCTTGGAAGTAAAGCCAGCCTCTTCTCTGATGTTTTGCTTGATTCTGGTGTAGATAGGTTTTATGAGGAGCTGTGACAACTGCATGTGCTTCTTAATTCAGTGAGACAAAGAACACCCTCCCTGGCAGCTTAGCTTCGAGTGCTGAGCATTGAAACAGAAGTTAAATCTAAAGAATGGCCTATATCAGGGATGCAAACATATAAATAGAGCCTATAATTGATACTTGACCACCAACCTGATGGGATTTAGAGTCAAGATGAAAGTGCATGCCTGGGTGTTTCTAAGAGGGTTGTGTAAATAGATAATTGGCATGTGAGGATCCACCTTCACCCTGGCATCATCAGGGTATGGTAAGTGTTCTAGATTGCAGAAAGGGGAGAGGGTGAACTGAGTACCAGGAGCATGCCATTAGTCCCCAACCTCATGTTTCCGATGCCATGCTTCCCAACCATGATGGCCTGCACCCTCATATGTGTGACAAAGTAAGCTCTTCCTTCTCCAGGTTGCCTTTTTAAGGATATTTGGTCACAACACGAAGACAAATAACTACTATAGTCGCCAACCGTCAACATAGACTACCTAATCTCTCACTTAAGTTTTTGTATCCTATGGTCATAGGTAAAGAGAAATGCCAAGAGCATTGGAGCAACTTTATAAGAAAGAGTCCCATTGTGTCTCCTAGTTTTCATTGTAGCATTAAGGTTTTCAACTGTAGCAAACCATTCCTGAGACTATTCCTCCCACTAGACACCCGTAGATTCCTGATATTCATGACCTCCTCCATCACAGATGAATAAAACTAACATTCACTTTTATACTAGATCAGTGCTTCTTAGTTCAAAGTAATAAAAACATAATGCAGAAATAATGGAAAAACAAAAGAGATAGTCATGAGTAAACATTGCAAGAGTTGTGAGAGTTATGCTCTCTAATTACTGTATGTGGTATGATCCCAAATGTTTTCTTTATATACCATTATCTATTCCATTAAAAAAGACTTGGTGATGTGGAACAAAGTTGACATATTTTTAAATATTCTCTATAGAAGCAGAAACTAAATAGTAAACATCTGGGATTTGGGAGGTATTATGCAGGGCTAGAAGGCTATTGGGGAAAGGATAAACAATTTTAGCTAAATAATTGAAGTGATATCAAAAGATCTATTATACAACATGATGAGTGTAGTTGATGACTATTACTTTACTCTTGACTAGCTCTAATAGATTATTCATATTCTCACTATAAGAGAGGATGAGTGTATGAGATAATGATTTTGTCCAGTTTAGCCTTTCCATCATTTGTACATATTTAAACTTTATATTGTTCAGTCACATTAAAAATGCATTTTATTGGTCCTTAAAATTAAATGTTTTAAATGGCTCCTATGATTATTATAATGTATAAGCAGATATGTAAAAGGGTAAGTTAAAACCATATTTTCTCCTCAAAGCATTCCTTTAACGGAATCATAAATCGCACATCTGTAGAGAATCTAATGTTCTGTTCGGTGGCCTTTGACATACATCCCCACTCAAGCTGCTGTCTTAAGAACCTGCTTTCATCTCACGCTGCAGTATGGATGCTCTGCCGTGCACTCCTCTTTCTGTCTCCCTATGTCAGTGATCAGTTCTTGGACCTTATGCGAGTGAAGGCACACAAGAGCGCAATCGTTGAGGTGGCTGATATCAAAGTCCCTCCCCTTTGACAAGGTGCCGGGTAAGGATTCTTCAATTTCCCACATGAAAGGATCTGAACACTACAAAAAAAAAAAAAAAAAAAAAAAAGAAATTGAAGCCTATATGATTGCACACGGCTGGCCTTATACACAGAATTTGAGAAGCAAAGACAGCAAAATCACTGTAAGTTCAAGACCAACCTGTGCTTCAGAGTCAGTCATCGTCAAACACCAGAACAAACAAACATCCTGGCATAGTATTTTAACCCTCTTAATTGTTCTTGGCATTTCTCATCCCAAAATTTATTTATTTTAGCTTCCACTTTCTTTCTTCCTTTTCTTTTTGATTCGCTTTTGTATGAAGGCTAATATACATGGAGACTGATGCAGGAGGATTACCATTAGTTCAAGCTTAGGTGTTCTAGAATCAGATGTTCTCTCTCAAAATTTAAAAGTGTCAGAGAACGTATCAGCATGGTTAAGTCATTTGCAAACCAGCAGAAAGTAGCCTGCATGCACAGTGCCAGTTTGCAGCCAGGAGGACAATGGGTCTGTCCCATACATAGCCCATGCGTGAAGAGGAGTCGGGGCACTGAATGAACATGCCTTAAGGGCTCCTTTTTTAAAAACACACAGCCAGTGTGGTTATGAGAACAATTCTATCCATGCAGCTAATTCTGATTGTGAGTGTAATATGTACTCATATGTGAGCATTCCAGTCTCTCTATATATGTATCACGTGTGTCTCTTGAGCCTGTAGTGGTCAGAAGAAGCCACGAGATCCAAAGTAATGGATAATTATAATCCGCAAAGTGGGTGCTGAGACTTAAACTGGGGTTCTCTGCAAGAGTAACAAGTGCTCTTAACTTCTGAGCCCATCTCTCCAGAACTTCCTAACATCTTCCTAAACAACTAAACTAAATAACAAGACTTCAACTCTCCATAAGTTCCTAATTTATATAGACACACCTGAGTTCTGACCTCACAAAGCCCTCACCTGTAACATTTAGAGAAACGTTCTGACTGGGTTCTAGGACTTTTCTGTTGAGCTGCATTCATCTACCTGCTCATCACAAAAACACTTTGCTGAGAATAGAATCAAATGGGTTCTCCTTTGCATTCATCTATGATTGTTATCTTCATAATAACGGGTCTGGTGATGAAGTATTCTTCATTGGCCCTTAATTATTGGAAATTACAAATCTGTGGCCTGCTTATTAAATGCACACCCCTAAACTGTGTCCGCTTCCTTGCAGAATTATCCTCATAATCGCATTGGCTGTGTGTATTTAAAACTGGAGCGTTATGGCATGATATTCAGTGCCCTGACTCCTCTTCATACACAGAGTGTGGGACAGCCTCACAGTTCTCTGGGATGCAGACTTACACTGTGCAGATAACGTCTCTTTGGTTTGCAATAGCTTGACCATACTAGTGTGGTCTGTGGTACTTTTTACTTCTGAGAGAGAACATCTGACTCTAGAACATCTAAACTTGAGCTACTGGTAATACTCCTGCCTCTGCCTCCAAATTTCTGTGAGGATATATGCCTTCATTTCTTACTGTTTTTCTCCCACAGTGACCATGAACAGGTGCATACTATCACCTATGTCATTTTCTTAGCATTTTTAGATATTTCATTTTTTTACTAAGTGCGATGAATTTAATATAAATGTAAAGTAAATCTAAAATGTATGAACCTAGTGTCTTTTAAATATAAAATTTGAGAACTTTGGTTATGTTTTTAATCCTTTAGTTATGCATTGGAGTGGAGACACTGAAATACCATGCTGTAGGTGCTGCATTATGTGTGTGTGTGTGTGTGTGTGTGTGTGTGTGTGTGTGTGTGTGTGTGTGTGTGTGTGTGTGTGGTGTATGAAATATTCACTTACAGGTCAATGAAATAGAGACCCTGACAAAAGGAGAAAGGAAACTTGAGTTCTGTGTTTTGTCTAGGAGTGGACTTGGCAAAGCCCATCTAAAGCTGGAGGCAGTATTTCCTCAGAAGAGGAGTTAAGGTTGCTTCTTCTGAGGGACTGGCTGTGCTGTGGTTATCACATCAGGTGTGTGTGCCTGACATATCCTCGTTCTCTTTATTGGCATTGAATGACTTTGTACTCTACTGACTTTGTTTTCTCTTTGCAGATAGTATAGGTGATGCTGTGTGTAATGAGGTAGTCCTTCTGTAGCACTGACCACGCCCATTGGGGGGTGGAGCGATGGGCGGAGGTGACCTGAGGAAGGAGGTCGGAGGGGGCCAGGAGGCGCTCTCTCTTTCTGGCGTGACTCGGACAGGAGAGGATCGTGTTGAATTTCCTGGTGTTCATCTGTCTAGGTTTAAGTTATTTCTCCCTGAATAAACATCTATTCGGCCTATTTGTTTATCCTGATCCTTATTTACCGCAATAGCTGTGCTTCTTGTCAATCCTCTTGAATATGTCATCAGCTTTTGAAAGTCATCCTGATCCCAGCGATAGCTTTCTTCTTCCTTATTTCTCATCCCTGTTCCTCCCACTCAATACACCTGGCTGCTTCACAACCTTATGCCTAGTGTTTTGGGATAAGTGTCTTCATCAAACAAAGAGAAATATAGGCTGCCATTTAGGTCATGAAACCTTAGCCTACTCTCTTATCTGAATCAACTTACAATCCTGCCCAATAGGGTGGCTGTGGTACATACAGCACTCCTAACTAACTGAGAGGCTGAGGCAGGAGAATTGTTTCATGTTAGGAGAGTAGAATATTTTATTCCTGAGCAGAGGGGATATCAAGGAAAATTTTATGGAAATCCACCATAAAATAATAAACACAATGCATATTACATTTCTATTACTTTGTCTTATTTAACAAAATAAGTACAAATTCTTCTGACATTATTTTTTGGTGTTCTTAATTCATATATTTAATAATTTTATTCTTAAAATGTTTTATTATGACAAGAACATGTAACACAAATCTACCTCTCTAACAATTTTCCCATTATAAATACCAATGTTGATGGCAGGTACAGTGTCTCATGATGGATCTCCAGGATTTATTATTCCACCAACTCAACTTAAACACTCTGTCCCTCGATTTGCAGCTACCCATACCACCCCCTACATACCTTGGAAACACTATTATTCCCTTCCATCTTACAAATATGCATAGAACAGTTCAATCATCGATTTATCAATGGTCATTGAGGCTGTTCCTACACCTTTACTACTGTGAGTAAAGCTATAATGAACATATGTTCTTAATGTCACTTTAAATCTTGGTTACAATTATTTTGGGTCAAGTACCTAGATGTGGAACTACCCATGTGAATCATACATTTAATGTTTTGAGTAGCATGTATACACTTTTGGTTAAGGCTACACTATGTTGCATATCTCCAACATGGTGAAATATTTCAGTTTCTAATCATGCTGGCAATTATTTGTATATTTTCTGATAATAGCTACCATATAATGTACTTCCATTTCCTATGGTTGGGACTTTGAATATTTTTTAACCTTATTTTTTGTCATTTGCATGGCTTCTTTTAAGAAATGTCCGCCAGAGGCATCAACTCATTTTTATTTATGAGTATACTGTTTCCATATCGAATTTGAAGAGATTCTTATGTATTTTGGAAATTACACCTCATCACATAAATGTTATTTGCAAATTCTCTCTTATATAGGTAATCTTTCCTTGTTATTTATTGTTTCCATTGCATCAAGACTGTTTTCTGCTTGGTATATGCCAATTAATCTCTTTGTTTTTATTACCCATACCTTACTCTATGATTCCATGAGTCTTTTTCAACACCAATTGAAAATTATGTCATGTGTTTCATTGTTTCAGATTTCACCTTTAACCCTTTATTTTAAATAGGTCTTTTCTATATATTATGATAAGAATCTAATTTCTACATTTCGCAAAATCAATTCTTTTGTGTTGTTCTTGGCATAAAATCACTCTAATAAGAAATTTTAACACCACATTTTTAAGACTAAAACATATGCTTAGAATGGGAGGCTTAAATTACTAAATAATAACAAATGTCAGATTACACGTTGTTATTCATCCTCTCTGCATTGTGTGTTTCACATGCAGGGCTCATTTAAATCTATCAAACTAAAATATACTTTAGTCATTTACACTGGATCAATATTAAATGAAGTCACCGTATGTAAATGTCTGCCATTTGTACTTTAAAGAGAAATATGTCAGTTGTGAATCTTAATCGAGTTACTGAAAACTATAGAAATTATTGAAAACTTTAGCAATCATTATGATTACTGGTTTGAGCTACATTTCCTGTGTGTCAATCAGATAAATGATATGTACACAATTTATTTGCAGTCTACCATGCACAATGGCTAGGATTGACATTATTAATTCAAATTGATTTTGAGTTCCATAGAAAGTGGCTTATATCATTTGTAAATCCTTTTAACATGAATTTTAAGTAAATGTCATTAAATTTATCATTTAATTTAAATAAATCAGCAGCCTGGTCTCTTCTTCTGAAAGAGTAGAGTACACGAGCAGAAAGTTGTCACATACGGAGGCTGAATATAATTGCAAACAGAGCATGATCTTAAAGAAATAAACGAGTTTTTCAGGTGACTTAGCTCAAATTGCTAATCAAATTAATCAGAGCTAGTAACAGGCCAAGAGTTTTATATCTAATACAGTGTCTCTGCATGTTATTTGCATGTTATTTGGGGCTGACTCGGTTGTGGGACCAGGCTGGCAGGAAAACTGCTCATAACACAACTGGGTTCTTAATGATGAGTCCTTACTGACTTTCTGTTCTCTGTTCAAAACTTATATGTAAATCAGCATGGCTGGCAAATGAGTTTTCCCTGCACAGTAAAGAAGTGACAGTCTGAAACCTACAAGTAGTATCCAGTATGTGTCATTGCTTCTGGGAAGTCCTGAACACCAAACTCAATGTAGCAAAACAGAAAGATGTCAGGGCTAGCTCTGCAGTATATAGCAGGAGAATACACAAATCTATATTAGTTTAAAGTGATCTCAGATAGTAGGAATAATATTGATGCAGAAAAACATGTAGGAAACATATTATGAAATTATTGAGTTTAAAACACTGCTGCCTAATAAGGAATATTTATATGGATGTGTGTGTGTGGGGGTATGGTGTGTGTGTGTGTGTGTGTGTGTGTGTGTGTGTGTGTGTGCGTGCGTGTGTGTGTTACCAAAATAACAATAGTTGTTTCCTTCTTGGCTTTGTGAGCAGAACTTGTGCAGTCAACTTTGTATGTATTGCTATAGATCTAGTTGGGTTTGGATATCAAGATAAGAACTTCTTAAAGTTTCTTCTGCTTCTCATTTCTTTTTCCAGTAACTATCCTAGAACCCATTAAGTTAAATATCTGGGCAATTCTGATTTTAACCTTTAAAGCTATTATTTCCCACTGAATTACTCCAGTATTATTTGTTTTTATTGACACACATATCTGTACATAACCCTGAGGTCCATTGTGATGCCCTGCCTTATATTTGGAAGTGATGAACAGAGGACATTTAGGATGGTGACCACCTTAAGCCATCATTTATTTGTGACTATATGCTACTGCATCACTTTTAAATTATTTGGAGATATGCAGTGATCATTCTTCTTTCTTAGACTTAATACACTAAGTGCTTTCACAATGTCTTCAGAATATTCAAACTTCTAGCCATTCAAGATACAAGTTACTATTCTTTTCTTCATTTTTCTTTCACTTGACTATTGCAGCCCTGTAACTGTATCCCTGCTTTTGTACCTCAGCACCTCAGCATAGCACGGCTACCAAGTAAATACTGAGACAGAGAAATCCCTCTAGGGACTGTGGCCCAGTCTATCTATAGTGTCCAATTAGTGCTTTTCCCTCAGGCGTCTCCTAAAGCCAAAGAATATCCTGCTTTTGGACAATGTGAACATTCTCTAAATGATGGCATTATCTTACCCTCTACTGGAAAGCCAATCCTGAAAGAAGTCTGCATATGACCTTTTCCCTATACCCTACCTTTCCTCAATATCCTGGTTATGAGATGTGGCAAGCCTCATCTTGCCTCAAAGTTTAAATTTTAACCTCTCATCAATCAAACATTCCATACTTCCTATTTGACTACACTACTATTTCTGTCCTTCTGGAATCAAAACTCATTGAGACCTAAATTCTTGTGTTTTCTCTTCACTGTTAGAAGCCCTGCAGTAGAACAGTACTGAATGAATAGCAGACATTAATAAACTTTTGAAAAATGCAGGAAAATATGGAATTATGTTCACATAGTAATGACATATATACCCCCTATATTTCCCAACTAGAACACATTTATTTCATTCCTTGTCTTCAGCATATGGAAAATCTATGTAAACACTCTGTTAAATGACATTGCATGTGTTTTATACTATTTTGTAATTCTTCATTCTGAGTAAAACACACTGAATACATTTGTGTCAATCCTAGTTTGTTCCTATCAATATATTCACTTGCTTTTGCTGTGTCTCACTTAGTGTTTAGTGTTAAGTACATCATTCAAAGAATTTCAATGTAATAAGTAGACATCTTTGTAATCCATCACTTTTTTTAAAAACAGGGTTTATCTAGGCAGAGCCTTTTCCATTGCTAGATAAGGGAATTCAATTTTAATTCTTCATTTTAATATAATTAACATTCTTACATATAGCAGATTTAAGTTAGTCCAATTAAGCTTTCTGATGAAGTCACAATGTGCATATATGTTTTAAAGTTTGTGTCTCTCACAGTCAAAATTTTGTTGGGACACTGTGCAAATACTAACATTTCCTTTCCTCAAAGAATGTGAGACCGAAAAGCAGGTCTTTTCCTGTTTGTCCTGGTGATCTTCATATACTTTCCTGAAGCTTTGGTTAGAAAAATAAACTGTAAAACTGTGACTTCCTTACCTTTATTGACACAAGCATTGTGATTGTATCACCTGTCTTAAATTCACACCTGAACATGACTGTGAAGGGCAGCTAAACAGCTCTCCCTTTGGCATTCCAAGTGTTGGTCACATATCTGTATCAACAGACATTGATGTCCCTCAGCAAATGAGATCTGCAAAACATGGGAGCCACAGTTATACAATTGGAGGCTGCAGTCAGCTGGGTGAATGACGCAGACCTTTTGTCTTGGCATATTGCTTTGCCAATGCTTTTACTGTGAAGTAGGGAGACTTGAAACTCCTAAAAAATACTCACTTCATGGTGTCTCATATAGTTATTTGTCCTTGGTGAGAGAATTATTTTTCATCCCCCAAAACATTGGGTACTGTTCACGATGGACTTAGAATAATTTTTCGCAAAATTATTTTAATCCAAAATAAATCAAACCTATGACAATGTATTTGTAACTATTTTGCAGCCTTTCCCTTTTATTAATACAATGAAAACATCTTTTTAAAACATATTTTGCCACTTACATTTATTTTCTTGCACACACATCCTTAAGAATACTCATAAAGGTATGTTTCTCTGAATATGTCTCCATCCATTATTATTCTATTATTTCTCATAGAATAGATGGGGAAAGGAGAGGAAGCTTTTATAAAATGTCTGGATCTCTGTGGAGTGTCTGCTTGGCGTCCTTGCTTTTATGCAGAGCAGTGGGCAAAGCTTTGAAGTCAGCAATGCTTGGTACCTTTGCTATTATTCACTCTAAGCTCAACATGCAGTGGACTGACCGCGGACAGCTGCCTGGACAGGTGGCTGGTTCTGTATAGAGTCCCCGAGGCAAGTCATTGAAAGAGCCAGTGAGACCTTTCTGACAGAGCCAGGATGAGCCACCATGAAAAACAGGGGGGAAATGTGTTGAAATAGCTCTTAAGTGTGCGAAAATTGCATTTCATACACATTTCTTTCATTGCATCTCCTAATTATTCTGGAATCTGCTTGATTATTACTTCCCCTGCTTTTCAAATGAAAACAAACGAGGTCTAAGTAAGGTTAACTGTGTGTAGGTTTTATTTGGGTGACCATATTGTTACAAGGATGGAGAAATCTGACAAGTGCCTACCCTGAGGTGATTAGCCACTGACAGCGAATGCTAAGAGATGAGAAGTCAGTCTTTTCACGATAACCCATGATGCCTGGAGATTGTGTGTGTGTGTGTGTGTGTGTGTGTGTGTGTGATGTAACAGTACTAAGGAACATTATAACTCTTGAGAGGGAGTGGGCAGACACTACAGGAACTGACAGGGTGGAATGTGGCAGAAATTTGTCAGTCTAGTGGTCATGCATGCAACTCCTTTAAAATTGCAAAGATAAGAAGAATCTAAGAGGAGCAGGAGGAAAGGCGGCTGTATTTGCCAAAGAAAACAGGTAGCTTTGATATAGTAATCTCACTGTTACCTACTCAATAGTTCCTTGTGCCTAAGGCTGAGGTGTTCTTCAATGTGCCAGACTGGGGAATGTTTACCATGCATCTCCTCTTCTCTAACATACCTCTACACTACAGGTGTGATGCCATCAGTGTTTCCACACCCACTACAGACATGCTACTGCCTGCAAGTGAATACTAGGGAGACCATACGTGAAGCTCTACCAATACTTTATCTCTACCTACCATATCCACCTGAAATCTATCATTTTTCTCGAAAGAGCAAGCATTTGTATTGTGTGTGTGTGTGTGGAGGTGTGAGTGTGTTTGTGTGTGTGTATGAATGTGTGTGTGAGTGTGTCTGTGTTTGTGTGTGTGAGTGTGTGTATGTGTGTGAGTGTGTGTATGTGTGTGTGAGTGTGTGTATGTGTGTGAGTGTGTCTGTGTTTGTATGTGTGAGTGAGTGTGAGTGTGTGTATATGTATGTGTGTGTGTTTGTGTGTGTATGTGTTTGTGTGTGAGTATGTCTGTGTTTGTGTGTGTCAGTGTGTGTGAGTGTGTCTGTGTTTGTGAGTGTGTGTGGGTGTGTGTGAGTGTCTGTGTGTTTGTGTGTGTATGTGTGAGTGTGTGTTTGTGTGTGTATGTGTGAGTGTGTGTTTGTGTGTGTATGTGTATGTGTGTGAGTGTGTGTATGTGTGTGAGTGTGTCTGTGTTTGTGTGTGTGAGTGTGTGTGTGAGTGTGTATATCTGTGTGTCTGTGCTCCTGAAATGTAGGTGCTTACCTGTATGCATGTAGATGCCAAAGGGAAAGACTTGGCTGTCATTCTTCAGGTGTCACCTACTGTTTTTGTTTGTATTCTGTTTTTGAGATAGTTTTTATTCGCTAGCTGATCAGAAATCTCCAGGGATTCTCTCATAGTCCCCTCCCTCGTGCATTGTTTGAAAGTGCCACCACCACATCCCACTTTCTTACCTCTGTTGAGGTTGTACTCAGGTCATCATGCTTGCACAGTTAGCATTTGTAGGCAGAGTTGACATCATAGCGCCAACATCTATACCCAAAAAATTTCCTTGATGAAGCATAAGAATACTCATATACAAGACAATTTAGATAAATATCAATGAGTTGATCCTTTACTTAGCATAATCATTTTCCAAAGTATGAAGTGCTACAGTTGAATGCTGGATGACAATGTGCTGGAAAATTCTAGGCCTCAGCTTGAGCAGGGCTTAAGACAGCATGGTCCTGCCAAATACTACAAGATATTTAGGAGCTTGTGTTCTTCATCAGTGAATTTCTTTTATTAGAGGAGAAGCAAATGGAGCTTACGGAATTGTGATGACGATGAAATGATTAGTAGATGTAAAAACCAAAGTCTAGTGCCTAAAGATATCCTCAAGAAAAGCCATTTCTCCGTGACTGTAATTCTTCATAAGCTCCATTAAACACAAATGCCTGACTTTGCTTTCTTTTGCTTCATGGCAATATTATTTCATCAATGGGATAGAATTACATGAAATATTCTTTTGACTGTGGCAAGAAGGAAAATTGTTCACTATTCATTTTTTTCTAGTGTGTAATGTCATTCATCATAAAAACCAAAGCTAGCACAATTCTAAAATATATTTATAATGAGGAAGAAGAGGCCGCAATGTGCTGTGGGCAT
This sequence comes from Phodopus roborovskii, assembly GCF_943737965.1. Classification (NCBI taxonomy): domain Eukaryota; kingdom Metazoa; phylum Chordata; class Mammalia; order Rodentia; family Cricetidae; genus Phodopus; species Phodopus roborovskii. Next base: position 1,952,694 of record NW_026126689.1, on the reverse strand, counting down.
GAGGGAAGGCATTCTAGGGGGTCAGTGTTTATTAGTTCTGACTCATACTAGCTTTGCGATTTTGATAAATGATATAATTGTATAATTTTAACAAGATCATTGATAAAACAGGAAAATAATAATTATCTTATAATTCTGATAGGAGGAACAATATAGTAGAGCATACATATAGCAATGATGATCTGTTATGACAGATGCTCTGAAAGGCTCATGGTTTTCATTTTTCATCTCTTCATTCCTGTCCTTCCAAATGCAATACTTCCCTCAACAGTAGGAACAAGACAAAAATCCTAATGTATTGAAAAAGAACCAGCAAGAAAAAAAAATCGTATAGAGGAGTCGTGGTTGTTGAAAATTCTAATCATCTCAATAGACCTGGTGTTTGCTCGAAACAAACATCACCTATAAGGATATCTGCTGCGATTTATTTAGGAAGCAGACTGTAATATTTACAGGGACAGGGAAGGCAGCATAAGAAACTTAGTGGCATCTGACCTTGGTGGAGCTGGTACTATTTTGTAAACCTCACTTTCCTCAGTGACAGAGATTAGCTGGCAGTACAGTTAATTCCACATGGATGAGAAATACATGCCCAATAGCCTCGAGGGAACTCTCTCTGAAATGCCTGCTTCTTCCAGATGATTCTGGTTGATTAAACAAACAGAGAAATAACCCTCCTAGAATGATATAAATATTAATATTTGGAGCAGGGATATGGGCTGTGTGGTACCAGAAAGAAATGTTCTACAATGATATGTAATTTAAAGTAGTATATTTCTAGATGATGATCTCTATCTTCCAAATGATCTTTTTGATTGACATCATAATCTGTCTTCTCAAAACAGTAAAATTATAAAGGAAAAAATTTTAGGGCAAACTCACTTTTGATATGCATATTATGCAGGGAGAAAAAAAATTAGTAAAAATGTAGGAAAGGAAAGAAGAAAATTTTCCAGGGAAAAGAAGGTAGGGTTGTTGTATATATATATAATTATCTCTGAAGAATTCTGAAAAAGCGTTCTTGAACCAATCTTAGTAATCATTACTTGGCAGTGATTATTAGAAAGAAGGAGAAGAATAGAGGGAGATGAATCCCATTAAGAGCACGTATTGCTCAGAGATGACCTGAATTTGATTCCCATATCACATAGCTCCCAACCATCTGAAACAGCACCTCTAAAGGATCATGCCCCTCTGGCCTCTGCCAACACCTGCACAATATGTATGTACCATATACAAACAATACATGCATTTTAATAATAAAAATAAATAAATAATCCTATAGTCTTCATTGTACAGATAGAAATTTGTTTCAATATATGCGTGTGTGTGTATGTATGTATATATATATATATGTATGTATATATATATATATATATATATACAGTTTTTAAGTTTCTGTGAAGCCTAATAAATCATGTTAGTTTAGAATTCCCACAAAGTGACAGTCTTTATAAGAAATATCCTATGGCTCTAATTAAAGTTTAATGAGATTTCATTCTAAATGTCTTAATATTATTTCTAGAATACTTGCCACTACATATTTATTATTAATGCAATATGTAGCCATATCTTGACTTGAAAATCAAACATGAATATTCATAGGATCATGGTTTTTGGTCTTTTTACACTGATCTAAGCCAATTCATTTTTCAAAATTGAGTACTTTCTATTGGTTTCTTCCCAAGCTTTTGTTAGAGGTGAAAGTTATAAGTTCACAACCTAATCACAACAATGTCTCAAGTTGAAAATACAGCTCATCACAAGAACCAACAACTACCATACTTCCAAGTTTTCCTTAGCTTTGAATCAAAATAGGAATTTATTTTCACCGTAAACCTAATAAAGCATCAGCTGTCTGTGACAAAGGAAAACAAAATACATGAATATTTAACTTAGGTAACATGGTAAATTCTAATTAGTACAATCTGAACATTCTAGCTGGATGAGGCCAGAGTGTCCTCTGGAGTTGACCATTGGTTGGCCCTCCTGGAATGCACAGTCTAAGAAACCTTAGTAGATCCCAGAGGTGAGCCAGTGCATGATTTACATACTGGATGTTAACTATGCAAAAGAGAAGCTGGGATTCTGTCCACAGAAGACAAAGTACCTCAAAAAACAGTGGTTTCTTTACTTTTCTAATACTGTGACCCATTAATATAGTTCTTTATGTTGTGGTGACCCCCAACCATAAAATTATTTTTGTTGCTATTTCATAACTGTAATTATCTGATATGCAGTTTATCTGATGTATGACCCCTGTGAAAAGACCATTTGTCTTCCAAACAGGGTGATATTATATATATATCCACTGTCATATAAGACTATCATGCCATCTACATAGAGAATGGACCCAATGCTAGAATACTGTTCGCATTAGATAGAGGTCTTATTAAAAGACTGGGTATGTTCCCCACTTGAGACAGAGCCACTTTGCCACCACCAAGGCACCCACATTACTACCTCTACCATCTCATACAAAATCTTCTCTGTGTCTTTTAAATTTTCCCTCTTCTTTACTTAATTACACCACCACCACCCTCATCAGTGGTACATATCAACACTTAACGCTCAAGCAGCACATTTCACAACAATTTACATGTAAACTCCATGGGGGGAAAATAGAAACTACTATGGAAAAATGCATGCCAGTATTACTCCAAGACTTTCTCACCTTGTATATTGAAATTTTTATTTTTCCCCTCCATACTTTCCATGCTACCTATACTCAAAGGCTGGCAACTTACATTCTACTTGATGTTTCTAGACTCTGGCTGCTTGGATATAACACAGAGATGCAATATCCCATTTCTTTCTCTCCAGGGCCTGGCTGACTTCATTTATGGCAATGTGCTCCATGCTTGTGGCCAGTATCTAAGCATTTTTTCCCAATAATTTCTACTTCTGTCATGAAACTCAGTAAAATGAATATGAAATGCTATCTCATTTGGCATCACATGCCACCAGAATTCCAGAGAGTCAGCAGTAATCTCTTTTAGATATTTTTACAGCATTAGGTCTATCACCTACACATTTCTCAAAATAACTAATATGCAGACTTTTGGGCAGCATTGAGTATTAAACTCTGGGCCTCTTTTCAGCTAGGTAAATGGCCCTATATTAAATCTACTACAGCTTAATGCATTCCAAATGCTTACCTGTATAAATGATTGGTGATGATCTTATGTATCAATTTCATTTGACCATTTCATATTGCATAACTGTAAGAAAATATCACACTGTATCTCAGGTATATAAAATTATTACATGTCCACTAAAAGGAACATAGAAAATTCAATTAGTAAGGCTTCTGAATTTTCATGGAAAGCTCACATGTATTATTTATTATTAGCAATCATGCTTCTTGTTTAAGCTAGCATTAGTTTGTGATATATATATATATATATATATATATATATATATATATATATCTCATCAGTCATTTCAATCCTTTACTCAATGTTCGAGATTTTTGATGGTTACTTCATATATTTGATTAATGCTATTTTCTGAAATTCATACAAAGTTACACAACTCTATTAACTAATACCATTTAAATGACCCCCCTGCTCCTACCCCACAGCACAGTCACATATCTCAACCTTTATCATTTAATCTCTTTTCTTACTAACTATAATATTAAGATTTTCAGCAGTATTGAAAATGAATAATTATTATCTTTCATCAGTTAAACCACTTTTATTTGCTTACAGAAATGTTACCATTTTCTAATAAAATATTAGCAAAAGAGCAGTCAATTCTATCTAGGATTTGGTTATTATATTAATCCCATTGCCAATTGCTAAGTTCCTCTGCAGGCTAATTAGATTGTTATCTGATTGTGTTGAGCCTACATTGAGTCAAGAAGTACACAAGTAAAAAATGCATTGAATAACCCATCTTGTTTAATAGCATCTTTCAAAGCCCAGGAGTTTTTATAAGTACAAGCGAAGATATCTAAATTCCTCTTAAGAGTTGATCATTTTAAATAAATAGTTGGTCATTTATGAATGCATATATATGCATTTGGCTGAGTCTCCTATAAGCATTCCCTTTATGGTGAGGCAATCCTTAAGTTGTTGGAGCCTCATGCTGAGATGCATTTGCCAAAAATGGTTTTCATCTATCCATCAAACTTCTCCTAGAGCTGACCCTACTTGAATTTACCTGAGAATCATGTTATCTCCCAGCAGGAGTAAGAGGTGAGCCCTCTGTCAGATGAGCAGAGTTGGAATTTGTCACTTTTCATATTAAGAGTTTGATGTATGGTGTCTTTAAAGAGAAGTTCTTGACCCTGCTTTTGTCTTTTTCTAAGCAGGAAATGTCAGCCACCTCTATGACTAGACAACAGTCACAGTTAGAATGTTCATGACTCTGAATCTCAGCATGTTATGGCAGCATGGCTTGATTACACACTGCTCTGAGTGCTGTGTGTGCTGCGTGTGTGCATGTGTGTGTGTGTGTGTGTGTGTGTGCGTGCGTGTGTGTGAGATTGTGCAGGCAGATGTGTGTGAATTTCCTGTCAGTTCAAGTGTCTTGGATTACTGAGTTCCCATGTCTGTTATACCTGAAGAATTACTCAGCAAATACTGAGAAATCATCAAGTAAAAAAAAAAAAAAATCGGTGGAGCATTCCATGGATAACAACTCCACTACTAATTATATACAATGAAAAAAGACAGGAAATATTTTAAATATGTTTTTTATTGGGGCATGGAGTGTAAAGAGGGACTTCCTTTCTTCATCACTTTTCAGTTTATCTTTAAAATTATCAATGCCTTTATATCTCCCTTTTACATTTTCCTTATGTCTACTAATTTAAAGAACAGTAATACTCCCTCCTCTCTTATGTTATTAAAGCCTTAGGGTGTTTTCTAAACCACCTCAATGAGATCATTTAACCAATCAGAATGTATGTTACTGCCAGACCCATGAAAGACACCATTATGAAGGCCAGGTACACAAGTGGAAAGAGAATGATCCTTCTTAGAAACAAATTACAGTGTCACCTTGAGTAACAGGTATTGCCATTGCTAAGGGTAAACACAGTAAATGTGAAAAAATACAGAAAAAAAATACTAAATGTTATTCCTCTGAAGACATATGTGAATTTTACATTCATACCATTGTTTACATTATTACTCTTACTTTCAGTATCTAAAAGAGGATGGTGTGTTTGTGTGTGTGTGTGTGTGTGTGTATGTGTGTGTGTGTGTTTGTGTTGGAACACATGTGTACAGGGGCTTGCACACTTGTGTGTGCATGCACCTGGAGGCCAGAGGATATCCTTAAATGTTATTAGAGGTGAATGCTTCCTTTTCTTTTCTAAACAAGCTCCTTCACTATCCTAGAATTCACCACGTATGCAAGAGGGCAATCCAGTGACCAAAGGGGATCTGCCTGCCTCTGTCTTCCTAACACTGGCGTCACAGACCCAGTATGAATTACAGGGACAGAATTCCAGTCTTGGGGCTTGGCAGCCAAGTACTTTACTAACAAGGATGTCGTTTCTTCTGCTTACAATGGAATGATAGAGGCATGAAACTGGTCTGGCATTTATAAGGCTTGTATGAAACAATTTGATTTCACCGCAGATTTTTTGAGATAAATGAGTTTAGTTTGGATGTAATGATGTTAACTAGACAAACCTTACTTATATTTTGCAAGTAGTTTCCATGCATTACTACAACTTAAAAATAAAAATCACCTTCCATTAATTTACAAAAAGTTCTATGAATAATTTGAAGTTTAAAGTTCAGATTTAGATACTATCTACAAAAGGAACATGCTAGAACAATTTAAAGAAAATATGTGAAAAATTAAAATTAAATATAAGAAAAATGTATGTAAAAGCAACTAAATCATGAAAAATGTAGTATTAATGTTATGACTTAGAAATCATGGCTCAGGTAATTAAAGCATTACTTTAGCTCAACACTAATGACATTTACTATTTAACATATTTGTAACGGAGATATGCATATCCTTGAAAATCAGTAAGAATGTACACCCATTACAAATCAAATTATGTTTTATTTTTATGATAAAAAATAATTAGTCACATTAATTGCCATCCTAGAGCCTTCACCCAGTAACTGATGGAAGCAGAAGCAGACACCCACAGCTAAGCACTGAGCAGAACTCCTGGAATCCAGTTTTAGAGAGGGAGGAGGGATGAGTAAAGACGTCAAGACCACAGAAACCCACAGAGACAGCTGACCTGACCAAGTGAGAGCACAGGGACTCCAGACCTAAAGCTGGGGAATGAGCATTGTATAGAAACAAGCCCTGTGAATATGGGTGCCTATCAGGGCAGTCTACCATTGGAACCAGTATTTATTCCTAGGGGGAAAATGGACTTTGGGAGCTGATTCCTTATGGAGGGATACTGTTTCAGCCCAGATACATGGAGGAGGGCTTAGGCCCTCTCCCAAAGGATGTGACAGACTTTCAGACTTTGATAATCTCCCATGGAATGTCTCACTATCCTTGGAGAGTGGGGGGTGGGTTGCTGGGGTCCAGCAGGAACCCCAGCTTCTAAATAAAAAAAGAATACAAGTGGTCATCCCAGAACGTACAAACATACAAGCAACACTAAATGAGCTCTGTCAGTTGTTTGTATGTTTGTTCGTGTTTGTAGTTTTGTGTATGTGCATCTACATTATGTGTATGATAATGCTCAAAGGAAAAAAAATTCCATGAATTTGAAAGGAATTGAGGAGAGAATATGAGAGGGTTGGAGAAACAGGACAAAGAAGGAAGGAGAAACATGACTGATGTAATGATATATATTTTAATTAAAGATACAGTTGCTAAGTGTAGTTTTTACATCCTCTCTGCCTAAAACCGAACTCAGTCACTTGCCTTTCTATTTAATTGCAGAAATACAATCTAATCGATTAACTAGAGTTAAAATTCAATTTGTGGGAATAGATGTCAATCTCATTCTTGCATTGCTATCAGGATTTGGGGGGCACCGCTTAGGTGCCTCGTTGACCCTCCAAACCGTACATGCTAACACACACTGTAAGACGGACTTTAGCATTACCAGTGGAACACTGTATTTCAGGGGAGTCCACTTGTCTGAGTTTATTCAGAAAGCTGCAAACAGCAAAGCCTAAAGGCAATTCCGTTGCTTCTATTCCCCAACATCAGAACCAGGTGAAATACAGACCTTCTGCTATAGACCGGTGTTTTCTTTGTTCTAGTCCACTTAATAAGGTCAATAGTGCCAGTTCCCCAATCAACACCTTTATGCTTTTCCTTGCTTGAAAGGTTTCATTCATCCCTTTTCTCCATATGTTGCTCGAACTGAAAGAGCGAGTGAAAATGGATTCACAGAGCTGCTATCTCCGCCCACTTCTCCCGCCATTCTTGTTTGAGAATTCGGGGACTCACATTATGAATACTGAATGCCACCCAATCCCAGAGATACCAAATGTGTTGCATGCTTTCTCAATATCCTCTAGGGAGAGGGCTACAGAAATTGCACATAGAAAATTATCCAATCAATATTTATTTACTAGCAGTCAGTGGCAGCTGGGAAGATTCCTTGTAGCATTTGGCTTCCCTGGAGCCCTGGGATAATATAACACAGTCAGAGACCTGTTTGGTTCACAGAATTTAAGTAAACTCCTTGATCTTATGGAGTCTGCTTGCATCATGGGAACAAGCAAAGCAATATCTGAAGACTGGTTCAAAGGAATTAATTTTGAAGAAGTTTATGGAGGTTATGGTTTTTTGCCCTTCACAAAATCTTTCATTTCAACCTCAAACCCATATTCTGAATTCCATCCATAAACTGTGCATGAGTTGTCAACAGCCTAGAAAAGGAACATTGTCCTCCTAAGTCTTTAAAGATTGTTAGTCCTGGAGTCACTGTATTATGTCCTTGCCTTATATCTTGGACCAAAGATACTGCCCAGCTTCTTATGAATCACACTTAATGGCAGGTACTGTAAGTAGTTAATAACTTCCACACACTAGTCAGTAGTGAAAGCAGCCTCCACACCCCCCCCCTTTCTGCTCCCTAGGGAGGGTGAAGCCTTCCATGGGGAGTCTTCAAAGTCTGTCATATCATTTGGAGCAGGGCCTAGGCCCTCTCCCATGTGTGTAGGCTGAGAGAGTGTGTATAATATCCCTCTGTGTGTAATGGACTCCCAAAGTCCATTCTTATATTAGGGATAAATGCAGACCCACTACCAGAGGCCCCATAGACTGCCCAGGCCTCCTAACTAACACCCACATGCAGGGCATCTGGGTCTGTCCTATGCTGGTTTCCCAGCTATCAGACTAGGGTCCATGAGCTCCCCCTTGTTCAGGGCAGCTGTTTATGTGGGTTTCTCCACCCTGGTCCTCTCTCTCTGCAACTGGATTCCAGGAGTCTAGCTCAGTCTTTAGCTGTAGGTGTCTGCTTCTACTACTGTATGAAGGCTCCCTCTCCCCTCCCACCATATTCCAGACTTGCTCAGGAGATTTTGTCCCTTTCCCCTTCTCAGGGAGACAATAACTTTCTTTCTTTTTTAGAAGAGAGAAACAGTCTAACTAGAGTCAAGCAGGAGCTAGTATTGAGCACCGCCTCATCTTACCTTAGAGGACTGGCATCTGAGTGAACAAAAGTAAGGCTCTTCTTGTGTGTGCCTTGCTAATTCTGCTCTGAGCATTACCTCAGGCACAGGATGACTTCTATTCAGGCTGTCCCATACTCTGACTTTCAGGATGATATTGTCATCCACAATGCTCACTGTCAAGAACAATGCAGTTATAAAAATTCCTCATAGAGTTTTTGGCAAATTTATACTTTTCTGTTAGGAAGAACTTGTAATGTCCCTCACCTGCAAAAGGCTCACGGTCAATGGGATTTTTCATCCATAGGAAAATCTAAAATATTATCTCCTAGTAAAAATAGATTATCTATATCTGGTGTATTACTGACAGGATTTCTGTGAAAAATAGTTGTTTTACATATTATAAGCAATATATGTGTATACATATTATATTTATTAAATACTATACTGTGTAAAACTGCATGTAAAATTCTGTAAAATAATATGTTGAGCATACACATACACATTCCATATTGTTTATGATGTGCATTTTTAGAATAGCCTTTGTCAATTTTGTTTGTCCAATGCTTTCTGCAGGTGACCACCATGCAATCTTTAGTGGATTTTTGGCATTTTTCTATATGGTTTGCAAGTGGACCTCTGTCTTCTTTTGGTTATTTTCTTTCACTTGAGAGAATCTGTATTCCATTTGCTCTATATATGACTAGGAGTGAATCGGTACACTCAGGGTCCCTGGTTCCTATTCTAGTATTTCCTCCAGGACCACAATCCACCTGGGATTTCACCTTTGAGTCTGCTTCTTGGTAACTTTATTCAGTTCCAATGAGCTACGCTGCCCCTTTCAATAACAGACTCATGTATTTGTGAAGACCCAAACACATACACACACACACACAAACACACACAAATACACACACACACACACACACACACACACTATCATCAGGATACAATGCATAGACCCAAGATTTCCTGAGTGGAACTACCTATGCACAGCTAATCTTTTATGAGAAGTGGTGCAGTTATTATTTGAGTTATCAATACATAATCTTAAATGAAATATCAGAACTTAAAGAAACCCCTGTAAAAGGAAATAAAAGTGAAGGTTTCCCTTTAGGGATTTAATTCCATTCACCTCAAGGTAGATTCACTTCCACTTTCTCAGCTTTTTTTGTGCAATAATAGACTATTTTCTTACAGAAGAGAATGTTACAGATACAAGATCTGATTATGTAGCTCATAATTTCAGGGGAATGTAGATGTGAGAGGTAACCCATCTTGAGCCTTTCCATTTTATTTGTATGATTTTCCTTTTTGTTAAATATAAATAAGTAAGTAAGAAATCAAGGTATATAGCTTGTAAGAATTATTAGACATAGAAAGCCGTCTGACACTCTAGAGGAATTAGAATGACTGTTGCTAAGATTTTTTTTCTTTAAACGTAGGTGTTAAAATGGTTTCTGAAGTTGTTAGAGGAAATCTGCTCATGAACTGTTCATTTTCCATTTTAAAGAAACCACGTGAATGGCTCTGACTCCTTCCTTCTGCAGCCCAAGCCATGCTTAAAATATGAAAGGAAACAAATCTGCAAGCTTTAAGAAAAAGATAAACTTGATGCCTGCTATATTTGCAGAGTAATCAAGGATTATGGTATATTTATCCCATTTCCTCCCTCCTCCCTCCTCGTTATTCCAGTTTTCCTCATCAAAACACTTACTTTTCACTGAGATCTTGCAAATTAGCCTCTCATGCATATTCGCTGGCAAATCGCACCAAGATCCTATAGTGACAGCAGGTTCCTTGATTTGAGCTTCAGTGGGCTTGGTGACTTCCAAGCAGGTCCCTGTCATAGATCCTGGGTTCCTAGGCAAGGAAAGTTGGCTTCCCTGACAAAGCCTGTGCCTTAATTCTTCCATTGTCAAGTAAGGTCTTTCTTACCAGGAGAAGGCCAAGTAGCCAAAGGTCTGATCCAGTTCATACCTGGAAGTTCCCTACCTGGTGATGACCTTTTGTGGTGTTAATAAAGATTTCCTTTCTCACTTTCCATGAAAGTAGTAGTTATGCATGTTGCCATTTCACAGAAGAACAGAATGGTCCTAGCAGTGATTTTTCTATGGATTTCCATTAGTCTGGAGCCATTAGGTAGGATGGATTCTATCTGAAAGATTCTGAGTAGAAAATGTGTGAGTAATTTGATCTAAATACTAATCCTTTATTAATATTTATTAATATCTTTAGCCTTTGTTTGAGATTGAAACACTTAAAGAATACTCTTTTAATTAATTTATTTAATTTAGAATCAATCTTATTTCACATATCAATCCCAGTTCCCTCTCCCTCCCATCTTCCCATATCCCCCTGACCCCACCCATCCCAGTCCCCATCTACTCCCCAGGGAGGGTGAGGCCTTCCATGGAGGATCATCAATGTCTGTCATATCATTTGGGGGAGGGCCTAGCCCTTCCTCTGTGTATCTGGACTGAGAGAGTATCCTTCCATGGAGATTGGGCTCCGAAAGTCCATTTGTGCACTAGGGATAAATACTGGTTCCACTAAATTTCATTCTTCTTTCGAATTCTGCCTCCATGACAACTGAATGAGCTTACACTTAACTATGCCATGACTGTGCCACCCAATATTTCTAGATGATGAAGTAGCAGCACACAGACATTTAAAAAAGACTTCAAGACCCCATGCTGTAACAAACACTTCAGAAACAGATACTCAGACATTGGCAACACTGAAGGTTTATAGAATTGCTTATTCATAATCATCTCTTATTACAGGAACCCTTGTATGTCAATCTTGGCATTTATTGTTCTGTCTCAAAAGTTCTTTAAAAACGCATATCCACATACAGGACATTAATAATAAAATAAAATAACCAGATAGATACATATGCATACACCCATACAGAAAAGATGGAGGGAGGTGGGTAAGTGTGCATAAATTTGGGAGATAAAAGAATAGAGAGGAGGAAGTAAGGAGTTGAAAGTGGGTTGGAACCAAACTTATTTCATGCTCGTATGAGCATTAAGTAACAACTAATTCTTTTTAAAAAAGAACTCTTTACAAGGCTATAAAATGGGCACATTTTATCTTAAAGCATGTCAAATAAAAATAATAAGTAATAGACTCCAGCCAAATCAAATCCAGAAAGGCTTAGATTTGCATTTCAACAAGTTTTTTTTTTTTTTTTTTTTTTTGTGTGTGTGTGTGTGTGTGTGTGTGTGTGAAAGCATAACACTGGGAGCCCTGATTTTATCCCACCACAGTTTAAGAGTAATCGTTTCGCTACTACTAAAAAAATAAAAATAAAAATAAAAAATCCCAAAGAAAGATTACACCTTCAGAAATGGAAATTAATTAATTAGCAAATTACCAAGCTACATTTACTTTTTAATTGGTGTCAGTAGCATCAAAGATAAAAGATGAAAACTTACTAAGTTGGAGGTTAAAGTTTCCATACATTGATATCAGTGCTGGGTAATTAAAAAAAAAAAAAAAAGTATCATGATAGAATCTAGAATCGATGTAATTTACATTTATTAACTTATAATTTGGAAGTTTGGAAGTGTGTTGCTCTAGCACAGTGGAAGTCAGAGAGCAACTTGTGGGACCTGTTGATCATGGGATCAACACAGGTCTTTAGGCTTAACAGCATGCACACTTAACCCATTGGTCCAACTCACCACAATAATTTTTGTTTTGTTTTACATTTATTTATTTATTTATTTATTTATTTATTGAATTGTGCATGTATGTGTATGTTTATGTGTACATGTGTGATTTTTAAAAACATGTTTACATATTAAAGTGTTTCTCAAATTTGACAATATAGGAAAATAAGATTCAATAGGTATTTCAGTTCAGTTATTATACAAGATTGACTTCTGTCCTGTCCTATCATGGGTAAATGCAGGACACCAGTATCCCGACTTCATAAGAGACCTAACTGTTCACCAATAATCTTTAGTGAAAGGATATCTGTCAATGTTAAAGAAATAATCCAGTTGCCAAATTCAGTTTCTCTCTTCCATTTGTTCAATAGTGTCATTCAGTGTTGTATGCAAGCCCAGAGAGCTCCTCCATCCTGGCATATTTCTTTTAATCTATGAAACACCCCCTTTGCGGTGTTTCACAAAAGATTTCTGCCTTTACTTAAAATGAAGGGAGGTGAGTTCCCAGCATCACTGCCGTTGGAATCGCAGAAAACTATGAGCATTTATTTTTTCAGGAAAGTTAAGTCCAACTCCCACCCTACCCCACTCACCGAGGATTACATTAACTAAGAAACAATATACTGTTTTCATTCTTTCATTATATATATATATATATATATATATATATATATATATATATATATATTGCAATGACTTTAATTTTCATACCTTCAGGAGGAGCTGGATTGTTTTAGATGATGGGCCAAGATGCACATTATTGACTTCAAGGCCCATGGAAGCCCCAGCGTTTCTTAGGCTCTTCATGGGTGTTATTAGGAAAACAAAAGCTACCATTTCTACACCATGAGGCAGATGGTCAACGCAGCTTCCAACAAGACAGTGTCACGCATCAGCTTAACAATTGGCTATCCTTTCCAACCTGACAAGATGGTGTCAGGACTTACTAATGGGGGATGGCCTCACACATGTATATCTGAATATTTAATGAGAAGCTCCTGTAGCTTCCTGTGGGTGATGTGGCAGTAATTAAATGCATAGCTTCCTATGCCAATTCCAGAGGCTATGTGTGTATCTTATTATTTTCACCGAGAATTCACATCAAAGAGTCCAAGGCACTGTCCTGACTTGTAAGGACAAGAAACATGCTCCCTTCTTCTTTTAGTTCTCTTGAGTTCTCCTTGTTCCATCATTACACTGCAAGCACACATGTATACATCATCATGGAAGGGGACATTTCTATTATGAACCTAGAGCTGGGTGCTTCGAACATAGTGAGATGAAGACACCACATACCCTTTTCTTCCCTTTCTTGATTATCAAGAAATAATTGGCCAGCTAATTCTGACTAATGTGATGGATAATTCTGATGGAACATAATACAGTACACAGATGTTTTAAAAAATAATCTCTTTTGAGTAAGTCACATCATTCTAAATTTTGCCACACACACACACACACACACACACACACACACACACACACACATATTGTTTTTAAAAATCACTTTCTGCAGTGAGCAAAATATAAGTAATGTTACATCTTAGATGTTATTATAGTGTCACACTAACGATGAGTTTTTTGCAGCACTGAATTTTTCATCCAGGTCATCACACATGCTAGGCAAGTGATGTATTGCTAAGCATGATGCCAAGCTTTCCATTAGGCTGTGTCCTGAAACAGGGCCTTGCTTACTTTCCCAGGCTATCTTTGAACTCACTCTGCAAGTCAGGGAGGGCATTGCATGTCCAAAGCTCCTGATTGCAGGTAGCTGGGACTGCAGAACTGGGTTACTATGCCCATACATCTGGATATTTTGAGGCACCTAAAACTAGTGGTCCCATAACTTCAGTTTACTATAACAAATTGACACATTTGTTATTTTCTCGTTACTATTTAAGAGACTGAAGAGCACAGTAAAGACAAATCCCCACTGAGGACCTAAGTTCAGAATAAGAATTATCTCTGGATTCAGCATGTAATCACACCATCATAAAAATGATGGACTTATCCATTAATAATGAAATTAGCAAAAGGTTCTCTCTTGGTCTCTTAGCAATGTGTTATACTTATTCACAAAATACACTGATAATTAAATATTCTGATATAAAGCATAATTGAAATAGAACATGATAATTAATATGAAAATGCAAATTTAGTCATAAAGCATAGAAGTTTTCTCTGGCTCATCAGAATTTGGTCAATTAATATGAATTTGCTGAGATTTCAACCCAAGATTAAAGCCATGTCTTAGATGCTCCAAAAATTTATTTTTATTAGTAAATGGTCATCTTACCCTGTTTGTATTAAAGAATGAGTCATTTTATAGAAACCCTACTGTTTAGGACTCTGCCTAGATTCAATAACTCTGTTGGTCTTTGAGGAAGATTCTGTTCGTGTTGTGCAGAAAATAAAACAGTTGGTGTATATTACATGAGCAGCAGGAACAGAAGCAAATGTAATGGAAAGCTTCATAATGGGATTTCCTCTCTACTCTGAAACAAGTGTGTGCTCCTCAAATGAAGTGTACATTCAATAAAATATGTCCTGAATGTGTAACATTGTTAGCTAATGTAACATGGTGTTTTCAACTGGCTTCAAAAAGGATGGGAAAGAAAACGTTTGTTTCATTCACAGGTAAACACTCCTAAAAGTTGAGAAAATGTTTCTTTGCTTCTCTTATAGAGGAGGTGACCTTTCACTCCATTACTGCATCAATACCATTAATTGGTTAAGAAGCTCATTGGCAACATGATTATTGGGGGACTTTGGCTATTCCTTCCTGTGATTTCTGGTCTGTAATTAACAAGTCAGCTTAAAATAAATGAAAGAATTCACTCACAAATTTAAAAAAAAATAGTTTTAATCTTTGTCAGAGATACTGGTTTTAGAAACTCGGTCGCAATCTTCTAGATTTAAAGTTTATATTTTCCATTCCATATGCTTTTCATCTAAACTGAAGGTTCATTAAAATGTTTTCATACGTCTCAGGTAAAGTTCTCTAGGATGTAGTGCGTTGCATGGGGGCATTCTTCTACAGTTTTCTCAATTAAACTTTCAATTCATAGGTAATATGGGTAAAATAGCATAGTATGTAATTGTCTGAACGTATTTAAGTCTTGGAAATTAAATTCACAATTTCATATATTGATTTAAACACAAACCCAATGAATCCAGAGGCTTATTTGCTTAGGAGAGAGTTAAGCTAGGATTTCCAGGTTAGTTTTGAGTAACGCTCCTGCTTCTTAATTATGTTTCTGGGTTGTTTTTTAAAGAGATGTCTTGTAACATTCAAAGTAGAAGACTTTGAGACTCCCAGGAATTTACCCATTCTTTTCTTATGCAATTTCAGAAGTGGTATTTGTGTTAAATTAAAAAAAAAAAAAAAAAAACTAGCAGAACTCTTCCATTTGTACCTGCCAGTGTTTAATGAATTATTTGACTGTGTACTAAAATGTTCAACTGCAGAAACTATCATTCAACTAATGGCAGAATGCAAGAATTGGCTAGTGCTGTGGAAGAGAACTAAGCCCGAGATGAGGAAGTTACGGTCTTGAAAAACAGGAAAATTTCAATGCAAAATTATGTGTATGATAAAAATAAAAATAAAAATAACCATAAAATATTTAAAAGTGGATGGCAATATCTGTCTTACATTCTCTCAGATATTGCATTTTTTCCTGTTATATGTATGACCTTGGTTACAAACCATCATGTTCTAAAAAAAGAATAAAATGTATGATTAGCATGAAAGGATTGTGTGTCATCAGAAATGAATGGATGGAAAAACAGGAAAGGTGATTAATGATGAATAAAAAGAAATGTTTTCTTATAATATATGCGTAGATGATCTGGAGAAAGACGTGAATTGCTAAGTAAATTAGTTGTCTGTGTAAAAAAAAAAAAAAAAAAAAAAAAACATTACTCAAAGTATCAGTTTGAAAAAAAAAATAAGTGGAGTCCTATTTCGAAATGTGTGCAGTGAATCAGAAAACGATGAATAGAGGCAAACTTGCACATTTTGGCTTACTGACAGCTTAAACGTATCAGGGAGGGTTTATAAGAACCACACCATGGTTCTTATAAATAAATAGTGTTCAGTTACGTTGTTCAGCCTAGGATGGCCAGGAGGAAAAGTCTTGGAGTCGGTTACAAATGCACATGAGCGGGTTCAGCTGATTTTGTTAATTTGACCTGTAATAGAACAAGAGTGAAGACTGTCTTTGGAGGATTTGGAGTCAAATAGCTCGATGTAACTGTGTAAAACTACACTGACTCAAGCTATTGAAAGCACAGGACGCACCCTTGAGAAACTCTGAGTGGAAAGTCAGACTGTGTGTTTCTGTACTCCTGTCCCTTTCCCTGTTATTCATAGCCTTTCAAGTTCCCTTCTCTCCCTTCTTCTGTTCTCTCTCTCCCTCTCACTTTTCCAACTTCTCTTATAACCCCACATTCTCTTTGTAACGGTGGGCAAGGAAGCCATGTTTTCAAGCATGCTAGCCAGCTGACCTTCCATTTAGCTTTGCCCTCTGCCGCAGGACATTTCGGTGTCTTTTCTTCTAATTTTCAATTGTTTATCTTTTAATGAAGTAGAAGGGAGTATGAAATTTAAATTATGTATAACGTATAATGCAGCCACATTATGTTTTTATGTAGTATTAAGTCATCATGTATATTTTATCAATAAATGTATTTATGATTTCTCTCCTTCGCACCATCGCTTATCTCCCAAACTACAGTTATGCCTCTTCCTTCTCTACAAATCTCTCCCCCATATTCATGACTTTCTGTTTTGTTTTGTGTATCAGAGTTTATGTAGAGCTGTCTGTGTAACTCTGGGTTTGGAACTATCCACTAGAGATCACTAGGCTCAAACACTGAAACACATTAGAAATGATGCCAGCTCCTCTCCAGAATCTGTTACCTTAGCAGTCAAAACTCTATTAATATTTGCACAGTCTTGTGAGCAATTCCACATCCATATATAATTCCTGGGAAGACCTTATTTGCATTTGTACATCACCAGTAACAACAACTGCTGGGAGTTCATGATTTCCAGAGTCATATCTCACTTAAGCACATTACAGCCTTTCTCCCTGTCTTCTGGATCTCACATTCTTTCTGCCTCTGCTTCTACAATGTCCTCTGTGCCTTAAAGGAGTGAGATATTAATATCTTTTTTATGGTTGAGTGTTCAGTTGTCTTTTATCATCAGTGTTTTGTGCAAGCATAGTTCTTTTTTTCTTTAATATCCACTTTTGCTCTGTGATAGCTGTGATTAGGGATGAATATAAACTTTATCTCTGGGTATAAACACAGAAAGCAGCTCAAAGCTGTGTCAATTTGGTTAATCAGGAATAATAGGCTTCTTCTGGGACCAAGGACTCTTTAACCATGGGTATTTGATCTAACTTACAATGGAGTCCCTCTTGTGTAAGAGGTCTCAAACCTACTAGAAAACAGTTGGTTACCTTCATAACAATCATGCCACAATTGCACCCATGGACTCATGCTGCATGGCGGTTTAGTATTTAGTTGATAGAATTCACAGCTGGGTAGGACTGTTGATGCCTTTATACCCTTAGCAACTGCACAGCATCATCTGGCACAAAGAAAGCTAGCCATAAACGAAGAATCTTCAAGCTCAGTTTGAGCTTGACGTATCAGTGTCTTGTAGTCAAAGCAAGTAGTGTTTTCAGCTACAGAGTATACACATCCAGTTCTAGTGGGCAAAGAAGCAAAACCACAAGAGCATATGTTATATAAGCCATTTCCTGGGGCTATCCTGATCAAAGGCAACTATAGATAGAAGTCCTATATTTGGTCCCGTCGTTTTTGTTTAGTGACCTGTTACATATAGGAACAGAATTCTCAAGCCATTTAGCATATCTGTCTTTAAACTCACATTTTTTTTTTTTATAATGGGCAACCTGATAGTTGGTTTATGTGGAGATCTTTTTTTTTTTTAAATAAACCTGTAACTTTCATTAACCCTCTGCACACTCTATGCATCACCCATCCTCTCCTCTCCCTCTTGTGAGGCTCTGCCCCAAGATCACCCTCCCCAGCCTCATTTTACTCATCTAATACTTCCCCTCCCTCATCACAGCCACTGTGTGTTGAACTTTCCTAGTGTCCAGAGGCACTCCAAGTTAAACACAGAAAACCAAAGCATCCAGGCTATGAACCATGTGTGATAGAGAACATGTAATAACTCACCCTAAACAGAATGGCCATGATCAATGGTGAAAACGATTAAAAAACAGTTGGTATGCACATGGAGCATTCAAATACTGCTGCTAAGAGTATGACACAGTATAGTCACTTTAAAAACTAATTACAGGATCATAATGACAGTGGGACACACATGTCATAAGTATACCATATGTGGCATGTCTCCTGAGACAAGAGATGTTATACCTAAGATGAAGGGACCTAACTGTATTTGACAGACACAAAAGTTATCTTGGATAAAATATGCAACATACCAACTCTGAACAAAGTGCAGTGATGAAAGGCAATAGTTTTTCATCATAGCTAGTATAAGTCACAAGTAAAGGAGTCTCTATATTTGAAAATAAAGGGGTAAAACCTTTGATTTTGGGTGGTTAGAACCTCATCCTTGTCCTGGATGACATGGCGGAGGGATAAAGTTTACTTCAACGTGCCAACGTAGAATCTTATAGATAATAAACGAGGAAGGAGTGAGGTGAGTAAATACAGAGGAGTTGAAAACACAAAGTGATTGGCATTCTAGTCTGTGGCATACTCTGTGTACAAATAAAAATCCCATAATGCCAGCTGATGTGCTGACATCTGCTTTGAAAGCAGCAAACATCTGCTGGTAGTTTTCAGTGGGAGACCATGGCAATAAGAAAATAAGTACTTCCACTGACTCTGTGCCCTCATTAAGTTACAGGAAGAGTCCGGAGTGGACACATGTGTGGGAAATACAAGACAGATGATAATATTAGCTCTTTTTGTTTTGTAGGAAAGGAAGGTGGGTTGTCATTATGATTCTTTGCATTCTGAACCACTATTTAACAGCCTTTAGAAATTAGTGCTTTTGAAAGAAAATAGCATTTGAGGAGAAATATATATCTCAATTTGGTTATATCGATAATTCTTTTCTTTTTTCTCTTCTTTTCATTTTTTCTTTCTTTCTTTCTTTCTTTTCTTTTCTTTTCTTTTTTTTTTTTTTTTTTTTTTGCTTGCTTGCTTGCTTCCTTCCTTTATTTATTTCTTCCTTCCTTTCTTCCTTCCTTCTT
This sequence comes from Phodopus roborovskii, assembly GCF_943737965.1. Lineage (NCBI taxonomy): Eukaryota > Metazoa > Chordata > Mammalia > Rodentia > Cricetidae > Phodopus > Phodopus roborovskii. The sequence continues at coordinate 1,933,179 of NW_026126689.1, read as the reverse complement.
TGCTTCCTTCATTTCCTTGCTTGGAAGAAACAAGTTCTCTCTGTGTATCCTGGAATGGCTTGAACTCACTAAGTTGCCTAGTCTGGGCTTCAGCTCTCCATCCTCCTTCCAAGAAGTTGACGTTGAAGTATCAATCATCATACCTTGTTTCACCATCTTAGATGAATAAGGACTCCCTGTAGTTGAAATGCATACTATGTAATTACTAGTTTCTGAAAGCTACAAGGTTTAGTGAGAGGTGATGGGGAAGTAACCACTTCTGGAGATGTGGACTCCCAAAATAGCCAAGTAAGTCCTGAGCCTCTTCTCAGCCAGAGTGCTGCTTCTGGGAAATTTCCTCTTCGTTATCTCTAAAAACATTATGGTTTCTTGTGATCCTTCATTTTGTATGCAGTATGTTCTTGAATGAAACTCACTTTCTTCTGTCAAAATCCGCAATTGAAAATTTGAATTTTACACTAGCTGAATCACAATCTAAACAGACTGATATTTCTTAGGGCATCGTGTTGGTTAATATGTAACATGAGGATTACCGAGTGGGATTCACGAGTGCCTGTGCTAACTAAAAAGACTGTTTAACCAATGCACAGTAAAAGAAAGAGTATGACTTACCACGGCAGCTTGAGAGATTACTCTCTCTTCTCTTTTGTTTGCAGTTTAACTTTTACCATCAGACTGATACACATTTAAAGATTAGATTTCTTAGATGAAGGATATTTTATCTAGATAGAATCTACATAAATATACATTGTGTTAAAGACTTTTGACATTCCCTGCAGGCTAGGTTAAAAAAAAAAATATTTAAAATGTAGCTGCATGGCATAGTAATGGTAATCACTATGTATCTAAGATACCAATGTTTAGAACTGTGATTTTCATCTAATTAATTTGTTAAATGTGTCTTTCCTTGTGAAGTTGAAATGGCCAACATCAAAAGATGGACTCTTCAAAATTAAATGCAATAGAAGCCTAGTATCACTATGGACTGTATATCTAGCCAATTATAAACAAATGAAATATTTATAATTCCCTGAGTTTATTCAAAATACATGTTAAACTGAAAGTATATGTAGTTTAAATGATGATTTACAGTAAACAAAGCTAACAATGAATATTTTTTCATTGCTTTTTAAAAGGAAAGTTCATGAAGATGGTAATTATTGTGGTGGTGGCTGTGGGATGTGTGTGTGTGTGTGTGTGTGTGTGTGTGTGAGAGAGAGAGAGAGAGAGAGAGAGAGAGAGAGAGAGAGAACCCACATATGTGCAAACTCTAACAATTTAGTTCTGCATTGGAGAGATCAAGGTGGTCTGAGAATAGAGCCAAAGGAGTTGGATATAGCAAGCACCAGGTGAGACCCTCCATCCCATTGACTTCTTCCCAGGGTTCTTCTCTATGAACCAGACTTAACTTTTATGTCCAAAACGTATTATTTTAATACTCTCAATCATTTGTACTGGATGCATTTATATTGATTGTTTCAGTGCTTGTAAAGTACTTTTTTGAGTTGTGTTCATTCACACTTGTAAGTTATTATCTCCTGAGTAGTAGAAAGTAAACCTGATCACTGGAGTCTTAGCTATGTAATCTTAATGGAGTGAGACAGCTTTGCCCGGAGCCACTATTAAACCTACACTTCCTCGGTGTTAATTAGTGAATCGGTATTAAATTTTGTTCGAAGAAAATTTGAAGCGCTGAATATTTAATTTCTCACTATGCGGTGTTTGTTGCTTGGATTGCATCCGTGCCTCTTAGACATATACACAGCTTCTCTTCTGCTCCAGGAAGCACAACCTTGACTTACATTCATTTGGCAAGAGAGGAATGGTTGCCTTAAGTTACATGATGCTACTTTGAGCGACAAAGGTTAGTTAGGACTTAGTCAAATGTTGTTCCTGCCTTGCCGTCCATTGAATGCTTTTCATAGTAGACATGTTTCATGGGCAACCTTCTGCAAAACCCTTTTTTACTCTCCATGTTATAAATATAAGTTTTTAATATTTGGAGAAATGATATAGTGTCGTCCATCACATATCTTGACATTGTTCATCCATAGAATATAAATTTCAAAACTCATAATTCATGTCTTGTACAATAAATTGATTTTTTGATTGGATTATTTTTTGTCTGCTAGCTTGACACAGACATCTAACAAATGGAAATTAAAATATTTTTTAAAAACTCTCTAATATTTAAGTTTTAATTCTAATTATTTTAATATACAAAATAAAATTCTTATCATTTTCTATATACAAAAACATGTAAAGAAGCTTTAAATTTGTAGAAGAGATGGCTAAACTCTGAAAATGTCCATCTTCAAAACTGTGGCTGAAAGTTTTACTTTGTAATTGGTCATTGACTTTCTAAATAAAATTATCTGGAAAAAAGAGACAATTATGCTATGAGATCATTTGCTGTCAGTCACTATACTGTGTTTGATCCAAAAGAGAAGCTTCTTTAAGTCTTAAAATATTTCATCTGGGAACAGTCTGTACTTGATTTTCTCTCATAATGTCTTTCTTCTTAAAATCAATTATTTATTTACATTTTATTTATTTATTTATTTATTTTGCATCCCTGCTGAAGTTTTTCATCTCTATTTCCAGTCCCTTCCTCCTATCCACCTCCTCTGTTCCCACCCCCAATCCACTCCTCCATTTCTGTTTAGGAAAGTATAGATCTCCCATGGTATCAACAAGCATGGCATACCAAGATGCTGTAAGACTAAGCACCTACCCATTTATTAACTCTGGGCCAAATGACCCAGTATGAGGAGGAGGGTCACAAAAGCCAATAAAAGTGCTGGAGATAGCCCCTGTTTCCACCATCAGGAGTCCCACAAGAGGACCAAGCTACACAACTGTAACATACATTCAGAGTGCCCATGTCAGTGTCATGCAAGCTCCCTGGTCATGCGTTCAGCTTCTGTGAGCCCCTATGGGAGCATGTTAGTTGATTCTGTGAGTTTTCTGGTGATGTCCTTGAACCCTCTGGCTCTTCCAACCCTTCCTCCTGCTCTTCTGCAAGATTCCTTCACCCTGCCTGATGTTTGGTAGTGGGTCTACACCTGTTTCCATCAGTTGCTGGATGACACCTCTTTATTGACAATCTGGAGATGGCCAGTTCAGGGTACTCATAACTCCTTTCTTAAACATTTTCTAAGCATGTTTTATTTTTAAAAAATCTCAGCTAATCCCCAGAATCTATTCCCCACCAAGCTTGAGGAAGAAAAGTTAAAGTATTATTTACACACACACACACACACACACACACACACACACACACTAATAATAAAAAATACCCTGAGTATAATAGCAGTCTACATGAAACAATCTTTTGAATAACAAGAATGTCAAAATATGAAACCCTTCATATGTCTTTGTATGCAGAAATATTAGCCCACTGAGAGATTGACCTTATGGATAGTTATGTTTGCAAACCTTCCAGAAAGATCCACACATTGAACAGACTGTTAACCTTAACTTAAGCCTTCAGATCACTCATCCCTGCACACTGGTGCCTGCCTGCTTACACTGGAGACAGCCATAAGTGCATGCAGCTCCTAGTTGAACCATTTTAGCTCCACAAAGGGACCAAAAATTATTCCAAGCACAAACTGTTTAATTACAACTTCTCTCATCCATCTAACAAGCCACCACAAAATATGGATGGTATTTAGTGCAAAATAAGATGTCATTGTTGATAACGCATTATTCTGTGACAGAGAATGAGTGTTGCAATGAATATTACTCTTCATCTTTATATTTCTCTATCAAGACAACACAGCAAAGAATAGTAGGATTCCATACTCAGCCTTCATGCAGGGCGGGGGGGGGTTGATCCTGCTTCAATTTAATCCTTCAGGCATTATGCACCTTCCATGAGAGCCCTTACCCTGTGTGAGGAATAGATGGTGGATGGGCTGGGCAGGGGGTGAGGGAGGCAGGAGAAAGTTTAGGAGTCAGTACTGTGGTTGGAATACAAAATTAAATAAAAAAAAAAAAAAAAAGAATGGGTTCTCTGATTTTTAACCGTAATCTCCTAAGTCTCTCCTTCAAATTTAAATGCTGCTTAGGATTCTGTAAGTGTAGATTTAACCAAGGCAGTATAGTTTTAATACAATAACCAGTACCTATTTTTTAGCTTTTTACTGATTTTTTTTTCTTAAATTGAGTAAATATTGGGTTTTCTAGCTCTACATCATAAAGACTGGTATTGGAATACTTTGGAATCTCTTATATGAAACCAAGGTAATATATCTCTGTTTATAATTATATGTTGGGCCTAAAATGGCTGGGACGGGAGGCCTAGTGGAACTTCCTGAGCCTGGCTAAAGTTGGGCAACCTGTCTTTGGCCTGTAACCTCCATCGGAGAGTGACTCAGCAAAACCTGATGGAAGATTTCCCCCTGCCTAGCTAACTGCTAGCTTGGTGGAATATCATTGGCCCTTTCTTTTCACATCACCTTATCCCATCCTAAGATTCCTACCTGCTACCTTAACCCTATATAAGTCTGAGGAAGGGAGGTCTGAGTTGTTGACTCTCACCATCCTGCTCAGCCCAGGGAGGAGACCAGCACTCCCTGGCAATTATGTCAACATTGTGTCGGTATCAGTTCTAGTCTTTCAGTAAACCCTGACTCATATGATATTTTTTTTTTCTTTAGAGGACAAGTGAGGATGAGATGACTTAAATAGAGTTTTGTGTACACTTTAAGCTCTCTTTGGGTAACCTTGGCAGTCACAACAAAGTCACAGGCTATTATTCCATATGAGGCTAAAACTGTGGATCACAAGAGACATGCTATATTTTATACCATGAGGCCATAGGGAGAGAACATAAACAGTGATCTATACGTAAGACCCCTTTGGAAAATCACAAGGGCAGATACTTGAAATTGCAGGTGTTGAACTGTGATTGTGATGTCTCTCAAATGGGAAACTTCAGGAAGTCCCACCAGGAATAACAGAAGTCCTGAGAAGATGGGGCCTTGGGCTTTTTCTTGAAGGACAGGAAGTAGAGCGGGTAGGAAGCTCTTACTGTATGTCACAGGCTTCATCATGTATAACTGTGTCAGAAAACAGTATTGAATGGACGCTCACTCTAGCTACAAAGCAAATGAATGCTTCTCTTTTAAAATTTTTATTATTATTATACTTTTCCAAGTATATCTTCAGTTTCGCTCTTTCTCTTCTGGGTCTGTAGCATGCAGGCGGTACCCTAAGCATGGGAGAAGAGGAAACCTCTACTCTAATGGCAAGGATCAAATGAGATGTAAGGGCAATAGAGACTGAGGCTTTGAGGAGACGATGTGGAAAAGCAAACAAACAGAGCAATCTAGGGATTCAGTCTGACTGTGAGCATCCTGGGAAGTGCATAGCCCTAGAGCTGGAGGAAGGAGGAAAACTCCTGAGTGAGATACAAGTCAGGTAGAGAAAAAGAGTTAGACAGGGAAGTCAGTTTCCAAAGCCTGGTGTGGAAAAGGTGAGGTGTTTGATGGCTAGAGAGAGGATACTGCTGGGAGGAAATCAATGAAGGTAAGTCAGAGCAGAGGTTATGGATACCCAGAGGAAAGATGAGGCAGTAAAGCTCTAGGGTAATGTTGAACAAATAACTGTAGCAATTTTGAAAGACAAATGAAAGAAATGGAAAGAAAATGGACATATTATAAATAGAGCTGAGAACCAAATATTTTCATCAGTTCCCACGGATACTAAGGTGCCAAGTATGACCTGGGGAATTTTGTATCCGTCATATTCCATTGTTAGGAATAAAGTAATATGCAGAAGCATCTATTTCTTGTTTCATTGCTTTTAAGTGACTTTATCGCATTACGTTTCTCATGACTGCCTCTTTTGTACAACATGGCACAAACCAGAGGAGTTAAATTTAGATAAATGCCCTACAGATATAATAAACTAAATTTTTGCTAAATTGCATAACATTCTGATACAAGGGAGCTGGTATTCAATGGCAATTTGGGATTGCCAATTCACCTCTTTGTGAATTCTACTTTTATTGTACATAAGGCATGGGTCTTATGTATTTGTCTGTATATGGGTTATCAATCTAGATTTATCATCCAGCATTAATGCAGATCCTAGCTTCTCATTTTCAACATATGAAGAACATGTAAAGAAAATTTAAAACTATCAAAAAAAAAAAAATTGTTACCGAAGCGCTGAAAGAATTCATTAGGTATCACTCTCTGTGTTTTCTAAGTAAAGCAGTTTAATCTCACAGGCTTTGGAATAGAAAGGAGGAAGACACTTAAACAAAATGTTCTACTGTGTTTCCCTGATGCTCTAAATTAATGCCCAAAGCTTCAGTTTGTTTACCAGTAAAATGTGAATAATGAAGTAGATAATCAACCTCATTAGGTTGAACTAGGAATTAAGGTAGACAACACTAATCAAATGTATGGACATAATAAAACTATCAGAAAGATGCCTTCAGCTGCAAGTAACAGAAAACTTAATGAGGTAAATTCTCAGGCAATTGATTTTCTCACACACTTTGGGTGATGACCTAGAAACCAATCATGGTCTGGGTAAGGAGTCCAGCCCTAATTGTTTTAGGTGCTCTCCACGCCCAGCTCCCTTTGTCTTTGAGGGGACTTTGAGATGATTTGTATATACAAGTAGATCCCAATTCTCACACCCAGTCTGGTGATAGTGAGGAGGCTTCCTTTTCTGTCTCTCATTCCTGACCCAATGCACTCCTGTATGTCAGTGTCCAGATTTAAGTGATATGTTCATCTCTAAAGTTATCCCGCTGCTAGGGAAAGGCCCTGAACATATACATTATCAGACTTGAGATAGCTATTGTAAAGTTTATAGGCATGGCCTTTGTACAGTCAGAATGGTGGTTGTATTTTAGTTGTTGGGAATACATCCTTTGACAGACTATTTGAAGAAGAGTCACTGACAGGCCGTGGTAGCACATGCCCAGGACTTGGAAGACAGAGGAAGGTAGATATCTGTGAAAATATGTAGGCCAGACTGACCTACATAGTGAGTTTCAGAAGAGCCAGGGCTGCATATTAATGCCCTGTATCAGAAATAAATAAATAAATAAATAAATAATTTAAGAAAGGGCAAGCCTGCAGAATAAATAAGACTTAACTTGGAATAAATTAATAGGTTTATTAGATTATCTAACACCTCTTTAACCATTATTTCATACAAAACTGTGTGGACAAAAACAAAGCTAAACTCAGCTAATTCATGCATTGGATAGAGTTCAGTATTCTCATTAGCCTCCTTCCCCTATTTTCATCTCTTGTTTTCAGTGTGTGAGTTTTACACAAGGTAACCCTGACATGAGAAGTGTGTTCCAATGACTTAAAACATACAGGTACCCCTAATTTAAAGTGGTTCTGCCTAAGTCTTTTTCAAGTTGTGCCACAAACGAATATAGAGTCAGAAGAAATCATACTTCAAATGTTTGGGCTTGAGTGACACTTGGTGGGATTGCATCTTTTGCTGCTGAGTAGTGTCGGTGAAACACAGTTCCCAGTTTTCCCTAAGAGGGCTGTGATGTCCTTGCTCATGTGCTTGCCATTTACTGGGCATTTTCGACAATGGTGTTCAGTAGCTTAGGTTTGTCCAATGTAGTTTGGAATGGTAATATGTTCAACCTGCAAAGGTAAAGGTTTTATGGAGATGTAAGTACATCCAAGGTGAAGGACTATGTTATGAAGTTAAAATAGTGTTTCTTTAAAAATCAGAGAAAAGACTTACATTCCACATCACATGGTACTGAGTTATTGTTGGAATACAAAGTTGATATTGAATGGTGATCTTGGCAAGTTACCAAGTGCAGGTGTGGACATTTTAGATCCATGTCTTTTCTCCATAGCTCCCCAGTATCCTTGCCACAGGAGACCAAACCTCAGTCTACTGAAAATTGCTTTGTTTCTGAATGAAAGAGAGGCAAGGTGTGTGTGTGTGTGTGTGTGTGTGTGTGTGTGTGTGTGTGTGTGTGTGCGTGCGTGCATGCGTGCACTCTGGTAAATACATCTGACTGCATCAACAGTCTCCTCACAGAATGATAGATTCTGCCTTCGACTCGAATGATCATTCAGACTCACATTTCGAGCTCAAGCACTTTATTCTTTTTTTCTGTGGAAGCATTTGTTTGAATCTTTGAAGTGATGTCTTCAGTTTATCAGGTGATAAGTCAGTCTTTACTTTATATATTTTAAAAAAAGTTCTAACAATGAGCTGACAGGCGACTAGAATTATGTACAGCACATAATTAATTATGATGTTTTATGGTTATTGTTATTAATAAGAAGCCACATTAAATTAAATAAATAAGATTTCCTCACTAGACAAATATGAACTGAAAAAATACTGTTTAATGAGATTTTTGTGTCATTACTTTTTTTAAAGAGTTTGTGCAAAGTAAGACATGATAATTAAAAGGGGGTAGAAAATATCAGAGTGGGCTCAGCTCTGGTCTTCAAGGCCCACTGGTATTCACAAGAAGCATCCTTTCCTATAGAAACTGTCAGCAATGAACAAGTCTTTTCTCTGTCCTTCTGTTGGTTTGTCTCTGAGAGTTTGGTTGCAATGTGCACGTTACCCATTACCTAGTATCATTTTCACTCCTAATATCTCATTTTATAGTAGAGGTCTCGTGAAGTACCTTTTATTAACCTTGTGCAACTCTGTTATTTCAGTGGAAGGCTGAGGTGTGGGGTGAGTAGGGAAATGTTTTCATGTGTAGAGATGTGTAGAGAACAAGTGAGCAGCTCCTACCTGTGGGCTCCTCTGCTGCCGTGGGTTCTAACCACACTACTGTGTGTGACTTAGAGGCATGTATGTGAGAGTGAAAACTAACACACAGATACTCTGCACAATTACGTCATGTGATAGTTATGTGTGTATAACACAGAATCTGTGTTTGCTTTTGGGGTTGATTAATATATAACAATAGATTTTCTTTAGGGGATCTTGACCAAAAGTGTTTACTTGAGGTTTCAAGTATTACTGATATCAGGAAACAAATAAAGTGATTGCCTTAAACCTTATTCCAGGTCATATATATATATATATATATATATATATATATATATAGAGAGAGAGAGAGAGAGAGAGAGCAGTGAATAGGACACATTCTCTAGGACCTCCAGAAAATATCCATAGGACTAGGTTTTGTGTAATTATTATGGCTTGTTATTAAGTACAAGTTAAATATTTCAGATTTTTATTATATAGAGAAAACTATGACCTATCTTAAGGTTACCATCTAAACAAACTAATAATCTTAGTAATTTTAATAAATACCCAATGAAAACTCACTAAAGGTTACACACACACAAATACATGTATGTCATAACATCAATTAAAATAAAGGTGGAGTTGAATTTCTTCAGGGAAAGTAATGAAATTTCGGAAAGACTGAGCTAAGTTGAAATTAATACAGAAACCAAATTGATAGGGTTTTTTTTTTTTTTAAATAAACTCTCTTAATCCGTGTTCTATTGCTGTGAAGAGACACCATGATCAAGGAAACTCATAAGAGAATGCATTAAATTTTGGATGTACTTACAATTTCATAGGTGTAGTCCCACATCATCATAGCTGGGGTAAAGGTGTCGTGTAGGCAGATATAGTGCTAGAGAAACAGTTGAGATATAGAAAGAGGGAATGAAGGGTCAGGCTGGCGTGGCCTGGCTTGGGCTTTTGAAACCTCAAAGCCCATCCCAAGTAACATACTTTTTTCAGCGAGACCATAGCTATTATTCTTCTTGTTCAGCTTAAATAGTGTCACTTCCTAATGACTAAATATTCAAATGCATGTACCTACTGGGTCACAATAGATTGTACAATTTGTTGAGACCTTGGCAGGAATGATTCTTCATAGTAGGTAAAACTACCAACACTGATGTGATTCAGCAGGTTGTATGTTAGTGTTTATTTATTTGCATGTCTATGTAACAACTATGGTTAGACAGGCTATAAAGTTGTGAGGGGGAGAGCAGAGATGTGATGGAGGGAAGGGAAGAAAGGAAGGGGAAAATATGTAATTATCTTTTAATTAAAATAAAAATGCTCATGCTGAAAATGCCTGCCAGGAAGCACCTGTTATTTTTGATACAAACTACATCCTGGAGGGCTGGCTTACTAAACTCGCTTCCCAAAATATATAAAATGTTACTATGTTGTTGCTTGATGGTAAAACCCATTGTTAGTTTGATGTGCAAATGTGAATGAACATTGTTTCAGGGGCTAGCATTGCCTCTGAATTGAATTCCATGGCTATTCCTGGGAAAGGGATGATTTTGGTGTTTCTGTTAGATACTAGTTTATAGTTATCAATGCAAATTAAATAAAGGTAATGGTTGTTATCTAGGTCTTTGTATCCAGAAAATGAGTAACCACAGATTAGTGTTTGAAACTGCTAGATTGGTCTTATCATAGTGAAATTAATCAATGGGCTATTTTTTTTAAAAAAGAAATTACTTTAAATTTAAAAGTTATGTAGCCTGCAATGTCCTCTGTTTGGGAGAACGGGCTAAAATGAACATCCTCCAAAACACACACAATGTGTGAAATAATCATAACATGAATTGATCTATGTGTCTAGTTGTCCTATTCATAGAATATAGATTTGGGGTTACTAGAAGTAGAGCATCAAATTATCATATACAGCAGTCGCTAGAAACCTTTCCAAGACATATGAAATATTCAATGGGTGGATGATAAGGAGAAGTCATCTGATTTGTGATGAACTGATATTGTATAAATGCCACAAGTATGTCAAGAAGCATAATCCCTGTTTATATAGCAAGGAGTGTAATAAGAAGAAAATAAAACAAACAAGTAAAAAACCAGAAGCAGTGAATGACTTCTACATAAGAACAATCTTCAATCACAAGCATCATGGTTAAAGAGACTATGTGAGGGCTGAAATGAGAAGCTGGATACAGAAGGAGGTGCCTCATAAACATTGCTACATTGTGTTAGAAAGCAGTTGCTTTCTATGAACTCTGATACATTGTGTTAAAACCCAGTTGCTTTCTCTAAACACTGATACATTGTGTTAGAATGCAGCCGCTTTCTATTAACATTGATACATTGTGTTAGAACCTAGTTGCTTTCTATAAACACTGCTACATTGTATTAGAACCTAGTTGGTTTAGATAAACACTGCTACATTCTGTTAGAACACAGTTGGTTTCTATAAACACAGCTACAGCATGTTACAACACAAACATTTATTTTAAGCAACAGAACTTGGGCATATTCAGTACAGAGTAGAAGTCATTAGGCTGGTATGAGCAAAGTCCTTCCCCCTTAAATATGGCTACAATATAGTGATTTGGAGCTTCTGTTCAGGTCTAGGCACATTGATCTCTAAAGACTGTTTGTCTAAGCAACCTTAGGTCAGCATTCTAACCATTTACAACCGTTTCCCCAAGAAGAAGAACTGAAAAAATTGTATCATATTTTATGAAGATAGTGCCAGGGCCAAATGAAATCATACAAAGGAGTTCAGGCTTTTGCCTCCCTAGATGATAATGGTCCCCAAATAATTATTATTTTCATATACATGATTAGTTAATAATGTGACAAATTAGAGTAAACAATGTTAATGTTGGATAAACACTGGCATCCAAGACTTTAGCAGAAATCACCTTTAACATTTCACATCTCATTGGAAGGGGACAAACAAGAGGTTCTATAGCGTAGGAATGTGTCTTATTAATCAGTTGTGGAATCACTCTTGGTAGAATCTCTAGGTATGTCTAGTTCACCATTTCTCCTTTATTAATATTCCTAGTGTAGTGGTGGTTGCTGGAATTAAAGCAAAATCATAAAATTGAAGATGGAGATGATTTTTTTAGGGATTTGTGAGTGCACTTCCTTAAATCAGAATGCCCACTATAATATAATATCCATGAGCATGTATACTGTAGCTACACACATTTACAGAAAACCATGCAAATACTAGCTGTGTAAATGAAGTAGATATGTGATGGACATTAACATATTTTTAAAGAATGAATGCATTTAACACACTCTCATGCATCAGTTTTACAACTCAGTTTATCCTATATTCAATATTTCCCAAATGGCAGCACTATATGTTCCTTCATGAATAGCTGCAAAGTCACATGACTTCTCTCTGAAAATTAATTCTACTTAGCATGCTATCCACAAGTCTATGAAAGGTGTGATTTCAGTTCCTTAAAAACAAACACAAATATTTTGAGTCTCATGATGCACTCACTCCCTGTTTTTATAATTGAGCTGTAACCCTTCTATAAATTGTTTGTTTGCTTCATGGTAACAGTGATTAATACTAGTAATTAAGCAGTCAATAAACAGTCTACCATTGACCTGTATCCAGCTCTAATAAAATTAATAAATGTTTAGACCAATGATTGTCAGTGATTTTAAGGTTAAACTTGTTATTATTAAAACCATTTTTGGGGGAATGTAATAACAAATGTAAGAATAGTAATTAATCTTTTAAACATTCTCTCAGAAAATGCAATCATGAGCAAAATCCCTTCTAATCTGCCACCTAGCTCTCAGTGTCTGTCCATGATCGTTTCTGTCTTCACCCACTTCCTGTTCATTCCTGTGAACACTGCAGCCGCCCAAGGTCACACATGCTCACATCACCTACTGACTCAGATGCACCTAGACAAACCACAGTCCACATGGAATCCATCCCCCCTGCCTACTCCATATTTTTATAAATTGAGCTGAGACAGACTGGAGAAAAGCACATTGTTTTAGACTGTTTATCGAACTCAAATTTTAATGAACCCTTTGTGCTAGGTCATGACAGACAAATAATTCCATCTTTTTACTCTACTGCTGCCATTGTCAGAGTGACATTCTCTTGGTTTTTCATTTGAAGGAAGCTTGGCAGACCACAACGATGAAGGGGTGGGTAACTAATCTGATGAGCTACTAGGTTTGCACTTCCCTGAACATCCACAGGGCAGAGCTCCTGCAGAAATTTTAGATCCACTGCTCGATACCACCATGAATATATCCTAGTCACAGTCACCATTGATGGGTTAAACCCAGAAGTCAATTTGCATTCCTTATTTGAGAAAACATCATCACATTTGATGCAGCGTTTTCTCTTAGATCTGGAATAATTTCTCTTGGCTTCTAGAGTTTCTTCCGTATATATTACTCCACTGTCTCTTTAGATGGAATGTTCTTTTTCTAGACATTTAAATAATTCCACTCATCCCTCTTTCCTTCTTAGTCTATCTAAGGTACGCTGTGTATTCAACAGACTCAGGAAGAAATATTTTCACTCATATTCAGTAAAAATATTCTCCTGAACAGTTATTTTCACAATTAGAATGGATTTTCCCATCTTTGTGATTTACATTCTTAAATCTAATATTTCAAATGTAAAATTATCTTTTCCCCTTCTAGAAGCTTATTCATTATTCCCCATGTAAATTCCACCATTGTTGGTTTTGGTAAAATATATTGGAATAACTTAATTTTTTCCTTAACTCCTTATATTTTCACAAATGTTATTGTCTTTCTTTCAGAACATTCCAATTTGAATTACTAGAACTTTTGCCGTACCACCATTGGCCACACCACCGTCTCAAACCTAATATATGTTAACTTTAGACTTATCTCTGCTTCTTCCCCTACATACAATGTTTAACATGTTGCTTAGAAAGAGTCTTTAATAAGAGGTCTGATCATTTAATTCCTCTCCACAAAACATTCTGTTTTTTTTTTTTGTTTGTTTGTTTTGTTTTTTATCATTCAAAAGTAAAATATCTAGGGTATATTACATCTGCTAGATGTCTGTTTCCTCTCTGATTCCATTGTATTCTACCATCCTTAGTGGAAATGTTCTACTGAACTTTAGTGTTCACCTATCACAAACAAAATTCTGCCTTCTTTCCTTTCCTACCTCCCCTCTCTACTTGAATATTCGTGCTAATCAGTCTTTTCCCTTGATTCTCCCATGCATACAAATGTTGACTCCCTCTTTGACATCCTCTGGTCCTTCCTTCCATATTATTGTTATAATATTTTCCAGAAAACTTTCAACACCTGACGTATTGTCAATAACGTTCACCAGCTTTGTGAGCCCTAGCTGACAAAATTTGGTCAGATGTGGGGACAAATAGGCCTCTGCTTTTATATTTATTGCTCAATCACTAGTACTTACAATCCCTGAAGTACAATGGAAAGTGAATAAATTAATTAAGTAATTATTTGCACTTTATGCTTCCCATGGCATCCTGTGAAAGTATGTGTAAAATGTTGACTTATGGAGATTTATATTTTATTATTAATTTCCACTAGGCTTTCAGAAACACATTTCCCTGGGGAGTAAAATGACCATAAACACATTTGCAGGCTCTGACATTTATCTTTAAGAGTATTTTCTTTGTAAGTCTCCATCACAGGCACATTCATTTCTCCCACACAGCTCCTATTAAAGCAGTATTAAAATGTGCAGGTGTTTCTCAACCATTCATTAGCAACACTCATGTAGTTGATTTTCAGGTGGAAGAGAATTCATGCTAATTCTAAGGTGCTTCTGAATAGCTGGTTCTGTGCAACAAATGGAAGGTGGACATTTTCTCTTTATCAAAACGCACAGGCTGCAAATAAGGGATTTGCATCCTGACAATAAGCAATATTTGAATTTAAATGGAACGAAATTGTCATCTTTGTTCTTGCTAATACTCAAATAAGAAAATATTTATGAAATTGATTGACTTTCAAAGCACTGTTTTTATTTACAGGTCTTTAATTTTTCCATTCTGTAAAGGTAATCAGAACTATCAAAGAAGAGGTGACAAGAATTATAAAGCTAAGATATTTCTTCTTAGTCTGTTGTCTGTCTGTATCCCTTAGACAAATATGCACACTTATGCATTTAGCTATACAAACATGTAGATATATTTTGTGCCTTCTTAATCATTATATTACAACTTTTGTGCTATAGTTGTTTTCTGTATATCAGTTATTGATATAGATAAAAGCCCATGATAAAAATATCTTTTTTTCTTCTTCAAATTTCTAAAGCCAAGAACTGATGAAGATGCTTTTGGAAGATTAAAAGGGTTTTGCATTTTTATTTGTTTTGTTTTATTTTCTCTCTCTTTTGATAATTCCATGTAAGATTTCTAAGTCACAGAGATGGGAAAAAATATGGACTGAATTTGTAAAAAATGGCTGTTTCAATGTCTTTTACTGAAGTGTGTGTCACTATGCCAGACTTTTGTAAATTTTCATAAATGTTGTATTAATTTTGCAATATGTAAGTGATATTTTTGCTTTCTGCATTAGAATCCTGAAAATGATAGCATATTATCCTATTTAAATCTTACAAGAAACTAAAATTTACCTAAGAAGAAAACTCAGTTAAGATATAAACAAACTAATTTCCAAGCCTTATTTGTTGTTGTTATTATTATTATTATTATTATTTAGATTTCACCCTTCCTGTCTCCATTTCCCCATTTGAAAAAAAATCAATGTTCATTAAGATAGAAAGTACATAGAGTATTATTTCCATCAAACCTAGATAGTGTCATATAAGTACTTTGTATTCCAGATTCAGTTTGGGAAGTATGAATGTCTTACTCTTAACACCTGAACTCTTACAGAGCTGATAAATCATATGTTTGCCAAATGCCGAGAATGTTTTTACTAAAATATGAGGAATTCATGTGATGTTTATGTATGTGGTTTCAATAGTAACTGTATGATTCATAGAGAATGAAGAAGTCAATGATCATAAATACTATACTACTTACTAGAGAATCAGTATGAAAATATCATTGTTCTTCAGTTGGTACTGTTAAGAAACCCTATGATTATAGGTTAAGTGACTCAATATTATGAAGATGGCAGTTCTTTATTTTTCTCTATTTAAGTAAGCAAAAGCCAAGGAAGAAATAGTATTTTCTAGAGAAGCTTATTGTAGAATATCTATGGTAAATTAACGGGCAAGAATAATCGGGAGGATTTTGTTCGGGGGGACATGTACAAGAGTAGAAACCCTATAGGTTTTTAAAATATGAAGAAAGGTGCAAGGAATAAAATATTTGGAAAAGACAGAAACAGAACAGGAATGATTACTTGTGGAAAATTAGCGTGCCTGGGAAATGATGTCAATGCACAAAAGTAGTGTGGTAAAGTGGTATATCCCAACAATCACTCAGGTACAACTCCATCATCAGTATTGATAGAACCCAGGGCCTTACACACGTTGAACATTTTCTATGACAAAAAACCATAGCTTCAGCATTAAAGTCTTAGGTTCAACAAAAACAAATAGTAACCATTGAAATATTCAATTCTTATTTAATCCTCAAGGGTATCCTTTATTCCATTCACCTCCTGTTCAATCCTGAGGTGAAATTTTATCTGTAAATTGTTACTCCAGCTAGTTTGGTCAATGGCTTGTCCTGTTTCCTTGGCATAAGCTGTGCTGGAAGCAGGCTCAAAGATTCAGGACTCAACAAGCAATAAATGCCACAATATCTGGATTCCCTTGAACTCCACAGCCTCACACCTAGGAAAGGGCTGTATTTCTATTCACTGTCTGGTTTTTTAAATATTCAATATAATTTTAAAGACATAAAGATATGAAATAGTGGCATAGTGAATATGCAAGACATTGATAGCTTGCCAGTGTTTTGGAAAGTTATATAAAAATGCTATTTGTTTTATTTGTAATTTTAATATCATCATTTCAATAATTTTTGTTACATATCAATGACATGACTTGTGTAACTTCATTGCCATTTATATGAATTAAAAATAGTTTGGGAATTATAGGGAGCTATCTATTTTAAGATAAATATACTGCTCTAACAAGGATGTAATTAGCAGTTGCTTTTTTAAATATCCTCATAACTTCAAAGAGGTAGGAAAAACAAATGAACATCTTCATATCTAGAGGATTGTAAAATATTTTCTGAGAGATAAAATATAACAGTAAAGACCACTGGAGGAGATCTACTATATCTGATCTTGACATTCCATGCTGTTTCCTCAAACTTAGTGTATCATATTCAAGTAAGCATGGGGCTCTATGCTTTCAGATATATACAAGTCAATCTAATCAATTGAACTATATTAAGTACATGTAATGCTGCTGTATTCTCCCTACAGTATGTAATATTTAATGCCATTGTTATCCTCAAGTGTTTCTACTGCTTCCTAAATGTAAATACTATGAACTAGTGATTTATTTTAGTTATGTTTCTTTTTGCTAAGAGACTCAAATCATTGTTGATGGTTTTTGTAGGACCTTACTTATTTTGTTATCCAATAAAACCGATGATTGGCATTATGATTTCCATTTTATCAATGATTAATTTGCCTTGGGTCAATCATAATTCTTCATTTCCAGAGTCCAAGCTTTTACACATATTATGGCATTGTCCCATACTCAAACTGTGTTCCAAAGGGTCAAAAGAGATAAGATGTACAATATGCCTAAAATAATTTTAAATATCATATACACAATGATATTTATACTTTATTGTTATTATGATAACATTATTTGCATTTTCTCTAAATAAGTTTGAGAATGTGTGATGTATTCAACACATCATTTTCATGCAATAGAGGTACATTAGTGAGTGACTCACATAGTAAAATAGCCAATATATTAGAATGGCTGACATAATTCATCTCCAGGGGATTAGGCAGAGTGTGGATTATTATTGGTCATGAATAATATTCAGCCTGGAGGTGTTGAACTGGGACTTAGAAACACTTAGTTTACAATGTAATAGTTAATATAGATCACGTTGAAAATAATGTTAATTGGAAATTTAGCTGAGAAAAATGACATATGTAGACTCCAAACATCATCTGTTGTTGTCCCTTAAGATCATTTTAAATTTGAGACACTGATGTGATTAGAATGCTGAGATTTAAACACATAGTTTTGGAAGCAAACCTGATTGCAATTGTAAGTATACTTCTAAATTGTAAATGAACTGCTGGTATCCAACATTTAGTCTCTTGACATTATTATTAATATAATTAGTGTCATTCTGCCTATGAATGTGAATGTGACAATTAGAGAGAATCACATTAAAATTGTTTTCCCTCCTCAACTGTATATTTCATGCATTCTTTAGAAATGTGTGCAGAAAAAAAAGAGGTTACATGACCACATAAAAGTGGAACAATGTTTATGTATTATGGAGCATACACACACAAAAACACACACACACACATAGTAAGTGGACCAGGTGAACTATATATGCATAATTTATAAATGGAACTTTATATAATGCATCAAAATATTTTAAGTAGATAACTTCATGGTCATAGAATTTATTTATTTAAAAAGATTTGAACATAAAGGCAATTTTCAAAAGGGGTAGCAAAAAACGATGTATTCAAATTGTCCTATATAATGTAGACTACAGAGAAACATCAAATTCTGTTGGATTTATTGTCAAGATGATGAAAAAATAACAATCATATATTCTGTGGCTTCAGTTAATAAAGCAACTCATACATGCATACGTGTGTGTGTGTGTGTGTGTGTGTGTGTGTGTGTGTGTGTGTGTCTATGTGGACATATGTGTGCCTACCAGGAATTCATTTTTAATCCCACTCATTGATTTTAATAGAGCTTATTCTGCTTCTCTGACCTCAAATGTTTAATTTGACAGGCAGAAATTGGACCTTTCATTCAACAAAACCACTTATTTTTGCTTCAGAAATTAAGAAACAGACTCAGCAGGTGCCCGTGATTGAGCACTTAAAATAATCATCACTCTAAAAACAAAGAGTCTTGTGAATTCCAGGCATGTTTCCCGCCACTTTCTGGCAGCTAACAGATATTTACTCTCAAGGAGTACAGAAGTAGCCGATGAATTCCAGGGTGTCAAGGAGCTGTCATAATTTTCACAGGTTCATCCAGAGCAGAAATTAAATGGGAGCCTGCTGTCAACCCTTTCGGTCCTTCGCGCGTCCGTAAAAACCCTCAGCAGAGCAATTTGTGCCAGAGCTAAGTTCCAGCTTTGGAATTCTCCAGTTACAGCACTACAGCTATTCTGTCTCTCCTTTAGGTCTCTTTTCCTCCTTCTGATCTGAAATGTTTCTGAGATTGGCAGTAGGTTACTGTTGGCTTGGCAGTCAGCCCTACAGGGGAAAAAAAATGTGTAAAATATTGGTAGTCTAATAGCAGTTAAGCTAGCTTTGAACAAACACCGAATAAAATATAAATATGGTGAGGATTTCCCCCCCAAGATTCACCTACAAAGTATTTCTGGATTTAGCATGTGGCACCAATAGGCTTGTCTCCCCAGCTCCAGCTGTAGCTGCTCTGCCCACTGGTGTTTTAATTAATTATTTATTTATTTATTTATTTATTTATTCTAATCGCATACACATGTAAGTCTTAGGTGGCATTGTGTCTAACTCAAAAATGAGATAAATCGTCTTTCTGCTTAAATACTTCTTGACTTAGATTTTAGTCACAATTGCATGTAAGTAAAAATCATTTTCACTCTCTATGTATGAATCTTTTAAATTATCAGACTTTCCTGGCTTTCCCTTAGCTTTTCATCTCATTCTCAGTTTACTGTTCAAAATGTTTGTTGTTTGCTTCATTCTATAATAGTAACCCATTCAGAGAAACTGGAAAATACAGAAATGCTTAACAAAACAGCAACCCCTGCAATACCTTCGCTAAGCTGAGAACTCTTCAAAGCCTGGAATGTTGCTTATATCATCTTTTCTGCACAATAAGACACAGAAGCATGAATAATGTTAATTCTATATTTGCTGTGTTAGTACAAAAATTTGAATTAATATTGTGAATAAAAATATTTATCTGAAATAAAAATAAGTAGGCCAGTTGGAAGAAAACAAAATGCTTTTTAAGAATCGTTTAACAGTGCAGATTCTGTGAGTCAGTAAAGCTTGTTCCTCTGCTCAGGGTGCAGTGTACTGCCATGTGCAAAATCGCAAAGTCAGGAGATGACATCTTCCTTCTTACACCATTGTCTCACAGGTTATTTCATTAAACACAGTGAATGAAAGAACAAAGAACTGCTACTTTACTCTGCTAAAATGTATATGATATACTTTCTAGACACATTTAATAATTTGTACATTTTAAATATTCATCTCAAATATTTATGTTTTTATTTGATTGAAATTTCCTACTTCCACAAAGTCCTTTTTATATATTTTATTATAAGTAATCTTATTTTACATATCAATTCAAGTTCCCTCTCCCTCCCATGCCTCCCACTGACCCACCCCATCCCACCCCCCATTCCCCTTGCACATCCCAGGGAAAGTGAAGCCTTCCATGAGGGATCATCAAAATCTGTTAAGTTATTTGAGGTAGGGCGTAGGCCCTCCCCCTGTATCTAGGCTGAAAGAGTAACCCTCCATAGGGATTGGGCTTCTTTGAAGTCCCTTTATGCACTAGGGATACATCCTGCTTCACTGCCAGAGGCCATAAACTGTCCATTCTCCTTGCTGACACCCACGTTCATGGGGTCTGTTTTGGCCCTAGGTTGGTTCTCCAGCTGTCAGACTAGGATCCATGACTTTCTGCTTGCTTAGGACAGCTGTTTCTGTGGGTTTTCACAGGGTGGTCTTGACCCCTTTCTGAAACTGGATTCCAGGGATTTGGCTCAGTGCTTAGCTGCGGATCATTGCTTCTGCCTCCACCAGCTACTGGATGAAGGCTCTAGGATGGCATTTAAGGTAGTCATCATTCTCATTGTTGGGGAAGAGCATTTAAGGTAGGTAGCTTCTCCATTACTGCTTAGATTCCTACTTGGGGTCATCCTTGTGGATCTCTGGACATTTCATGAGTGCCAGATTTCTCTTTAAACTTATAATGGCTCCCTGTGTTGATGTGTCTCTTCTCTGCCCTCCTCTGTTCATCTCCCCACTCAATCTTCCTGATCCGGCATGTTCTCCTCGCCCTCCTCTTATCCCCTCCCCTTTCTCCTACCAGATGTTCTGGGCTGTAGTGTGCTATGCTGATCCACTGTCTGCACTAAGTTCGGCCTCCATATGGTAACTTCCCAGGAGCAGGGGACCACCAGGTTGTCTAAGGAGGGGTGAACCAGCCCAGGTCGGAAACGGAGTATGACAAAACTCTCGTGCTGATCCGGAAAGTCCTTTGTTACATATATGAGTTACCTGTTGCAATATACGCTCTCTGTAACATACTGTTTTTATAACTTTCACCATTCTCTCAAACTAGTCTGATTGCATTCTGACTTTTAAAATGTTAATTTGCATAATTTCAGACATTTATTTGTAGGAGTATTCTGTCTGCATCTGTTTGTTCACCAAGTGCATATTTGGTTACAAGGAAATCAAAGGGGGTGTCAGATGCCCTGGGACTGGAGCTACAGATTATTTTCTTAAAATTCCAGTAGGTGCTACGATTCAAACTCAAGTCCTCTGGAAGGGCTGTAAGTGCTCTTAATTAATCCCTGAGCCATCTCCAAGATTGACTGGGAGAGCTCTTAAGGCTAAGCTCATGCCAGTGTTTCTCATGCCTACTCCAGAAGTACCTTATTCTTACTCCAGAAGAATTCACATCACCTGGGCATACGTTAGATATATCTACAGATGGGCCCCACCACAAACCAGATCAGGTAGTAATTCTAATGATTGAACCTTGAATCCTGTAATTTAACGGGGAACAATCTACCCCATGAGTTTTATGCACACTAAACACTGAGATATGTTGTTTCACATGCACTATATTGTGACCAGATAGGTCCCATGACTTGCCAAATAAATAAATAAATAAATAAATAAATAAATAAATAAATAAAAGCTTGAGAAAGATTGACAATCACTCAATCACTCAATACCTCATCATCTTTAGCTGGTACTTGTGAAGCAAACCAATATGGTAATGTGGGATTTACACATTGGAGTCACCCAGGATTTGATTGTCCAGCCAGTTAACTTCTAGCAGAAATGGGATATTGGGAAAAGATGTGCATACACAGGTATCGTGAATCTGGAAACGTCAGGAATACACACACAGAGCTGTCCTGGAAGAGTCAGCAAGGAGAATATAAACTCAACATCAATGGAGAGGGAGGTGGCGAACTCTACTGAGTGCATGCATAAATGCAGATTTGGAAAGAGGGAGGTTAAGTTTTTAAAAGTTAACAAAACTGAAAAATAAGAATACAGTTTAGATAGAGACTCTCAGTGCCAGAAGAGAGGATAAGAAGTCTTAGGTATTCAGCAATAATAAAAGCAGCTAAGCTGATTTTAATATCCTGTTAGCAAAAAATATATAGTATTTAAAGTTCTACTTTGGAGACATGAAAGCTTTTTCCTTTTAATTACTATCTCTTTCTAAAACAATCATGATTATTTTTTTGGCCAAATCTAAACCTTAAATGGCTTTTGATTTTTCAAAATGTGCAGTTTGATCTCTGAACATATTAACTCAATTAGTTATTCTAGATTTAGGGGCTGTGCTGTCATCTGTTAGCACATTAGCCTGCAAACCTGTTCTGCATCATAATATTCTGGAATGTCCTACCCCCAGGATTGTTACATTGCTGCCTCTAGCTCTGGTGCCTCAATGTTTTTACATATTAATTTAGTCAGCATCTTATACCTATAAAATGGGAGTACATTAATGCAAATGAAAAGGTTGCAAGCTCTATAATTTGAATCTGAAATTTAAGACAAACTAAAACAACATCAAAAATGGAAGTAAAATTGCCACTAAAACTTCTAATGATTGTAAATACCATTAAAATGATCTTTGTGAATTGATCAGGAGAGCTATTCCTGTATTTTGCCATAAAAGTTAATGAAACCATTGATGTGTTTGGCTGAACAATATTCTATTTCATATTTTTATTTGTTGAAAGGGTATGGAAGCAAAAAAATCCATCATTCATTTTATAATTTTCTGCATTTTCCTATGCAAACATATTTGATGCCTTGAATCAAATCCTTCTGTGGGGAAAAAATAGTACAGTTACAGAAATAGGAATTGTATGAAGATACAATTTACAACACTTTCTATACATTTCTTATGTATTTAGGATACTTTAGCATAATAGCAATAATATCCTTTTTTATCTCTTCAGCAAAGGAGCTTTTGTGAAAAGTGCACAAAAGAATATATAGCCTAAATTATATTTTCAAGTGAAATCAGTGCTTTCCATATGTATTACATCTGAAGACTTTCCTGATCATCAGGTAGGGGAACCCTGAAGGGAATCTCAGGTTATTTGCAAATTCTGCTAGGCAGAGAGGCCTTTTATGCAAACTCACTCTCCAGATCTGTTAGGAAGTCTCTGTTCCAGGTGGGTATTGCAAGGGGGGAAATGTGCATTTAATACTTTCTTAGATGAAGATATGGAAATTAAAGTTCCCATCACACATCTGACCTGGGCTTATTGCAGTCTAGACTTATTGCAGTCTAAATATATAAATTTTCTGTCCTTATGTTTCTTTTCTCATTGATGGGTCACAATATCTGACAAGACCCTTCTTGAGGGATAAGAGTATATTTTGTCACACAGTTCCAATGACTAGAATCTGCCAGGGCAAGTATATTGGAAGTCTGGCTGCATTGACTCAGTCAAGAAGAGGGCAGACAGGAAGTGGGGTTATCTTCCAAGCCTCAAGGTCTACTACACCCAAGGACTCACTTCCTCCTGTGAGGTTGTACCTCCTAGATGTCTCATTGCATTCAAAAATAGGCAGTAAGCTGGAATCCAAAATTGTCAGGTACATGAGCCTTGGCCACATTCAAGCCACACTGGTTTCCATTTTTCAGAAGTCTCTATGGAAAGTGTCAGATATCTCTTGTGCAAATGCATGGTTTTGTAATTGTGAGTGTGATGCATACATAGTTATAGTGGTTGTACAGACCAGGGAATACATCTATCTGACATTACATAATAGTGTTTGGACCTACAAATCCCCAATTTACTATTTTATTTTAGATTTGTGAGGTAATTGCAATAAAGTCTCCTCAACATTTCCTCATGTATTTTTGTCCATTTTGCTGATATTATAACTTTTGTTTGCAGCAAGACCAAATAATCCTTAGAAATAAAAAATTTAACATATGGAATTTCACTTTTTGTATTTATATCCTTCAAATAATAAAAATATGGACTATTTGGTAGATGTTTCTTACCATTTGGGGACATACTCTATGCCTGCAGTACCTACTTACTCAAGTACCTGAACGTCAGTATTTGTCACTCATACTGGGCTATGACTACATTTAGGAAGTAAATAAAATATGTCCATAATAAAAGTTATAGGTTGATGATATTTCTCACTCTTCTGTGCCCCCGTCCTGCATTGTTCATCTAGATAACTTTAAGACCTCTAACATATTTGTCCCACAAACCAACTAAAATTGGGAAACTCTCAAAAATCTTTAGCAGCAAAGAATAACATCATCCATATCATTACTGTCTGTATTCTTGTTTGGGAATGGGAGTACTTTCATATAACCTCAATCTATTAGATACAATCAAACTCTTTTTTTTTTCTTTTTGAAAATATATGTGTATGAGTATCTGAATATATTACACATGTGTGTAATTTCCCTCAGTGACCAGCAAAGGGAGTCTGGACTGGATCAGGACTGACAGCAGCTTGTCCTGGGTGCTGGGAAGTGAACCTGGATCCTTGGAAAAACAGGAAGTGCTCTCAACAATTGAACTTCCTCCCCAGCCACCAACAGTCCTTTCAAAGAGTTTCCTGTAATATTCCTTGTGTGTATTTTGAAACAGGCTTGTTTTACATATCTATCCCAGTCCCTGCACCCTCCCATCCTCCCCTGTTCCCCCCACCAACCCCATTCCTGTCCCCTATCTACTCCCCAGGGAGGGTAAGGCCTTCCATGGGGAGTTACAAAGTCTGTCATTTGGAACAGGGCCCAGGCCTTCCCCATGTGTCTAGGCTGAGAGAGTATCCCTCTATGTGGGATGGGCTCCCAAAGTTCATTCCTACACTAGATATAAATACTGATTCACTATCACAGGCCCCATAGACTGTCCAGTCCTCCCAACTAATGCCACATTCAGGGAATCTGGGTCAGTCCTATGCTGGTTTCCCAGCTATCAGACTAGAGTCCCATGAGCTCCCCCTTGTTCAGGTCAGCAGTCTCTGTGGGTTTCTCCAGCCTGGTCTTGGCCCCTTTGCTCATCACTCCTCCCTGTCTGAAACTGAATTCCAAGAGTTCGGCACAGTGTTTTGCTGTGGGTGTCTGGTTCTGCTTCCATCAGATACTGGATGATGGCTCTAGGATGGCATATAATGTAGTCATCAATCTCATTAATGGGGAAGAGCATTTAAGGTAGCCTCTCCACTATTGCTTAGATTATTAGTTGTGGTCAAACTTGTAGATCTCTGAACATTTCCCTGGTGCCAGGTTTTTCTTAAAATCTCTAATGGCTCCCTCTATTATGGTATCCCTTTTCTTGTTCTCCTCTATTCTTTCCCTGATTTAATCTTGGAAAACAAATGAAATCGAATGAAACCCCTGATATTAATCCACACACATAGGAACACCTGGTTTTTAACAAAGAAACTAAAATTATACAATGGAAAAAAAGAAAGCATCTTCAACAAGTGGTGCTGGCATAACTGGATGCTGACCTGTAGAAGACTGCAGATAGATGCATATCTATCGCCGTGCACAAAACTTAAGTACAAATGGATCACAGACCTCAACATAAATCCAGCCACACTGAACCTCTTAGAAGAGAAAGTGGCAGGTACCGTTGAATGAATTGGTACAGGAGACCACTCTCTGAACAATGCACCAGTAGCACAGACACTGAAATGGACAATTAATAAATGGGTCCTCTTGAAATTGAAAGGCTTCTGTAACACAAAAAACACTGACAAGAAGATAAAACAGGCATCCCACAGAATGGCAAAAGATCTTCCCCAACCCCACATCTGACAGACTGCTGATCTCAAAATATAAAAGAACTCAAGAAGCTAGTCACCAAAACACCAAATAATCCAATTAAAAAGTGGGGTACAGAACTAAATAGGAAATTCTCAATTGAGAATCTAAAATGGCTGAAAGACACTTAAGAAAGTGCTCGACATCCTTAGACATCAGGGAAATGCAAATCAAAACAACTCTGAGATACCATCTTACTCCTGTCAGAATAGCTAAAATCAAAGCCACCAAAAGACAATTTATGCTGGAGAGAATGTGAAGAAAGGGGAACACTCCTCCACTGCTTGTGGGAGTGTAAACTCATACAGCCACTTTGGAAATAAGTATGTCAGTTCCTCAGGAATAAGTCTTAAGTACTTTAATTCATTTATGTTTTTTGCTTTTATTATAGTTAACATTCCATTTCCTACCATATATGCAGAGTACTCAGAAAGAAATAACTAGTCATGTGTATAGAAGGCAAATTAAGAATTAATTCAATTGTGGACTATATACATGAAAGATTTATCTGCATAAACTAAATGCATGAACTTCACAAAAGAACACGTGAGGAAATGTATATTAATTGTGGGAAAAATAAATCTTACTAATACACGGTCATAGACAAAGGTGATAAGTAAATATTAAGAATGCATTTACCTGGTGGATTTGAATATAAAAAGCAGAAACATCAAGAAAATACAGAATTCAGGGACAGTGGTTGCTCGGTTGTGAGTAAGGGATGAAGTGATACAAAAAAGGGCATGGTCCATGGGCCAGGATTAACCTGGCAATCATATCCATTCAGCCAGATGCAAGCCTGCAGGGAAAATAATAAGGTAGACTTGTTGAATGTTGGGTTTAGAATCGGTTTTTCTCCATGCCCATAAAAAGACATCAAAGTCAATATGGTCTACAATAATGTATGGCCATCCTGGAAAAGCCATCTAGGCTCAAATGAAACTCACTGCAAAATTTTGATGTTATAAAGCGCCACTAACCTGAATGACCTAGAAAAATTGAAGTTTTAAAAGGTGGCATTTCTGAAGACAGTAAATTATAATTGTTATCATATAAATTTTAAAACCTAGGCTATTTGTTTTTAGTTTCAGATCTACCTCTGGACACTTCCGATTAAGTTGGCTGCCTATATTGAGAGTTCACCAATTTTAAGAGAACATATAATGAAAGAAGTTATAATTACTTTGCTATAAAGAAATAAAGGAGTATCACCGAGACATGTTATTCTTTTAAATGGATTTGTGGCCTGATCCTATCATCGATGGCATGAGTAAAGCAATGTTTATTCAAGGGATCGGCAGACTTGAGCATCTGTTAATTAGCAGCTCTTCATCCTTGTTCTATCGTGTGTGACCTCTGTCAGCTTTCCCAGTAGAGATTCTGACAGTTCCTCTGAAAAGACGAGAATGCCATCCAGCAATCACCCACACTTAACAGGAGTGCCCAGTCGTTACCTGGGATTATCCAAAACCTCTGTCCTCACAGCCACAAGAATTATATACTTATATGTTGTGTCTTGCGAGTGCCTTGACATTCATGCCTTGAATGAGCATGCGACCCATGGGCTGACCTGTGAGTCACTAGAGCACCAGTGTGTTTTGGAGCAAAGGGGAAGAGAAAAAAACCTTCCTCTCAATAAAGTAGCATAAAAAGAAAGCATTTACTTCTCTCTAATGTGTGTATAATGTTAGAGTCATACATCAGACGTGTACATAAGTTTGGTGGTTGAGGATTTGCCTCTGTTGCAGATAGCATCTCTCCCCCATCTCTACAGCATATACAACTCTGGCAAAACCCATTTGGAAGCACCTGAAACTTTTTCTCACTACTTTTCTGGCCAAGGGAGCTGGCTCAGAAATGGGGGACATGAAAATGCCAGCAATTCAATCCACTGGTAGGGGCACTTAATCAGTGGGTGAGGGCTTTGCAGAGAGATAATCTTAGTCCCCCACCCCCATCCCTGATTCTCTGTTGTGATGACCTAAACC
The DNA here is from genome assembly GCF_943737965.1 of Phodopus roborovskii. Taxonomy (NCBI): domain Eukaryota; kingdom Metazoa; phylum Chordata; class Mammalia; order Rodentia; family Cricetidae; genus Phodopus; species Phodopus roborovskii. Next base: position 1,905,246 of record NW_026126689.1, on the reverse strand, counting down.
ATGCCATGTTCTGCCTCTGCCCCCCCTACACACACACACTAACACTGGGTTTTATGGCTATCCACATGTCCACAATAGTACCATTTTCAAAAAATACATTTTGTTTACTTTCTTCTCTCATGTCTAAGTTGATGTTTTAACCTCGTAAGTTCTACCTTTTATATAACATCGTAAAAGATCGCCATTAAAATATTTAATGTAGTTGAAGAATCCAAATGAGGGAAACACAATTATATAAAGGAAAGAAAAAGTTGAGAGATGAATAGTGTGTTAGTTACTTTTCCTGCTAGTGTGAGTAAATGCCTGCCAAGAGCCATTTAAGGGAAGAGAGGTCTCTTTTGGCTCACAGTTGAAGGGTGCAGTCCATCAAGGCAGGAATCAGAAGCACTTGAGTACTAAAGAAGACAGTCACACTTCATCTAAGTCAGGAAACAGAGTGGGTTAATAACAGTGTTTGTTTTACTGTCTTTGTTACACAGTGCAGGACTCTAAGCCCAATAAATGATGCTTCTCACATTTACAGTGTGTTTTCCATTTCAATTAATCTGATCAGAATAATCCCCTAGCATGCCTAGAGGCTAATCCAACCTCGACAACCTGGCACAGATCTCTCCAGACACTTTTCCTCTCAGACCATCATGGATTCTGTCAGTTCCTAATCAGTATGAACCAACAACAAAGGAGGCAATGGAAGGGGAAACTTGAAAACAGAGGGAAAGAGATCACATCCAGGGAACAGAGCAGATGAAAGCAGTTGTGAATAAATAAGTCATAGTACTAAGATGAGCAGAACGTGTGTAGGAATCATATTCTTTTCCAAAGACTTGATATAAATGTGTACACTGAACAACTGAATAATTTCAATTACCATAGCTCCTTCCCTGGTGTGAGATAGAGACTGACTGGGGCAGACAGAGAATTGGAATGTGTATAAATTGATTTTAGGACAGTTTTTTTTTTACATGTAAGTTTGTGCATCACATCATTGCCTGGTGCCTGAAGAGGTTAGAAGTGGGCACTGGATCACCTGGCATCGGAGTTGTGGATCGTTGTGAGACACCATATAAGAGCTGGGAACCAACCCAAATATTCTGCAGGAGTAACAGATGCTCTTAGCTGCTGAGTCCTCCCTCCAGCCTCACAAGGCACTCTCTTTTCATTTATTGGCCTACATCAAAGATCATGGACAAATAAGTGAAATTTGCATTAAAGATAATAGTTGCCTAGTAGGAGAATTAACTTTCTTTTTTAAATTTCTTTTTAAACAACAAAACTTAAAAATGTAACATAATAAGATAAAGTGCAATTCATATCAAAGTAGGAAAAGACAAATTAACAGGAACATAAAAGAGCCCCAAGACAAGATATAAGAATCTGAGACCCAGTCACTTGCACATTCAAGAGTCCCATGAAAGTACTAAACTGAAAGCTATTTTATATATATATATATATATATATATATATATATATATATATGCATGCATATATATATATATATATATATGCATGCATAGGACTTGGTGTAGACCTATGCAGGCCCTGTGGTTGCTGTGTCAGTCTCTGTGAATACAAACAAATTATCTCATTATTTTAGAGGGCCTGGAAGAATGAACTTTCTAACCCAACCTTCTATCCATTCCCAGGAATCAAGCTTTAGTCAAGTTGTTTACATGGGTAGGTGGTATGGTATTTTTCAGAGGCTATGGGGGATGAGTATGAAATATATTATTCTATAATATCAAGCATTATCTTGCCAAAAAGAAAAGTTTATGGTGGTTGCAGGAAATTTCTTAAAATATCAGGTTATGTCTATGCATCTGTGTAATACTTTATCTCTTGGTATAAAATTGAAACACCCAGTTTCTCTGGTATCTCACACACTTTCAACAGTCTTCACAGTAAGTTTTCAGTGAAAAAAAAATCCATTTACTTTATTTAAAATATATGTAATGGAGAAATACCTCATCTAAAAATATACTTACTGAACAAAAATGAGGAGCAGAGTTCAATCTCTATAAACCATGGAAAATTCTAGCCATGCATGGCAGTGCATGCTAATATCCTTTTCCTGGAGAGATCGACCTAACTAGCATACCCTGGCTACTTTGGCTCCGTGAAAACACAAACATTGACCTCTAACTGCTAAACACATATGCACATTCACCTGTATGTCCATACACAGAATTTCTCTCTCTCTCTCTCCCTCTCTCTCTCTCTCTCTCTCTCTCTCTCTCTCTCTCTCTCTCTTTTCCTGATACATTCCTCTCTATCTTTCTCTCCTTCTGCCTCTCTCTCTGTCTCTCTCTCTCTCCTGTATTTCCTAACAAACAAAAGAGGTTTGCATAGTTCCTGTCCTGAATCATATAGTTCAAGCTCACATAAACTAGGCTGTCTCACAACCATAATTCCATGATAAAATTAGACACACTTCATTATATGGAATAACATCCAAATTTGACATACAGGGCATCTTATTACTGTAAACTTTGTCTTACAGTTGTTTGTCATAATAATATTGACTGAAAGAGAGAGAGTGAGAGAGAGAAAAAGAGTGAGTGAGAGAGAGAGAATTCAGGTTTCAGAAAATCTGGGTTTTGTTAAAGACATAACAAAAGACAACCTGTAAAAAGCTCTTTCGCCTTTAAAGGTAACCTCTGGTGACAGAACGTAGAGTCTGACCAATGCTTAAAACTTTCTAACTCTAGAGAAGTGTTTCAAACTTACTGGAACTGAACACAAGTGTTTCTAAATCTTCATATTTACAAGAAAAGAGACAGATTTTAATCAGGATATCAAGAGGGAGTGTTGTGGGAAGCATTTTAAGAACTGCTGAATTTTGAAACTTGGAAACTCCTGCTTTTTTGAAATTTCGTGATCTGTGATGCATTGACGCAGTGCTTGAGTAACAACTGTGGATGAACTTTCTTCTTGAAAAAAATTCACCCATTAAATAATGTGCTGTGTAAACTGAAAAATGTTTATCCAAGAGGTTAAAAAAAGAGGAATGATTTAGGTCTTTGACAATTAATTAGAATAGATTGTAAGGACAAACTAAAGTTTTAATGTGTAATGTCAAGAAATGCGGCACACTTGTGCTTTTAATCATGTTTATGGAAACCAAACTGCAGCTTCCTCTTACATAACTTATGAAATTCACTTCTGGAAGACAAAATTCCTCCACCATCCTTCTATAGTCTCCAACAATTTTGTGAAACTATGTATTAAAACAAGATATCTAAGTCAAAGGAATATAGGTGTTTTTAGACAATGAGTTGACATGTATCCATCTATTTAACATTTTGCAATATAAAAAAATTCTAAAGCATTTAAAAGTGACTAAAATAAAATAAATTACTTGAAAATTTATATTTCTTTGATTGTCTTTATATATGTGGTGTACGTACATACATGCAGGCAAGATATTCACATATACATGTTTTTAAAACTCTTAAAATTATATTAATATTATTTACATTACTGCGAGGTTTTATTCATCTTGATTTTGTGAATATCTTTAAAATATATGAAAGTTTAAACTATAAATGAAATTTGGACTTTGGGAAAGTTTTGCTGCATGTCCACCATTCCTTGGAGTTCCCCACTCAACACTGTATACTGAGCTTTGTCATTGGAGGACCAGTTATTTGAAGTGCTGTATCTAAGAAGATAGATCTTCCCATTAATTTCAACTTGTTTGAAATGTGCAAGAGAATGACTTGCTTTGAGGGTTAAATACCTTTCAACCTAGTAGAAAAATTACATTAATATTATTGTTATGAATACCTACTTTTTCTGTTGAAATTTTTATTAATTAAGAAATAGTTGAACTATGTTTTAGAATTTTCTTTACAGCGATTGATTAAGTTAACATCGGGTGATTATATGTATTTATTTTCAGGCAATGCTTTCAGATTACTTATAGCTTGCTTTTCCTTTCTTGTAAATACGTCTAAGGCAGGAACAGTGCCAAGATTTTCAGAATAGTGTTCCCCTCTGTGTGAATTAATGTTCTTTAGAGTCCACACAGAATTGACCCATCTCTATGGTCTATTCAAGAGCAGCAAAATGATGTATGTTTTGCAGAAGAAAATATTTGTTTAACTTTGTAGATATATATTGTATTTGTTTGTGCTGCAGAATATTTTTAAGCTATGTAAAGATGTGTTGCTGCTTCACCTTGAATGCCTAAGGTACCTGATTGGTCTATTAAAAAGCTGAACAACCAATAGAAAGCCAGAGGATGGATAGGCTGGGCTGGTTGACAGAGAGAAAAAGGACAGGGAACAGTCAGCTAGCCACCAGCCAGAAGCAACCCAGAAAGACACGTGAAGCAGGAAAGCGCAGAATGGATGAAGTAGCCTCAGGGTAGCACATTGATTAATAGGACTGGTTAATTTAAATTAAGAAAAACTAGGTAGAAACAAGCCTAAGGTAAGGCTGAGATTTCATATCTATTAACAAGTCTCTGTGTCAATATTTAGGAGCTGGCTGGTGGCCCAAAGAAAAAGCCAAGTACATATATAAATCATGGCCACATATATGTCGTATGAATTAAGAGCAATGAAATGGATTTACAGAATAAATATTTGGTTCAAATCATTTTGAAAATGTGTCAACATTTATGCAAAATAGTCAAAGCCACAGAAGTCAGGATAAATGTTCTAACCACTATATAAAAGAAAATTTTAAGTGGAGTTTTCATAAGAAAATAATATTTTAAAATAAAAGAAAAATGCCAGGAAAGTTTAAGAAGTATTTTCTCATTTTTAGGTTGAACAGCCAGAGATTTTTATAAATCTCAAAGGTATTTTAACTATAAAAGAATTATGTGTAAATTTAATATAATGCATACATATTCTTTATTATTACTTATGTGCACCCTTTAAAGCAATGGATCTATTTATTCATTTAGAAAATAATAAGGCAGAGCAATTACAGTTTTGATCTAATTAAATCCCACGACGAATAACACCATTGTTTACCTTCACCATTTGTGTGAATGAAGTCTATTCAATCATTAATGATATGAAATTATATTGTGTTATGATTAGAGTATCTGCAACTCTAATTCTTCTGAAAATAGCAATGTAATTAATACTATATTTAATGTTCTTGGTAAAGAAGTGTGCCTGTAGCAACTTAACAGTGTACATTTCTGTTCTCTTAGGTAATTCTGGCTTCAGTTATGAAAAGCAATTAAATATCTTATGAGGATGAAGAGAGGCAATGTCATTTAAGTGTTAGCATTGTATTTGTTCTTAAATGCTTTTTTTCTGAAAATTTATCCACCACCACCACCCCTTATATAAGTGTTATATGAAACTTTTCCTGGGGAAACATCATTACTTAAACACATATTTATTTCCAATAAAGAACCCACAACAGAGCAAAGTAAAAATTACACCAAAGTGCAACTTAGTGAACTAAAGATATCATTGGGAATAAAAATGAGGGATCACTTTGAAGAGTAGGGCTCACTATAATGCAGTTGTATCATCCATAGCCCGTCACAGGTGAAGATTCACAAACGCTGTGTCCCTACAGGATGAAATGCTTCCATTCAGAAGAGAATGTTACACAGCCAAAGAACAAGTTAACATGGCAGCTATTTCACTACTAATTTAATTCTTCAAGGTTTTTTTATATTTATATATTTTCTAAATTGCTTGCTGCCATCCATTTGTTTATCTAAGTAGCACATAATGGTTTTTCAGTTATGAGCATTCCATTTTTAATATAGATTATTATGTAGATTTTAATATCTTATTTTACAATCCCAGTTCTCTCTCCTTTTTATCCTCCCTGGACCCCCGCCAACACCCTCTTCCACTCCCCAGGTGAGGGCCTGGGTGCTCCTCCTTGCATCTAGACTGACAGAGTATCCCTCCATAGGAAACGGACACGGAAAGTCCATTCTTGCACTAGGAATAAGTACTGGATCCTCTGCCAGAGGCCCCATAGACTGCCCAGGCCACCTAACTGACACCCATGTTCAGGGGGTCTGGTTTGGTCCTATGCTGCTTCCCCAGTTATCAGGGTGGGGTCCATGAGCTCCCACTTGCTCAAGTCAGCTGTTTCTGAGTGTTTTACTTTTAAAAGTGAAAACATGGATTGGTATGGAATTACTGCAAGTGATTTAAGTGTACCCAAAACTTATTTAAAGGACAACACATTAGAAATACCTTGTCCCACCAAGATAACTAATATTTCAATTGATCTTTCACTTAACCATTGACATTGTTGAAAATCATCCTTAGGCTTTCTTTGCACATTTGTTTTTCTTCTCTGTTATATTTTCTATGATGCTTCCTTAATAATTTTTGTAGCAAAACATGCACAAAAGAAATTCACTTCACAGACTTTACACAGTGGAAGATACTGGAAATGCTCTAGAACAATATGGCCTCCATCTAATGTTGCAATAACTGATATCATTTGGATCTCGATAAGATCTCTCTGATCTCTGTCTGTGACCCTGGGAACTCATGGCTAGCCATAGAGTCAAGTTTATGCCAAGGACAGAGCCAGGCTATGCACTGACTATTACTTCCTGGCTCCTTCAAATTTCTTTGCATAAATGTTAATGATAGCCTTGAGACCCTAAGAAACCCCTGTAGCACTTACACATTCTGGTGTGAAATAATGCCCGAAGGAGGTTAATGGACATTATCAAGGGGACTGAGAGCAAAAGTTTCAACAGGACTCATCACACAGATCAGACATTCTTGAAGCTGGAACATGAATTATGTAAGTTAGTGTTGGGTGTGGTTTCTAGAGTGTATGATGAAACTGTGTTTAGAATGGCTGTCCCATTCTGTATACCCAGCTGCAATGATTGTAAATATGCTCTGAATCCTGACTGGGATTTAATGCTCTCAGGTATTTTGGGGGGTTTTAGCCATTATAATTACAGTGTAACAGCATCTCAGAGTTGTTTTAAGGTACAGTAACTTATTGACAAATGACATCAGGGCCTTTTCCATATGTTTGCTTGTCATCTGTTCTTATTTCATTGATACTATTTTCAGACATTTCTGTCTGTTTGGTAACCAGTTGTTGAATTTATTTTTGCTGAGTTTGGAGTTTAGTTTCTTCAATGGGGGTATTTTAATACAATGAGATTGTTTAGTGAACGTTCTAGTCTTCAACCCTGGTTAAATGAGATCCATCTCACTAACGCCCAGGAGGATGGAAAGTTGTCTGGGCAGTAGTCATTTAATCTACACAAGCCATGCATGCACATGCATGCACACACACACAAACAGAATAAATAAATGTTAATTAGTTAATTAAAATATCAGAAATTTTAAATCAAATACAGTACAATTAATGTATAATTTTCATGAATAATGGTTTGACTGAGTTCAAAAGCTTATCTCCAAGTCCAAGAATGTCTTCCCTGTTTACTCCTAAGTGAGAAGTCTCTATATAGGTACTGATATGAATAGATATAGATCTATAGGTATATTTTACATTTAGTTCTGTGTTACATTTTGAGTTTCTGTGTGTACTTCAACAACTCTTCATCATCATCATCTTCCTTCTCTGCTTCCTTATCTTTCTCTTCTTCCTCTGCCTAATCTTCTTAACCTTTGTCTTAGTGTTTATTTGTATCTTCATTATGGTCATGGGATTTGGTTGCACGGTTTCAATACACTAGTTTGGCTCCAGACTATTTGATATATAGGCAAAGATGACTACAGACTCTTGATCCTTGTTCTTCCACCTTCATAACACTAAGATTATTATTATTGTTGTTTATTATTATGTGGTATGTGTCACCACACCAGGAAAACCTTATGTTTTGGTTATATGAACCCAAGTGCAGTTTTATTGGTCAACTTTCACCAAACAAGAATGTTTATACTATCTCCTTCCCAAGGCCTTTTTCAAAGATCAGATGATCAAAGATCAATAGTGTTTAGTGTATTTACCCTTAAATGTACTAGTGTGCTTAATTGAATGACTTTAGTGTCAACATCACACAGATCAGATTGTCACAACTTTATATGATGTGCTGAAATCTGGCAAATGGCTCTCGCTCAACTTTAATCCTTATTTCTGTGTCTTATTAGTTATTCTGTGTTTTGATAGTTGAGTATTGGTAAACAAATGTGTCAATGTTTACTGGAAATGTAATGTACAAAATGAACATCTGACAACTTATATAGCTTTTAAGAAGAAGATAATTGTCTCAATCAAAGCAGGTAGCATCAACCAGGATTAAATAGACAGGCAAAGTTCATAATTTAGATTTTCATTTCTGTACTGAGATTTTCAGCTATAATTCATAAGAAACTCATCAGGAAAATATTTGACTTAAAGTAATTACAAGCATACTTTGATTATTATAAAGAATATAGAAATTAAAATTAAAATGCAGAAGATGCTTACATATTATAAAAGAAGAAGCAAGTCTAAAGTGTGACATTGTGCAGGAGAAAGTAAGAGAGACTAGTTGGAAACTCAAATAAAAAGGACGTGTATCCTCAAAGAATCTAAGCTAATTTGGGAACCATGGAAATGTATGAAGGTTTTGAATATCTGGAATGAAGAATTTTTAAATGATAGAAATTTATTATATTTCATTTATTTATTTTACATTTTGACCAGTTTCCTTCTTTATCGTCTCCTTTTACTTCCTCTCTCTCCACATCTCCTCAACACCCTCCACCCATGTAGTAATCCTCTGTTACTTTTCAGAAAGGGGCAAGTCTCCCATGGGTATCAACAACACATGGTATATCAGGATGCAGTAAGACTAAGCACCTCGTCTTGCATTTAGTCTGATCAGGCAATCCAGTATGAGGAATAGCTTACCAAGACTCAGCCAACACCTTAGGGACTGACTCCCTTGCTTCCTTTGTTACAAGTGTCCCAAGCAGAGCAAGCTACACAACTGTTATATATATGTAGATGGATTAGGTCACAAGATGTGCGATTATAACAGAATGATCAAAAAAGATCATGACTCACACTCCCTGAAAAATACCACAAAATAATTAAAAACAAGTAACAGTGAACTAGACAATAGAGCAGCAGTTCTGAACCTGTTGGTCATGGTCCCACAAAAGACTATGTGAAACCACAGATACTTACTTTAAAAGTTTATAACAGTAGCAAGGTTACAGTTACTAAGTAGCAGTGAAAATAATTTTAAGGTTGTGGGTCACCACAACAGGAGGAACTATACTAAAGGGTCACAGCTTTAGGAAGGTTGAGAACCACTGCAATAGAGTGCTTTAACATAAGACCCAGTTCTGATAGCTGAATTCCAGTAATCACCATGTTGACATTGGCAAATTCTCAATATTTGATCTAGTCCCATTTAGTAAGATGAAGAATATTTTCTTCCAAATTAAAAAAGGTCTTTAAAAAAATGTTACTATTACAATATACAACTGAGAGGGAAGGTCGGCAAAGACATACGAGGCAGTAAGTATTCCAAAACAATTATCTGCTTGTTACCATGCAAACAAAAGGGTGGCTTTGAAAAGATCATATTTTTTAATTTCCAGAAAAATACGGTTTCTGAAATTCCCATAAGTAACTCAGCCATGAGCCATCAACTGCTGGTAATGAATTCTCCTACAAAGACATAATTTATTCCCAGAGCACTCACAGAAGCTGGAATGCTCCTGGGAGCTTTACACGGAGCAAGGGCCCTATCTTATTAGCTGCAGAGCCATACTCTCACAATGCACACTCATGAGCCACATATTTAATAACGGGAGGTTGTTTATCTATGGTGTGCTAAATAGGAAATGGATGAATCACTCCCTATTTCTTCCGAAAGATATCATTGTAGTTTTCTTCAAATTCGAGCTTTGGCATTTCAAACTTATGGCTCATTATCTAATAGAAACAGTGCTTTGCAAATTTGCATCCACACAAATCAGAGACAAATGAACCGACATATCTAAAGTCAATAGGTACTAACATTGAACATGTTGACTATCATGAGCTTTCACTTTGGAAAAAATTAACGTTTATTCATAAAAGCACCACTGCATGATGTTTCTAAGCAAAGTCTTTTTGTTAGATGTACAAAATTCTTAATTAATAACATTGAATTTTAAATATAAAATGGCTGGTTTGCAAGTAATTTTTTTTTTTACACCAGAGTTGATTATTCTGTTTTGGAGACAGTTAATTTATGAAAACCAATACATAATAAAACACAAGTTTATTATATAGCCAGTGGTACATTCAATATATTCAAATGCTGTCATTATCAAATATACATATACTATTGTGATTTCTACATTAAACTTTGTGATTCGCAAATCAATATATCTAATTTTTTGTTGTCGTAAATATGGGCGCTTATATGTAAAATCAGTATCATAATATACTATCAGTGTCTTCATAATCTTTATCATCTTAAAATTCGGATTGGAAATGTAAGTAGGTATGCACATGCTTAAACTTCATTACTTATATAATCATACCCTACTTATTCTTTTCCAACAGTTTACTAGTGACATTCATGAAAAATCAAAGATTGCCTGAGAAGTATCTATTAATTTCTAAGATTTCTGAGAGCTTCAGAAATATTATGAACTCACAAACCCAACCACTATAGCAAAACCTATATGCTATTTAGGTATCTGGCTCTTAAGTGACTTTGAGGACATATGTAATGTGCACATATTCTCTTAAACATCGCTATAAATAAATGCATCATTATATGCCCATGTGCTCAATTACAAACCTAATTTAAAAGTAAATATTCAGCTTACATGTAAACTTTTATCACTATTATTCGGCATATTCAGGAGTTTCCTAACACTTCATTTATGTAACTCTGGAAGAATTATAATCTATAACTACCCTATAGATATAATAACAGACTGCTAAGGTAATAGTGATTTGTTTTTCCTAAATTATATTCTTAATTTTGGTCTGAGCAGTCTAAGAGACCTCTGAGAGTAGAACCAGGATGTATCCCTGATACACAAAAGGACTTTGGGAACACATTCAGTATGGAGGGATACTCACTTAGCCTTGAGGCAGGAGGGAGGGCATAGACCCTACTCCAAATGATTTGACAGATTTTGATGATCCCTCCTGGAAGTCATCACCCTCACTGTGGATTGGGTGGGGAATGGGATGGGGGGGGGCAGGCCATGGGAGGGAGAGAGGGAGGGAGGAAGAGGGAACTGGGATCGATATGTAAAATAAGAAGTAGACACACACACACACACACACACACACACACACATGAAATTTGAAAGTGTAAAGAATTCTATTTTTAGTATACTTACCTCTTTCTCTTACATTTATGAGCATTCAAAGTTACTCAAATTTTTCTATGGCCTTTGTAGTATTCTGGATAGTTACACTCAAACATCCTGATACTATGTAACAAAAGAACAAGCTGTTTCTATTGTGTACCGAGCGTTCTCTCATCTGAGCCCTGCAGTGCCCTATGAAGCAAAAGAGAGGATTATAAATTCTTGCGATGAAGGACGCCTCTTCATGTGTCTTCCAAATTATGCTACCTGGGACTTACTTAAAGAGTAAGAACAGCTGAGATGAAAGTAGGAGCCCTGGTGGGATTGTCAAATCAGCCCCAGGGTCTCAGAGTTAAGAGACACCGTGGGCCATGGGCCAGGGTTCAAAGTTAGGCTCAAGTAAATGTATCACTCAGGCAGGAGAAAAGAGACTTCAGGCTCCAAACTGTGTGTGTATGCTTTCCCATGCTTTGTGCATTACTCAGTGAAGGGGTGTTACATTAAATACTCTCATGTTTCCCAATCATCACTGATGAGCTTAATCCTAACAAGAGTGTCAAGTGAGATTTTTCAAGGAAAAATAAACAAATAAATAAATAAATGAATAAACAAGAGCTCAAATGTTCCAAACATTCAACAAGTAAGAAAAATCAAGCAAGATCATGGTAGGGAAATTGAAGAGACTCCCATAGAAATATACAAACATGTAAAATGGTTCCTGAGAACAGTGACGGAAACTAGAAATATAACCAACTTGGGGAGATGGGAAATGGCATACAAAGAATAAGATGAAATCATGCAGTTTAACTAGATGTATGTGACAAATAAGAAGTAGATATTTACTAGATCACAAATGCCAGTTGTGCTAGGGCCTGCCAGCAGGCAACATTTACAACGTATAACACATTCCAAAATAAGACTTAAGGAATAATAACTGACCAAAGACATACAAACCTGCAGACCCTAATGAAATGATTTTGATCTTCATAAATATGATGCTAGAAGAGTCTCACTGAGTTTCTACCTGTGTACGGTTCCCTGTGTGTGGATACTTACTTTTTAAGTCACAACAATATAATTACTAAAACAGGACAGTTATATGAGGTCACTGCAGACCAAATTTTCAGTTATCTTGCAATGAAACAAGACAGTGTTGCTGCATTATTAAGTCACAGGGTTGTTTTTATTTATTCTCTTAATTGGATTCTAGATATTTGGTACAGTATGTACATATATTGCTCTATGTAGTAGTATAGTAAATGAGACAAATGCTGACGAATTATGTCAAGTAAAGCAATTTTAATACCATAGCAACAAGAAACATATGAGTATAAGATTCTTATACCCAAGTTGGAAATATGTTGATTATAACAATTATCTACTCATTCTTGTATACTTTTTAATTAGAGAAGTGAAATAGTTGTATCTAGAATAAAGTTTTGATTTTTAACCACAGAACTAAAAATACAACCTGTAACATCCTTAGTCTGTGGATTCTACAATCTGCTATTCTAGCATGCTATTCGTATATAGCTATATCCTTCTCATCAATTTTACTATTCAGGTCCATCGGTTTTCAGAGCTCTAAAACGAAATTACCTTTGAAAATTTGGATGATACTCTTCTCTCTGTGTGGAAATTCTTTGGCAAAATGAACCTGTGACTGTTTCTACCACTCCATACTTTTATGTAGCACTAGGAAAGTAGATATAATATGTGTATGTTGACATATGTGGATTTGAATCTCTCTCTATTTGCTCTGAGAGAGAAAGAGAGAGCTAGATCAATTGAATGGTATACTTTGTCCTATTTTTCAAGGATGCATTCATCAGTACTTTGTAAACCAACTCTGGTATTTCCTCAAGAGTTCTGAAACAAACTGGTGGGTGTATAGTCCTGCCCCACAATCAGATCTCAAAAATCTGTGGTTCCTGAGGATCCATCATTCTTAATGCTTTCCTAAGTACCTACAAACTAGCTGGTATTTCTTCACAGTCTCTTACTTACATATGGCTCCCTTGATCACAAGGTCTTGCCCCAAATTTACATACTCTTATCAACTTGGTAACATGAGATCCTGCATCCTCCTTACAAAATTCTTTCCATGTCATTTCTTAAAACTTTGTTTCATTTAAAATTATATCTAAAAATATCTTTGTAACATTCAGTCTATCAATAAATGCTTGCTTATATATTGTCATGATAGGATACTTAAAAACCAGAGCTGGTATTCTTCCCCTCCCCCATAGGAAATTTACCTCTTGTTTTGTAGCATAAGCATTTTCCTTTTATTTGTATGGAGAACAAAGGATCTGAGAGTACTTGAGCACATCCTCAGAGAGTATCTCAGAGCAAATGCTGTGCTAAAAGTCATGGTCTACTAGAGTTTTCCACATCTCTTATTAAAGTGAGAATCTTGAGGGACTGGTGACATTTGGCTCTTGATCATGGCTCCACTGTGTATTCAATGGAATGAACATGGAAATTAACAAGTTAATGCATTTCTGCTTCTTAAAAAAAATCCCTATTTGAGAACTACCAACTGCAGCATTTCTGCCACATCACAAATTAACCTACAGTAATGACATCAAGGAGTTAGCTTTGTTCAGTAAATGGCTAGGCTACCATATGGCCCTGATGTTAGTGTGAAGTTAATCACAAGCTACATGATAGGCCGTCTTATAATTCCATAATAAATTGCACATACAAGTGCTTTTGTTATGTGCACAGCATGCCAAATTTGATAACAGTAACCTTTAGGGGAAAACAAAAAAAATTTTTTGATCAAATGTTGATATGTAGATGGTACCTCAAAAAAAGACAGTGGTTTGCATTCATAGGATTTCCTTAGCCATTTCCAGCCACTGTGAAAGTAATCCCTGAAAATCCAAAGAAAAAAAATATCAAAGAGAAAAACTTAAATTCATTGCGCACCAAGTTCGATGACAAGTCTGTGAAATGGAGTGATATGTGGGCATAACTGATAAAGGAATTATACATGGGTACATTGTGCTGGGGACTCCACTATTTTCAAGCCCTGAGAGACTCTAGTGATCCTCCTTGAGCAGTCTTTGAATCATGCCTCATTTTTGAGGCATAGGGTTGGGCCTGTGTTGCATTTATACAACACATTGAGATATTTGTAAATCTAAGTGTGAAAGATAACCCACAGTGGTAATAATGGACCCTCCTTAAAAAGAAATAACGGACAATGTATCAATATACCACCTGGCAGGATGCCTACAATGAATTTGAACTAGTATCTACCTAAAACAGTCCTTGGAGGAATTCAGAGGTAGTCCAACCCTCTATCAATGAAGGGCATTTGCCCTTTTGCAAGCTTCACAATAACTACATACATTGTTTGGATCTGATATATCCTAGTGTACTTTGCTACATATATGCTAAATTATGTACAGTCTTTCAGGGAAATCCAGCATAACATTCTCTTGTAAGCAAAATACCTAAGCTCAGCATACCCTCTGTCTAATCTTTAACTGGGAGAGTACTGACAGCCAATACAGAAGCTACACATTGGAACAAATTGCCCAGAGCTTTAACTTAAACTGACCAGGTTTGTTTTTATTAAAACTAGAGGAAATATTTTCTCTTATTCTCCATATTTCCAATGCAAGACAACATGTGAAAGTACAAGCAATCCACACAATAACCAAGAGGTGTGGTCATGCTTATTGCTTCTCATTTCCCAGTGCTCTACAAAAAAATACAGAAATAAGTTGATGGTACCCCTGATTGAATGGTCTTTTTTTTTTTTTTTGGATATGTGACAATTGATTATTCATGAATATTTTAGTGTCATATTTGTCACATGCCAGTCATTAGACATCAAATATTAAAAATACAACCAATCACATAATGTTGGTGGCAAGTTTCTTTTTCCAATTTGTAGAGAAGAACAAGATAAGATGACTTTATTAGTATGTTATTTCTTTTTGATAAACTTTCAGTCATATATCTGTACCAAGGAAATTATTTTCTAAATCAAATACTGAGATCTATGAGGGAGTTTTTATAAACTTCACTCAAATAAAGCAATGATTCTTAAATCTGAAATAAATTAGATACATTAATGATTAATAAATGACTGGCCATTCACCCAAAATATATGGTCAGTTCCAAACTGATTATTCATCTAGGGTTTATGATAAACTCTCACATGATCTCGATAGTGAATTAGAAGGAGTTGTAGGACCCAGCCAGCTTGTAGAAGTTAATTTATTTGCATTTAGATGGGCCTTTCTGAGGGTGAAGGAAAGATCCAGAGGATAGCACATGGCTTTAGAAGAGGGCTGGTCAATAAGTGCTAGATATTTGTTGAAAGGAAGAAGTGAGAAATGAAAAAAATGTGGGTTATGGCATTAGAAAGTCTAACTAGAATGTGCATGGTTTCTGTGTATAGACTCAATAAAGAGTCAGTCAGGTTTGAAGATTTCTCAGATTTCTCATAGCACATCTCCCAATCCTCCAATTCCTAACAACATAGGTACAAGAAGTGACTGATATATGTCACATTTGCCCATGTATGCTGCACACAGAACACACACACACACATACACACACACACAGAGAGAGAGAGAGAGAGAGAGAGAGAGAGAGAGAGAGAGAGAGAGAGTGATGATGTTGAGGGGAACAAATGACATTCCTAAAGGGCTAGGGGACTGTGGTATCCTGATGATCTCCTTAGGTAAGGAAGACAGGAGACAGATGATAGGAAGATGAGAAAAGATGTTATTGGTACACCTTTGGAGGCAATATACTTAGGGTTGCCCCTGTATGTGTAAAGGCCAATATAGAGAGCTGCAAATGCTGCGCCCTGGCTTCTGCCCTCCAACTTCCCGATGGTGAGTGCTCTCTGTATTAAACAATTCCATATTTGGCTAAAAGCTGAGAATCTGGCTTGCTTCTGTGTATGTGGACCTGTCTGTTTTTGTTTTTCACCGCATGGCATTCTGGGATTGACTGCCCAAGGGCTTTTAAGCTGTGGGCTGGGCTCCCCCCCTCCCCGGGTCAGAAGATTATACAAGGTTCCTGAATAAACTGCTTAAAGAAGAGTCAGGGGTTGCGTTTTCTTTGCTGGTCAAAGTAGACACGACAGGCCAGGGGGCAATCTTGGGTGTCATTCTCAGGATCCATCCACCTTGTTTATTGAAATGTGATGGCTCAATGACTTGGAAATTTTCAAAGAGTAGAGGATGGTTTGCCAGTGAGACCCAGGAATATGCCTGCATATACCTCCCCAGGGTAGGATTACAAAGGCATCCTAAATAAACCTGCCTTTTAAAATGTAGGTTCTAGAGATGGATCTCAAGTTCTCATGGTTGCTCAGCAAGAAGTGCAGCAACTGAACTGTATTCCCTCCCCTAAGAATTTTCTTCGGGACACTGGATGTATTAAGAGATTCTTATTTATGTAAGCTGTCTGGAGTAAATGACAAGAAACTCATGACAGTTTCTTTGCACAGCATGCAATTGTTAGTAATTGCTGCCCAGCATCTTTGATTCCAGATTTTGAAGGAAGCAAGGGGACTGCCTTGCAGAACACCAACACACCCAGCCTTTGTCGCTGTCTTCAGACAGGATGTAGGCCTCCCTCTAACCTATGCTAAGCATTTGAGGCACCAGCTTGGAGAAGTATTCATTCATCCCAAGAGCACTTGAATTCTCCTCACTCACTCAGGCTTGAGTTGAAAGATAAAATAAGAGTCTTCCAGAACAAAGAAATAGAGCGACAATCAGCTATCAATGTGTTTAAGCAAATGTGATGAACAAGGGCGGGAACTGATCTTTATCTTGAACGTACTGGATATTTCTTGGATTCTGTTTGCCAAACCGTGCAGGACTATAGACTAAACTGGAAAATTTTTCAATAAGTATATTGTACTCTGATATAATAAAAAATATAATATACAACTCTAAATATTTAGATATATTGAAAGGCTATTAATAAAATGAGCCTGAGTTCCTTATCTGAAGAAATTGCTAAACCCTGCTCTAAATTTTCCTTTAACTTCAGTATTTTCCTCTTCTAGTTCTGTGCTTATATAGCTAAATAAAAATCTCACTTGGGTAGGGCATGCTATCAAAAGGGGTTATTCCTCCAGTGTATGCTCAGATCCTAATTATTATGCTGTATAATTGTCCAACATACAACTATGGTCAACCATAGGAGTCACTGTAGTTTTTCTTCAGCTTCACTGGTTCTTTGCAGGAATCATTTTGTTTCTAGGTCAAACTGTCTTCAACACACACACAGCAAACTCTGGTTGAGCCAAATCACATTTTGTTCAAAAGCTCTTGTCATCGGAGCCCCTCTCTGGCATTTTATTTGTTTGTACAGAAAATGTTAGGTCTCTCCTTGCCAAGCCTAAGCTGTGATTTCAGAATCCTCTCATAACCTCGAGTCTTAACTATATCCCGAATACAAAGCTGACATTGACCCACAGACATTGCCAGAGAGGCCCACACGGAGAGAAATGTGCTGTCATAAGATTACTGGACCCACACATGTAAATTGCACATTTCTGAGTTTCAAAAGTATCATCAGTATCTAAAGTTCAGTCAATAACGCCAGCAACAGATTTAATTAAACACAAACCACTGAAAGCCAAATATTAGAATTTTGCTGAGTGGCACACTCACTGCTCCATAAACTCCGGTCAGCACCATCATCAGTCATCATGGCCAGGAGATTCCCCGAGACATTAATCAGGACACCTTGTAAAATAGAGAAAATGCAGAAACGTAAATGCATAGTTGGGTTTAGCTTCACATTTCCCATGATGTGTAAGTGAAACTTATTTGAAAGTCATTCAATAAACCACAGGGGTCTTGGGATGTTGGGCTGCCATTTGGTGGGGGAATTTGCCTCCTGCTTGAGCTGTCTTATCATCCATACCTATGTTGTCCCTCATTCATATTTTCATTTGTTTTTTAAATTTTTTGTATGTATTTTCTTACTTTTCCATAAGAAGCCCAATGTCTGTTAGTACCAGCCACCTGCTTTTTAATGGTCTTTTACTTCAAGTTACTTAGTCAGTATCACCTGAATTACATAATCAATGACTTGATTGGTTTATGTGATGAACACACAGGTATGTAACACACCTGTTCAGAATGCCTCTGAATCACACAGTACAATAACTGATTCCTAATTCATATGTCCATGTACCTCAAATTGCTCTAGAGAGGCAATAGGATGTAACATTGCTAATCTTAAATTATGATACTATAAGAAGATTAACAAGTGATACCATTGTGAACAACATTCATTCTTTTTGACTCTTAAGTGTACAACCCAAACTCATGTTTAAGTTAGTTGAATTGTAGAAATCCACTCTCTTACCAAATCATCATATAATTGCTCTCTGTAACTCACACATGAGATAATATATGCAGGCAACAGAGACATTTTCCATTATTATCAACCATCTACATACTTCCTGCACTACGTTACACCTCGTGGACAAGCTGTGTGACAACCTCTAAGAATGGCTGAGTTTAGTAGAACATTATTGTGTCCCTGACTATAAGCTCATGTCAAGGCTACAAACAATGACTGAACTAAAGTGAAGTTTATGACAATTCCCAAGTTGTAGCTTATCTGAAAGAAAGAACGGACAATGACTTAAACTATTAAGTCTTACCAGAAATCCCTGTATCCCCACAGTGCCATTTCCTGAATCTATGACAGATGACCTCCGCTTTGTTGGACAAGGTGGGTAGGTGAAGTCAACTCTGAAATACTCATTCAATTTTACAGGGAAATTTTTCCACTCGAAGCCTTATTTGATAGACCCAAATATTTTTTTCTAAAGCAGTACATTTAGACTTAGTGAAAATTATTTGATTTTGTGTAATAATGAAAGTGTATGTATGAGATTTTTCTATATTGTAGATAAAAGATGAATATGTCAAGTTTTTATTTTTTATGGAATTTTAAGTTATGTCACTGTTCCTTCTCAAATAGAATTTGTAATCACTTTTTTCATGAACATGTCTCCAGAGGAGGAAAATTAAAATATAGACATACCATTACTGAGAAAAAGAGGAGAATTTCATTTTCACTTCTCCACTAGAAACACTGAGATCCAAACACACAGAGCAACTTACAATATCACCATCTATAGTCAGTGGCAAGATGTTGTTCTAACAAAGGAGTCTAAGGATTTGAAGGCATCTGGACTATTATTTAAATTTAAACCATTTAATTTTATACATATGGGAAGAGTCACGACTTCCAGAAATATGAAGAAAACTCCATGCTCAAGATATTAAAGTGTCCTGCAGAAACTTTGTAAACAGCAAGTTTGAGGTTGTTTCTTCTAACCTTAGTTGAAGGACAGACACCATGCCCTGTCCCCAGTCACTCTGGTGCACCCACAAAGTCTAGTCTATTACCTTTTCCCAGGGAGATGCAAACTTCTACCCTAGAGACCTCTGTACCCAACTTCTCTTGGTCTATGGACTGCAGCTGATTATCATTTAGTTTCCATATTTGTCTTTTTTTCTTAGTTACCTCACTTGGGATGTTTTTCAAGTTGCTTCCATTTGCCTGTGAATTAAAAAGATGTCTTTAAAAATACACCTGAGTAATACGTCATTGTGTAAATGTACCACATTTTCTTTATCCGTTTTTCTGTTGAAGGACACCTAGGTTGTTTCCAGTTTCTGGCTATTATGCATAAAGTTGCAATGAACATAGTTGATCAAGCGTCATTGGGTAGGATGGATTATGCTGAGTCTTGAGGTAGATGGTTCCCCAAATTTCTAGAGAACTGCCATATTTGTTTCCATACTGGCTGGACAAGTTTGCACACAACCAGAAATGGCACTGTGTTCCCCTCCCTCCACATCCTCAGCAGCATTGAGATATCACTTGTGTTACTGATCTTAGCCATGCTGAAACATTTAAGAAGGAATCTCAAAGCAGTTTTGTATTTCCCTGATGGATTAGGAAAGTGAATGTGTTTGATTTAATCAGTTGGAAAGTCTCTGTTTAGATCTATATCCAATATTTTAATTGAGTTATTTGGTTTTTGATATCAACTTTATTGAGTTCATTATATATTTTAGATTTTAGTCCTCTATCAGATGTGAATTTGGTAAAACAATATTTTCCTGTTATGTAGGATGCAATGTTGTCTGGTTGACTGTGCCCTTTGAGTTACAGAAGCATTTCAGTTTCATGAGGTCCCATTTATTATTTGTTGATCTTAGTGCCTGTGCTATCAGTGTTTTGTCCAGAAAGTTCTGTCCAACCTCAGTTGGACAGTTCAGTGTGTCTGGTTTTATTTTGAGGACTTTGATACATGTGAACTTCACTTTTGTGCAGTGATAAATATGGATCTACATGCAGACATCCAGTTTGACCAGAACCATTTGTTGAAGACAATTTCCTTTTTCTAGTGTGTATTTCTAACATCTTTATTTTTTTTTTTAAAAAAAAGTGTGTATAGGTGGATTTATCTCTTCAGTTTGATCCCATTGATTAACATTACTGTTTTTTGTTTGTCAAACAATGTTTTTTGTTGTTGTTTTGTGTTGTTTTTCTATAATTCTGAAGTACAACTTACAACTTGAAATTAGGGAGGTTAATACCTCCAAAAGTTTTTTTATTTTTCAGGATTGTTTTAGATATACGGGGTTGAGTATTATCCTTTCAAGGTCTGTTAAGAATTGTATTGAAATTCTGATGAAGATTGAGTTGAATCTGTAGAATGTTTTTGGTAGGATGGTCATTTTTACAGTTTACCCTACTGATACATGGAAGATCTTTCTATCTTCTGATATCTTCTTTAACAACTTGAAGTTCTTATTATAAAGGTTTTCACTTCCTTGGCTAAAGTTATTCCAAGGTATTTCAATATTCTCTAAGGCTATTGTGAAGGGTGTTATTTCCCTGATTTCTTTCTCAGTCCATTTATCATTTCTATTCAGGAAGGCTATTGACTTTAGGGGGTGCCAATCTCGTATCCAGACATGTTTCTGAAAGTTTTAACAGTTATAGGTGTTTCCTGGTGGGAATTTTAGGCTTAATTATGTACACTAACATACCAATGTTTGACTTCTTTTCTAATATGCACATCCTTGATCTCCTTCAGTAATCTTATTGCCCTAGCTAAAACTTCAAGTACTATTTTGAATAGATATGGAGAATGTAGACATCCTTGTCTTGTTACTGATTTTAGTGGAAGTGCTTTGAATTTGTCTCCATTTAATTTGATGTTGGTAACAGGCTTGCAGTAAATTGCTTTCATTATGTTTAGGTATGTCTCTTGCAACCGTAGTTGCTCCAGGACTTTTATCCTGAAGTGGAAATGGTGTTGGATTTAAACAAAAGCCTTTTCAGCATCTAATGAGATGATTATATGTTTTCTTTCTTTCTTTCAGTTTATTTATATGATAGATTACTGAATTTTTTATGTTGAGCCTTCCATGTATCTCTGGAATGAAGCCTGCTTCATCATGGTGGATATTTTTGATGTGTTGTCAGCTTTGGTTTGCAAGCATTTTATTGAGGATTTTTGCATCTATGTTCAGAAAGGAAATTGATCTATAATTCTCTTAGTTGAGTCATTACATGGTTTGGGGATCAGAGCAACTGTGGCCTCATAAAATGAATTGGACAATTCCCTCTCTGTTTCTACTTTGTGGAATTGATTGGATAATATTGAAGTTAACTTTTTTGAAAGTATGGTAGAATTCTGTGCTAAAACTATCTGGCCCTGAGTCTCTTTTTGTTGAGTAAATTGTAATGACTGTTTCTATTTCCTTAGGGAATATAGGTTTATTTAATTTATTTAATCTGAACTTGATTTAAATTTGGTGAGTGATATTTTCTAAGTTTTTGTTGTACAGGAATTCAAAGTACATCCTTAGGATTCTTTAGAGTTTCTTGGTGTGTTTTTATGTCTCCTTTTCCATTTTTGATTTTTTTTTAAATTTGGATAATCATTCTTTGTCTTTTAATTTGTTTGAATAAAGGCTTACTTACCTTGCTGATTTTCTCAAAGAACCAACTCTTTGTTACTTTGATTCATTATATAATTCTCTTTGTTTCTATTTTATTGATTTCAGCCCTCAGTTTGATTTTTTCTTGCCATCCATACCTCTTGAATGTGCTTCCTTTTGTTGTAGATTTCAGGTGTGCAGTTCAGTTGCTAATATGATATCTGTGTGATTTCTTTATAAGGGCACTTAGTGCTATGAACTATCCTATGTTCCTTAAGTTTGGATGTATGTTGTATTCATTTTCATTGAATTCTATAATCTTTAATGTCTTTATTTCTGTCTTGACTATTTTTTTTTCATTCAATAAAGTGTTGTTCAGTTCCCATGAGTCTGTAAGTTTTCCATTGTTTCTGTTGTTGGTGATATCCAGCTTTAATCCATGGTAGTCTGGTAGGATGCAAGGAGTTATTTCATTTTTCCTGCATCCACTGAGATTTGCTTTGTGTCTGAATATGTGGTTAATTTTTTGAGAATATTCCTTAAGGTGTTTGCATGAAATTTTCTGTAGATAGCTATTAAGAGTATTTGGTTTATAGTATCTTTTGATTCCAATATTTCTCTGTTTATATTTGTCTGGATCACCTGACCATTGGTGCAAGTGGGGTATTGAAGTCTCCCAATGTGTGAGTAAAGATGAATATGTGATTTAAATTGTGGTCCCTTTTTTTCTTCACAAAAGTGGCTTCTAGTATTTGGGGCATTGCTGTTAAGAACTGAAATGTCTTCATGGTAGAATTTTACCTTTGACTATTATATATTGTCCTTCCCCATCTCTTTTGATAACTTTGGTTTGAAGTGTATCTTGTTAGGTATTAAAATGGCTACACCAGCTTGCTTCTTATGTCCATTTTCTTGGCGTATCTTTTCCCAATCCTTTACAGTAGGTCATATCTATCCTTGATGCCGATGTGTATTTCTTATATGGAGCAGAAGGATGAAGCCTGCATTTGCATCTAGTCTGTTAGTCTTTGTCTTTTTATTGGGGAATTGAGACCATTGTTAGTGGGAGATATCAATGACATAAGATTGTTGATTCCTATTATTTTGATATTGGTGCTGGTGGTATGTGTGTGTGTTTGTGCTTCCGACGTGAGATTATTTATTTTCTGTGTTAAATACACACTTGCAGGTGATGTTCTGTTGCAGTGTTAAGGACAGCCATGAGGATTGGGAATAAGGAAAAATTTTTTAAATTGTTCCAGAGAGATATACAGAGACAGAAAGAAACTTTCTTTTGGAATATACTAACCAATTTTCCTACCACCTTAAACATTTAAAAATGATTCAAAATAAGAATTTCATATGTGTTTGGCATTCAATATGATTGATACATAGTCTATCTAAAATCTGTCTATATCTGTATAGACATATAAGTGTTTGTGTGTGGGATGATGTGGGTGTGTTTGCGTGATGTTTGTATAAATGTAATTAACTTCTCCATCGGCTCATCATTACTTCATGTTTGAAGCTTCAAGATTCTCTTTTCTGGTTATTCATAAAATGTAAAGTAGGTACTATGAGCTATCATGATTTAAATATTATATGTGTGTATATTTATTAAAATTTAATATTAAACCTTGAATAATTATTAAAAATGTGAAAATAAAAGCATAGGGGGGAAGAGGGAAATGGGTGAAATTTCTGCTCTTGTGCCAACCTCTTCAAAGGGTAAAATGTTTTACTGAAAAAAAAATGGAGAGTATGACATCATTCTCTATGAAGGAGAAAATGCCTATAACCACTCTATTCAATGAGCACTTACTGTGTGCCACATCCTGCACATGCTGACAGCTTTCACAGAATTACCTCATCTCATGCAGTCCCGGAAGAATCATCCAATGGAAATTCTACTTCGGAAAGTCAGTAAAACTCCGTTGAGTATGGACCCATCTTTACCCAGCACTCTGCAACAATTTTTAAAGCAGTCAACTAACACTTTTCAAAATTGTCATCTACACAGGAGCCTCGCATCTTCCCCTGGGAAGAGGACTGAAATGAGTAATTGCTAGTAATTATAACTGTAGTTAGTGGTGACTGAGCGCTCCATGTGTTTGCGGTACTGGAGTCAGCACTTAAACTTCATAATGATGTTATCACAATGTTAATAGAAGAGGATGCTGAGACTTTAGATGGCCAAGACAAGTGTAGCTAGGGGTGGCTGTGTCAGAAGTGTAAGAAAAGTAGACTGGTGGTAGGGTCTGCCTTAGTAACTGCTAAGAGGTGAGGAGCATGAGCCTTTGCTACTAAACATAAGCACTTCTTAGGGTGAGGACAGAGCACAAAGAAGTCATTCTGGGGCCCCAGTGGTATCTTGTCAGGTGTATGTCATGCCTTTTTTGTCTGATTCTTAGAGTTGCTTGCAGATGCTTGAAGACAAGTCAAGAATTTAGAAACCTCAGTTCTCACACAAAGTATCTGCAAATATATATATATATATATATATATATATATATATATATATATGTCATAGATCATTGTTAGTTACCTACAAAGTTCTGTTCAGTTAATTTATTGGTGAATATTTCTATGTGGACTTAGCAAATGCATTATACTAAACATTGATGTGAATCCCCTCCAAAAAAGGATGTGATTTCTCTCTATTGCAAGTTTCCATGACACTTAACAATAGATTCTTCCTGAGAAGCAGCCGGTGGCGCATGTTTGCTCCAATCTGTTCTTGCTTGGTAGACTTTTCTCCCATTTAAGATAAAGCACTTAACTGGGAGAACTTAAGTGTGAGTGTTTGAAGGAAGAATTGATGATGATTTTTCCTGCACAAGAAAATAATAGATAGGCTTAGAAAATGGAAAAGGAAATAAATCTCAGTGTTGGAGGTAATGTGTAGAGAATAATAATTGAGCACAGGGGAGACAACAGCTGGAAAACAGGCCTATCTATTATCAATTGTGAGAGGAGAAGAGAAAAAAGCTGTCTAAACCCTGTGCAAGCAAAGCTTCATGAGGAATAAAGCAAAGCCTGGGCTCTGAGACTTTAGCCTTGGAAAGGGGGGAAAGCAAGCCACTTCCATGACAAGATGGGATGCCAGGGCAGCTCTTGGGTAGCACAGTCAAAGGAAGAACAAGGTAAGTGTTGAGTTTTTTTTTTTTTTCCAAAAGTACACTGAAATTATTTTACATCCCTCTCCATTGCAGTTTCTATCTTTCTACTCGTCCCTCTCTGGTCCTTTGGGGTGCAGCCTTCAGGGGATGGGGAGATGTGGTCCACTGCTTACTAAGCTGTGTAGATTAATTCTCCTTGTTCTCTACTCTGATGCTCTGTGTAGGCAATTGAAAGACAGTGGAACAACAGCTTTTAGTTTATCCTTTTGACATTTCAGACGGAGCCAAGGTATCACAAAGCTGGTAGAGATTCAGAACAGGTGAAGAGCTACTAGATAAACAGTGAGAGTTTTAGAATATATTTGTGCTTTTGTTCTTAATTGCTGAGAACTTAGGTATGGAAAATATGGACAAAACTTGGCGGATAAAATCTTAAAGTTATTCTAATGCACATTCCATGTAGCTAACCCTTTCACACTGAACCATTGAATGCTTTTGCTGTATTAAAAAAAAAACAGTATTACCTTTAATAATACTTAAGTATTATTATTGTGCATGTGTGTCTGTATAAATTGCATGTATGAGCATAGACGTACATGTGCCATACATATGTAGAGTTCAGAGGACAATTTTGGAAGTCTGTTCTGTTTTCATGGTAACAATAATTAAACTTAGTTCATCAGGATTGCTTGTCAAGTGCTGCTACTCACTGAGCTATCAATTTGACCCCGTAACATGGTCTTAAACCAGTCAGATCTGTGGAAGAACATTTCACCTCATCTACTCAGTGTATGCACACGTGTGTGTGTGTGTGTGTGTGTGTGTGTAAACATGTGAGATAGGTAAATGTTTGTGCATGTGTGTGAGGAGAGGGAAAACAAGCACAACTTCCGGATTGCTCTTTGTTTTAAACTGACCGAATAACTTAATGAAATTGGCCACTTCTCCATTGAGCTCTGTCAAATGTGTTTTCTCTAAAGATACTGGCTTGAATTTCACAGTGAGTGGTGTGAAGTTATATATGTCATGACTCCAGGTAGCAAATGAACTCCACTATTAAACCCCCCCCCCGCAGTGAAAAGCTTTCCCTCTCCAAACTCACATTAGTGATTTACAAGCTTCTGTTCACAACTTACACATGCTCTGTCAAAGCTTAGCAAGCCTTCCCTTGTTCTTATAAAGGGGAACAACAGATTCTTAAAAAAAAAAAAAAAAAAAAAAAAAGCCTGGCAAAATTAGGCCAAGACGGCCCTTATTTCCAAAACACAAACAAACAAACAAAAACTGTAAGATGGAGTTAGAGAGATGGCTCAGCATGTATCCTCCTTGAAGAGGACCCATGCTTGATTTCAAGCATCTGCAAAGTGTCTCAGCTGCAAAGGGACTCCAGCTTCATGGAATCAATCACTCTTTTCTGATTAGGCACCGGGACTCATGGACACACATACATATGCTTAAATGTTTATACATACTGCACAGGCACATGTACAATGCACGTGCACACACGTAAACACATATATATTACGTAAATCCTGAAGGAAGAAAGGAAGTGAATGTACTAAAGTAGCTGATATAGTCTATAAAAAAGTTCAAATAGTTTTGGTGTCCACCATTCTCTTCCAAGGCCGTAACATTTTAAAATGTGTGTGCATTCTTGTGAGTATGTTATTAACTTATTTACAACAACTTATACTTAATTACTTATAGTAAGTTCTTCAGAGGGCTCATAAAGGAATCAATATATAACCAATTATGAAATAATTGTACGATCCATAGTAACACAATTTATAGTATAAAATACAGATCGATACATAATATACAATGTCATGTATACCACATATATGAACATGTTAGCATATATGAGAAATTATGCCATATATTCAAGTAAAATCAAGGGCACCATTTTATTCCTAGGAATATTTTTAGAGTTCTCTTATTTTTGGATATGTTCTCTAAATAGTTTGGCAGACATAGTATAGTGGTCACTGTCCTAAAGCTACTGCTATATCCACATTGAATTTGCTTCTCTGCGCAGGTTCTAGTCTTCTATGTAATCCTGAGTCACTGATGTACGGCCTGATCATGGCAGCTGTGAGCAGGTGGACATTGTCTCCTGCGAGCCCCAGTTAGAGCATCAAACAAGCAAAAGTCAGGCTGGGGAGGTGAGGCAGGGTTAGTGACAAGAAAGAACAAAATTAAAGTGAACACAGGCCAGTTTGCCCCAGGACAAACCTGCCCGAGAGTCCTGGAGGGCACTGGAGATAAATGATGTGCAATTATTCTTCAGCTAGAATGGCTCTGAGGCAGGGCATAGTATCAGTGGCCTCAGGAGGACAGGGACTCTGTGACATATGTCTACATCTTATCAGAGGCCTGGCTGAGGGCAGAGTCCACAGGTCAATAAGGGAATGGATAACAAGAGACACATCTTGGCAGCTGCTGCTGACAGGGATCTGGGGAAGCCTGTGTGGCTGCATTTTCCCTGTCCAAAATTAGAACCCTGCCTATGTGCACAGCTCTTAAAGGGCCATGCTCTAAACACACTCTTGTAACATTATTTCCTATTTCTTACTTGTTAATGTATGATTAGCATACATATCGGTTCATTGCTTAATCTCAAAATAAATATAGACAAAAAAATATGAAGACGAAAATACGCAAACTTCTACCACCACACCACTATCGATGAAACATGAAAATGGTAGAGCCGTGGATTGGGAGAGGACTTGACCTTGGAGAATGAGGAAAGATCACAAGACTTAACTGGGAAGGAGGTCAGCATAGAGTCAAAAGGTTGAGTCTGATTTGATCCATCTAGATTCCAACTGTAACATGTAATTGTTTCCTCATATAAAGTATGCGTACCCTTCTCTAACTGCTAATTTTATTGGAATGTTTCCTTACTTTTGTCCTTTATTAACCAGCACCCATATGGAGGAAAATTCTCATGTAGGAAGCAGAATGTGCCAGGCTCAAGGGCAGAGGACATAGTTTCTTTTCCCAAAGATACCCAGAAAGTGATGAAGTCAAGAACATTCCAGTGTGCTCATTTTCCTGAGTATGACTCACTGCAAGAAGGTCCTACCACTCCCAGTACCTGGAACAGAGGCAGGAAAATGTCCATGGTGACCTGGTTGGGAAAAAAATCTCAGACATGACTCCTGGAGGCCAGGCCCTGATCTCACAGGGTGGTAAGCAGAAATCTGTTTTCCTCTTCAAGAATACCAAGGGGATTTACAAGCAGTGCTTTATTTTCAAAAGTAGAGTTTTGGGTGTCAAATAGATTTTCTTTAAGTGCTTGTTTGTAAAATGCTTGATGTCTGCACCTCAAATTCCCAATTTACATGGAGAATTCCCTCAGGAGGAGAAATTAATTATTAATAACTTTGCAAGGAAGTGACTCTTATATTTATACACATATCGAGAAGAAAAGCATGAAAAACCATCTCTAGAAGAAGTTTTAAATTAAGAAATGTTTAGAATTAGAAAAAGTTAAACAACTTTCTTTCATCTCACATATTTTTGTCAGTCAAAATTCTTTTTAATTATAAGCATTATTTTATTGAAAAAGAGCTTATGTAGGTCGTAAATTTAGGTGATATGAATTTGAGCTGAAAGTGTTTATTAGTATAGAAGGAACACTGGAATATTTTGGAAACAATGGAAAATTAATTTAAACTGTTTTCTTCAATGTGTGATGCATATTTATAACCTACAGAGGAAAAACAAAATCATGTTTTGGATCTTGAAGACCTGAAATAGCAAAAAGCTAATTTGCTTTGAAGCTCTTAGATGTGCTTAATTTAATTTATAAGAAGAACCTAAATATGAAATGATAAAATAATTTACTAAATAGACAAAAGGAGTTAATCAAATCAACAGAGAGGGAAGAGTGGCTGATGACTGCCTTTCACAAGATAATTCCCAATTTAATCAAATTAAATCTGTTATTTTCTGACAGATTCAAGGAAAGTCGTTGCCTTATGGCTTAGAGGGGGGGGAAGAGAAAAAGAATAAAAGAAAGATCAGGCTGTCTGAAGCATAAATTGAAGAACAAACTGATGGACTTAGAAACAGATCACTTAGACACCCTCTATTTATTAGTCTGGATTCTCTAAAGAGACAGAACCGATGGAAGGAATCTCTATATGTTGAAGGGAGGTTGATTAGAATGACTTAGAGGCTGTGGTCCATCTAACCCTACAATGGCTACACATGAAGAGAAGTTTCAAGAATCCAGTACCTGTTCAGTGCACAAGGATGGATATGTCAAGTGTCTTCACTGTACACTAGGATCCTGAAGAAGTAAGCGCTAATGACAGTGAGGGAATGTATTTGCCAGTGACGAGGAGAAGAATCAGGCAAAGAGAGGAAGTTTTCTTCTTCCATATCCTTTATATAGGCTACCAGCAGAAAGTGTGGTCCAGATTGAATGTGGATCTTCTTCCCACTTCAAAGATCCAGAATAGAAGGGACTCTTCCTACTTCAATGATTTAATTAAGAAAAAAAAAGTCCATATGTAATCAAGTTGACAATGAAGATATATCGTGTTCAATGAATGTTAATTTTGTCTCCAAAGGGGGGTCTATGTGAAGCCAGTTTGCATATTGGTTAGCTTCTATTTTCATGAAATTATGAAAGAGTTTAGCTGAAGCAGAGGGATAGCCCATCTTGTTCATCTGTGATAGTTCTTGTTAAAATGGTAATGAACAGTGCACATATGCTATCCTTTGAGAGTGATAAATACCTGAGGTCATCAGACATTTGATGTGGCTAACTACTTGCAGGGTCCATGTTGTAGGGTTCATTTCGTGTAGCATATTTCTGTTATTCAAGCTTCAGTGAAAAAATAGCAACAGGAGTTGTAAAAATTAAAGAAAAAGGCCATGAATTTGAGAGACACCAAAGGAAGTTTGCATGTGGGGGTGTTGGAGGAAAGAAAGCGAAGTTATATTTAGAATTTCTAAGCAATTAAAATGTCTCCCTATTTTAAATAGCTCTTTTATTTTTGAGATTATAATATAGTTACATCATTTCTTCCTTCCATTTCCTAATTCCCCCTTTTTTTCCTCTGTCCATATTCTATTTCAAAAAGCCTGTTCTATTTCAAATTCATACCCTCTGATTTTCATTAATTGTTGTTACATATATATATATTTATGCATGTATGTACATATAAAGTACAAATTTTACAATGCAAATACAAATTAAGAAGAAGAAAGTAGGAATACATGTTGATATGAGACATTTTTAATTTCAGAAACTATTCTTATGAAGTAGTCTTAAAATAATTTACATTTTCTCAGTAGGAAAAATTCTTTTATTTAATTCTACTAATTTCTCACTGTGGGTAGTAAGGGTATTTTAATTTAAAATTCCATAGTCTTGCTTTTAGACTATTAGAGTAATATTCTGAAAAGCTATTCCTTTCTGTATTATTTCCTCATCTCATTTATTATTGAATATCTTAAAGAAAACATGGAAAAACGGATTATTGCAATTCAACAATCCAAATTCAAGAGTACATGATAAGGCATGCATTTAATCAGAGGGAAAGACAAAGCAATTTAGTGAAAAGGAGAACTATATGATCATGCTTTGAAAGGATAGCACACTCACTACTCTGAAAGTCCCTAATGTTAGAACATAGCCAGATGCTCTATAAACAGTTGATAATATGATTTAGATGATTCATCATTGAATTTACAGGAAATAAGCAAGAACAAGTCCTTCTACTTTTTCTTTTGATTCTGATACCAGCTACGTAGAGATAGAGAAAAGAGATAGAAAAAGCCATCTTTAAAAAAAAAATGACTTATTGGGGTGTATTTTAAAAATGAAAAGAATGTGGACTAGAGAGATAGTTTGATGGCTAGCTGTGTATATTGCTGTTTTAAAGGATCTAAGTTTGTTTTTCAGCACCCACTAAGCAACTCACAACTTTCATTCCAGGACACTAAACATATACATTCTCTTTCTGTCTCTCATCTCCGAATCCCTGTCTCTATCTTTCTGTGTCTTCATCTCTGTTCTCTGACTCTCTCACACACAACTAAAAAAATCAATATTAGTGGAAATCCCCATAAATAACAGGGTACCACATTGTGCCAAATGAGATACTGCAGGGTTATGATGCTGAAGACTCAGACAAACACTGCATGGGACTTTAGAACTTGTGAACCAGCGTGGGTGCTTTGGGGAGCAGTGAAGCCACGGCTTGCAACTTTGAACAACTTTGAACATAGAGTTACTCTATACGCATGCGTGAATTCTTCCCCATGCCGCAATTGCTCATTACAAGCCATGCCGTGTTTTTCTACCCACTGAAGCAGATGCATAGATGAATAAATAATTCATCCAGTCACAGTTTTCAACTGATTAGATAGCATACATGGGCTGGACAGAATATTTGACATTTTCACAAATACTGATATTCTAAGTTGGTGACACAATAAAACATCTTTCTGCATCACTAAAGAAGTAAATGGGCAATGGAATCACATACATTTGAGGCGGTTCCCTGGGGAGAGAGATTTCTTTTGCCATACATCCCATGTCCTGATAAGGTATTAGCAAAGCAGACATGAGGGGAAGGGAAGGAAAGCAGGTTGGAAAGGAGGACACATACAGTATATAAGAAGGATTTGTAAGGTTCAAAACAGGTATCCATACTATAATTAAGGATGGATTAAACAATAACAAAGAAGGAAATCCTAAACTGCAATATGACAAGGGAAAGATGTGGATCCACTGATAGGCTAAGTGTAGTTTTAAAGTATCCTGATTTTATTTGTGTTCGTTTACTTATGAAAATTATGTCCCTAAGAAGAGGCCACTCTCACAGATGGAAAGAAGACAATAATCAACATAGGGCTGGGGCTTTGGTGGAACAGACCTAGGCCTTATCATCATCAGCTCAGGGTGTGCAGGTAGGCAAATTACAAGATCACTCTCAAGATAAATTACTAAGTGAGGTTCTGGAAAGTTCCAGGTAAGTATTACTAGGAAATGGAGTTTAAAAATTTGTGTCTTCACCGAAAAATTTTAGTCTTATTGACCCTTAAGAAAAAAAAATCTACTCACTTTTGGAAATGCATGTCTAGTTAGGGCACTGTTAGTGGCTGATTTACTTGTTTAAGGAAGGGATTGGAAAGATATTAGTAAGTATTTCCTGAAAAGTTTGGTCATTTAAATTCATTTTACTTAAATTAGTTGTAGAATGGAGTATTAGAATGCATGGAACCTTTCGGACCAAACAGATGGTAATAAGTAAAAGTGGGGAATTACAGGAAAGAAAAGGGAAACACATTATCTTAGCTGCTTATCTTGAGTACTATAATTTGACGGACACAGGTAAAAATAACAACACACACACACACACACACACACACACACACACACACATATATATATATATATATAGAGAGAGAGAGAGAGAGAGTCTTGTTTTTATATATGCATGTCGATAGATAGATAGATAGATAGATAGATAGATAGATAGATAGGTAGGTAGGTAGATAGATAGATAGGTAGATAGATAGGTAGATAGATGGATAGATGGATAGATACACAGACAGATATTTTTAACATACACATAGTCAAAGAGATGAGGTGAGGAAAGATGAACCCTTTGCTAACCAAAGATTCCTTTCTGGGAGCAGCCCCACCTGGTACCTTGAACTCAGTAGGCACCAGATGTGTGGCAGATCTTGAAAGGTCAAGGAATGGTTATAATTGATAGGGATTCACTTCCAGGGCAGTAGGGCAACCCCTGCAGTGTCCTATGTGCCCCCCTCCCAATCAGCCCTGCTGCTAAGCCTCAGCTCTCAACTCTGTTTTTCCGTGAGGGGCTGGTTTAAAGCCCTGCCCCCCCCAATTCAAAGTGAGGGCCACACAGCTCTTTCTTTTCCTTTAACTATGACAATTTAACTTTGTTACCTATTTTCAATATTTATAGGAAACTGAATTGCATTAGACAGTTTACCTAAAAATATTAAATATTAATATTAATAAAAGAGGACATTAAAGTTTACTCTAAGTTTAAAATATACAAGGTATGCCTTTACTCATTTTAAAAAACTGCACATTTTTAAACTGGGTAGTGGTGGTGCATGCCTTTAATCCCAGCACTTCGGGATGTTGTGTTTAAGGCCAGCCTGGTCTATACAGGACAGCTAGGGATAGACAGAAAAACAAACAAATCAACAACAACAAAAAGCACATTTTTATTACAATTAGCCAACAGGTTTAAACTATGATGTGTACAATATATTTGAATTTCAAAATGTTTTCTGGAAAAAGAAGATTAACTCTTTAAAAAATGCACTGGAGTTCATGAGTTTCTTTGAGTTTGGTTCAGCTGTCTCTGTAGATTTCTCCATCATGACCTTGATTTCCCTTGTTCATATATTCCCTCCTCCCTCTCTTCAACTGGGTATCTGGAGCTAGACCTAGTTCTTGTTTGTGAACCTCTGTGTCTGGATGAAGTCTATGATGACAGTGGGGTGTTCACCTCTCATATCACAGGGGTAGGCCAGTTCAGTAATCCTCTTCAATATTTCTAGGAATCTTAGCTGGTATAGATTCTAGAGACTTACCCTAGCACCAGGTTAATCCCTAAGCCCATAGTGGCTCTCTCTATTAAGATATCTCTTTCATTTCTCTTCCACTGTATCCTCCCTTGCTTGAACATCCCATTCCCTCAAGTTCGTTTCCCCCCTCCCCTTCGCTTAGCACCCCACCTATCCCCAGTTTACCCAGTACATTTCATCTAATTTCCCTTCCCAGGATTATCCATGTGTCCCTTTTAGGGTCCACCTTGTTACCTAGCTTCTCTGAAACTGTGAATTGTAGTCTGGCTATCCCTTTGCTTTAATCCACTTATGAGTGAATACATACCATGTTTGTCTTTCTGAGTCTATGTTACCTCACTCAGGATTTTTTTTCCTAGTTCTCTCCAATTGACTGCAAATTTCACGAGGTCGTCATTTTTTACTGCTGAGTAGTACTGCATTGTGCAAATGTACCACATTTTCCTCATCCATTCTTCAGTTGAAGGCATCTATTTTGTTTCTAGATTCTGCCTAGTATGAATAATTCTGCTTTCAACATTGTTGAGCTAGTGTTCTTATGATATGATTGAGCATCCTCTGGTTATACGCCCAAGACTGGTACCAAGTCTTGAGGTAGATTGAATCACAATTTTCTTAGAAACCACCATACTGGTTTTCAAAGTGGTTGTACAAGTTTGCACTCACACCAGTGGTGTAGGAGCGTTGCCATGATTGACAGCTTTGGAGGCTCCAGTAGGATGAAATAGGCCCTTTATATATGGGCAACAGGTAGGGGACAGCTGTGCAGCTTGGACTATCAAGGAGGCCCTGGTAGTAGGACCAGGATACAAACCTGGTACATGAGCTAGCCTGCTGGAGCCCATTCACTATGGTGGGATGCAATGCTCAACCTTAATGCATGGGAGAAAGTCTTTGTCCTGACCCAATCTATTGTGTCAGAGACTGTTGATTCCTCATGGAAGCTGGGCTGGAGGAGAGGAGGGGTGGGGGAGGAGGTGGGAGGGAGAATTGCTGTTAGAATGTAAAATGAAATTTAAAAAGACGAAATAAACTACAAAAAGCCATTGATCAATTAAAAAAAAAGAAATGTCTATTTAGAGACCTTGCTTATCTCCTCCATTAGATTATTATTATTTGCAAAAATGCACTGGATTAATAAATACCTGTTTGTTAATATGATGATAAGTGACTAGGGTATTTATAACTGATGACACTCATCTGAGAGCCTAGGACATAACTCAACAGTCCATAAAACTTAGTTTTTGAGAGAACCCAGCTTCAGTTCCCAGCACCAACCATCAAACCATAACTCCAGTTTCAGAACACCTACCGTCTGCCAGCAATAGGCACATAGGATGTGCAGATGTGTTTATGCAGACAAAATACCCAGACACATAAAATAAAAAGTACTCTTAATGTGAGCTTTCCCGGAGTGCCCTTTGTGACACTGGGACTTGGATTAATCACTTTAGTACCTGTAGGTAACCATAGTTAAAGTCTATAAGGAGCCAGAGAATGCCTAATCATTGAGTCATTATATATAATACATGATTTCCCACTTAGAAGGGAAGGAAGGACCACAGTAGAAGATAGACTAAGGTCCTGTAACCCGTGAGCAATGAAAACTGAGAACACATTTCTTGGCTCTGCCTAGCACTCTCTTCATTACTGTACTTGCTTGAGCTGTTTGTTCCCACTGTCTGATGATATGAATTAGAGTCTGAGAACAGCTCTTTGTATATTTTAAAGAGATAAATCCCTCTCTCCATGTTTGGCAGAAACCAGGCTCAGTTAGTAAAGCCGAGACCCCGGGGGAACTCTTCATCTCACCCATGTGGCCTTTAATGTTCCTTGCTCATGCGTGGAGACAGACCTCTAATGACAATAATGGACGCGATGTCCTTGCACATAAACATTTGGCTCCTCACAGCGTGAGATGTCTTGTCAGTGCAGGGGACAAAATAATGGTGTAAAGATTTACTGTCAGAGAGCTGAGCCAGGCTCAGCGGGATGGCAGCTCAAAGCAGATAGATGGCCTGGCATGCAAGGGTCACCTGTGTTTATTCTGATGAATGTGTGTGACTTCCCCAGTACTCATCATTACAGTGAGCTGTGTGGGCTTGTGGAACTTGTAAGTCACTATTGGGTATATCTTTGTACAGAGAGACAACCAGGCTAATACCTTGGCTTTCAGAAATAAACGGTATGCTGTCCATAAAAGAGATTTACTGCTTGATAGGACATGAATATTAATATTAAGAATAAAATAAATTATATATACATGGAATTACAAAAAAAGGTAGATTTCAGGAATGTCTTTGGAACTCTTCAAAATGTAATCTCTTACATAGTTTTGGAAATAATTTAATATATATGTTGTTAATTTTTAATGGAAAATTTGCTTGAATGAAATTATTTTGATGGGCATAATGACTTTGGTTTATACTAGAAGGAGATCTATGACATTTTGTACATATATAAGTGTTTCTATTATAAGACATTTTCGTTTTTTTTTTTTTTTTTTTTTTTGAGCCAGGGTTTCACTAGGTAGCCCAGTCTGGCCTGGAGCTTGCTATGTAGACCAGAGACAAGGCTGCTGCACTCACAGAGATCTACCTATCTGCCCGTGTCTCCCAAGCACGGGAACACTTTGAATCCTAAAGACATTGGGCATAGCATTATATAACTACCTGGACCTAGATGAAAATTTGAAGTGAATTAACGGATGATCACTGTCATTGCTATTTCCTTAAATGTTGTATATGTGGGGTATTGTGTGTGTGTCTGTGTGTGTGTGTGAGAGAGAGAGAGAGACAGAGACAGAGAGAGACAGAGACAGAGAGACACAGAGAGAGACAGAGAGTTTTTGTTCATATGAGTATAAGATGTCTGGAACAAGTGGGCAAATGCCTTTTGCTATGGGTTCTAGGAACAGAGCTTCAGCACTTTGAAAGAGCAAACAGTGCTCAAAATCTGTGAGCTTTCTCTCTGGCCCCGGAATACCTTTGTTTATTGCATACAGATGAACTCTTGAAAATCATTTCAAATAAACATAAATTCTAGAGAACAGGAAATGGCTCAGTGGATAAAACTGTTTTTGTTCAAGCATGAAGACCAGAGTTCAAATCCCCAGCACACAGGCAAAGGCCCAATGAGCAAGGCAGCCTGACCCTATTCACAATGCATAGGAAGCAGAGACATAAGACATCTCTAGAGCAAGGTTACTAGTTAAACTAGCTGACTCATAAGCTCTACGTCCAAGTCAAAGATCTACTTTAATATTGAAAGTAGAGATGGATTGAGGAAGATATCCAATGTTATCCACAGGTCCAAACACACATGTGCATGCATGTATAAGAAATTGAACATGCATGTGCATTTTCTCATGCAGACCAGCATGCAACACACACCAACACACACACACACACACACACACACACACTACATTGACTTACACAAGAGAAGAAAATCTATTTTAAGTTATCCTTAATCTCTGGAAACATAAACGGTGATGAAAATCTGTAACTGTGAATGTTAGCCATGACTGATTATTCCGTACAATAAATTCTTAAAATAATTCACTCACATATGATGCCAGTACTGCATATGACCAGCAGATAGAGGAACATGTACCACTACTTGAATTTTTTATGTTTTAAAACATGTTAATATATTTATAAAAAAGATTTCATGAAATTGTAGCTAATTATAAAGTATAGTTCCCACGAGAGCAATAGTCTGTGATTTACTCTGTTAAATTAAATGAAATTGAATTTGAGGATTGTTTCACCCTAATGTTTCCTCCCTGTCTTTTCTCAGGATCTCTCTAAAAATAGGAGGGAAACGTGTTAGGTTTTGTTTGGGTGGTGTCCACTGAAGCTTAGCAAGGTCAGGCTTCTGTATGGTCTATCATCAGACATAATTTCTCAAAAAACAGATGGCAAACAGGCAGAGTTAGAAATTTGTAATTTAGTATCATGCTCTAAAGACAAACTGCTGAATAAAATCACAACCCCGTTAAACACCAAAACAACCTTCAATCATGCTGCTCTGTTCTGCATGTCTCAGCCGTTAAGGACTTTGGCTGAAGTCCAAAGTTCATCTGTGATTGTCCTTTCTGTTCTGTCTATGGAGATCATTGCACACACACAACAGGAACAGATACACACACACACACACACACACACACACACACATACATAGAGATACAAACACAGAGACACACACAGATACACAGACATACACAGACACAGACAGATACACACAGAGAGAGACACACACACAGAGCCACACTCACACAGAAACATGCCAACACATATACAGACATACACAGACACAGAAACAAACACACAGACACACAGACACAGATGTTCACACACATACAGACATACACACACACACACTTCAATATCCCAAATGGTTTACTTGTCAAGTGAACTAAGCAATGTTGTCTTTCATCCTCATTCTTATTAATTTACTTTAAAAGTCACTGGAATTACAAAAAGAGAAATAACTAAATGTAAATACTTCAAATGATCCATTTTACTCTAAAACTGCTCACAAAAGTGTTCACAATTGTCACTGTCTCATATCAAATCCTGGAAACAAAACAGAAGTAATTTGCTTTCACATGCCATTGAGCAATCTCTTATGAGCAGGCAGTGAGAACGTTGTGTTGTCTCAAGTAGTATGACCATTGCTTTCCTGGATTAGAGGCTGCAGAATCATGGCAGGTTTCCTACCATGAGCAAAGCAGAACACAAACTAGACCTGGAACATGTTTTCTGATTTTGACCTCTAACTGCAATGGAATCCCTCATTCGAATGGGAAGGCTGCTTGTATAAATTGCAAACAATAAACACAAACCATCAAAAGATTTAAATAGGAATTCACAATTCTGAGGAAATCTGAAGTGCTGGTGCTTAAACCTAATTTGTTCATTAGACTTACTTGGAGTGTGACTTCTACAGGAAAGCAAATGTACTCAGTGGATAAAGGATTAAGGGAATGTTAGTTTTATTTTACCCCAGTGACAAAAGTGTATCACTACGTATTTCTGACAGTTAAGGAGGTGCTGATGTAGCAAGGGAAGGTAGGAGAATGGATAAAAAGAAAAGAGGGAATATTTAAAAATCCGTGACTATGAGGAGTACTACGTAAACGTAGAAAAGAAGGCTGGAAGTACACAGAGGAAAGCTGGCAAGAAATACGCATCCTGATTTAACATCTATGGTTCAAGCACAAAGTATTGTGGTGTGGCTAGTCGAACAATGACATGTCCGTATACACAGGCAGACACACTCTCTGTAGAACATGGAAAGTTCAGTCATTTGCAGATTTGGTCAAGGCAACAAAAGATCTTGAGACCACAGCCAAAGAGACTTGAGGATGGAGAAAGCTGACAGGTGATACTGAAAGAAAACAGGAAGCTTTTCTCCACTCCTGCATCCCATAAACACTGTGCCCTGTGTGGAGGAGCCTGGCATCTACAAGCAATGGGGATGGCAAAGAATATAGGCTTCTACACCTGTGTGTGTGTGTGTGTGTGTGTGTGTGTGTGTGTGTGTGTGTGTGGTGTTAGAGTTCAAGGGGAACTCATATGTGCTAGGAAGATTCTCTACCAGTGCTATAAATTCCAGCCTACAAACTTGTCTCTAGGTCCATGGCCTTTCAGATGGCTGCTAGGATAATAGTAATGTTTCCTTCTCTGATTTTACCTCCAAACATAACAAATCAAGTTGGCAATGGGATCATGAACATATTAGTTTCTAATTCCTAGCCATCTAGGAAAATGTCCAAGGAGCGTTAAGGGAGGGCATGCAAAGCTTAGATATCATCCAGCACTACTAGGATGAAAAGTTACTATGGCAACATGTCTTGGGCATGATAGATGGAGAAAACCAACTTAGAAGGCTAAGGAAGACTTCACATCTGGTAAGTAAAGGACTTTGGAAAGGTAGAGTAGAAATGTCTGTACTGTTCCAAAGAATGGATGCTTGGGATGATAAGAAGATGAATCACGTGGACAATAACTCCTTCTGAACTGAAAGTCAAAGAATTCCTTGTTATGTTAAAGGAAAGCATATAACACAATAAGCAACCATTTTTTTTTCCAGACAGTGTTTCTGTTAGTCTTGTAAGGTAGAGTATATGAACAGATTGCTATCTAAGGGTCAAAACTGAAAACTTCACAGTTGTGTGACTTCCAAAACATCACCCAAAATGGAAAGAACAGAACTAAAAGCAGATGATCTAATATACAATGAATTAAATGTAATGAATAGGAGGAATTGAGAACATTCAACACATTTCAATAACTTTAGAAAAAAGTGAATACTCAACGAGAAGCAAATAATACCTCTTTCAAGATCATGAACTTTTTCACAATATTACCATCTGTACTCTCTCATCTCAAACTTTCACACAAGTGGTTCACACTGGATTGTGAACAAGCAACAGTGGCCTGTTCAGCAACTCATTAAGAGACAGGATTACCAGTGCTAACTCTGAGACTGGTTTGGGACTAGTGAAGTGGATCCGTAGATAAAGTGCTTATCCTCACGCAACAGATATGATGAGCAGAGTTGGGACCCCCAGAACTCATGTAAATGCTGTTTGGGACTGGAAGCAAGCTTAAAATTTCAGGGCTTAGAAAGTTGAGACAGGGAAACATAGACTCCTGAGATCATCCCCTGTCCTCTACACACATGCACACGCACTTTCACACACATGTGCCACGCACATATTCACATTAATAGTGTGTGTGTGGAGCTTGGGGTCTTTTCCGATATCTACTGTAATTGTATGTTGTGTGCTTAATTTTGTTTGAAACTGACAACATACAATTAGACTGCTTTGTATTTCTCACAGAAACACTGGTCTCTAAAAAGAATGCAGTTTAATTCTAGACATCTTAATCCAACCTTGCAACATTTCCAATAGAGAAGGTATTAAGCAATTTTCTTAAATATTTACTTAAATATAACTAGGCCACATGATGTGTATGCCAAAAACTAATTGGAAACAAAACAAAACAACAACAACAACAACAAAATCTGACCTACTAGAAACTACAAATTTTACCTTTCAATAGGTCACGTGTGCTCATCAATTAGCTCTTCTAAAATTTTCATTTACAGGTCTATCAAGCCCCACCTTTGAGCACCACTTTGATAAACAGTCACCTGTGGGAGGAACTGGCAAGCTAAGTATCAGTTTCGCTGGCCCCTTTTAAAACTCACACCACTTCTACTTCATGGACAATGCTGCAGGATCTGTCAGAAGCATATCCAGATATATTTCTAGAACTGAAGCCCAGTAGACAAACCAGACCTCTCACTTCTAGATGTGTGAAGTCTAGCAAAGAAGGTGTCTAAATCTCCTGACCTACTTCCAGGCTTATAGAGAATTCCCTGGGTGTAGAGAGACACATGGCGATGAAGTAATAAACTTCCTCTGACTTAGAGAATAAGAAGACAGATAAAGTCTGCTCTACAAACTTGGGGAGGCAATATAAACATGTGTCTTAAGGAGAGCAAGATGGATAGGTGACTGTCTTCTTATGACATATCCTCAATTCTTAAATTACTAAGGGAAAGCCCAGACATCCATCATTGTTCCAAAACCCCCAGTTATTCAAGAACCCGGAACTGCTGGAGCTGCACACCATACCTGTCTTTCCCAGGTAAAGAAAAGGGTGGCACAGCGTGGGTCTCCTCGGGGTGGCTGTGCCTCCCCGGCTTGCTATATTGGGTCATTCCATTCTATTTCAGACAAGTACCCTCATTCAGGATCAGAACTTTAGGAGAAGTACCAATACTCCCTTGTTCTTCAAGAGCAGAGCCACCTATTGACTCATTGTTCACAAGCATGACCAATTCCTATCTATTCTGCCCACCTTGAATGTTTGAGCAAAACATGGTAAATTGTTTTTTTAAAAAATAGAATAAATATAAAATATCGTCTCCAAGACCTTCTCTCCACAAATCTCATTCAGATTTTTTCTTTAAAATGTGAAAGAAATGGGATTGTTCCCTCTTTTATCCAAACTACAAGGACATTTGCCAACCTCTCTACTGAAGTCAACGTTTAACAACAAGGAATGGTTTCCACCCTTAAAATTAAACAATAGTCATTAGAGAGCCTTAGAGTTTGAGCTGATTCTACCAGGAATATAGGGCAGGCAGTCATGTCACATGTGAACAAATACAGACAGAGCATTTGAGCAGCAAGAATGGAAGATAAAGGCGCATAAAGCTCAAGCTGAAAAGTTCTAAACATCCTATCTATACCTGT
The DNA here is from genome assembly GCF_943737965.1 of Phodopus roborovskii. Taxonomy (NCBI): domain Eukaryota; kingdom Metazoa; phylum Chordata; class Mammalia; order Rodentia; family Cricetidae; genus Phodopus; species Phodopus roborovskii. The sequence continues at coordinate 1,863,050 of NW_026126689.1, read as the reverse complement.
TCCATTTTGTGTGTGTGTGTGTGTGTGTGTGTGTGTGTGGCAAAGGGAAGTCAAACAATGAAAATACGTATGTGAATTTTGGGACAGGAGGACTTATGGGAAAGATGAGTTGTCATATAAAGAAAGACTATGAGATATGAGAAGATCTGTGTTATCTACTTTGGAAATCCTTGGATTGCTAATATTTGCAGTCTAGTAACCATTATAGATTCCAAAGTCCATAAAGAATATTTATGCTGGGTGGGTTGGGACTTTGAATGCAAATACAATACATTGTACAGCGATACTATAAGCTTTAAAAGATAGAATCACTAATCATTCACAATATTTATATATTGCTTTTGAAATTGTGACCTTATAATTTCTACTCTTGATAGTTATGATGGCAGTCCTTCAATTGTGCTAGAATAATTTGCTGGTGTTTCTTCTTGTTCCTATACTGATAGAAGCAGTATGCTTAATGGGGTTTTATTTTATTTTGCAATCTTAATGCATTAAGGCTGTAAATGTGATTTTCCACTTAGAATTACCATTATGGTTTTGGTTACTGCTTATTGCTTAGTAATATTTTTTCTTATCAAAATTCTTCTTGCTTGATTTAATTCTTAATTTTTACATTAAATGCTGTAGATTCTAGGGGGTAATTTTTCTTCTGAGGACTTCTCAGTTGTAGATTCATGCATAATCTTTTGATATTCAAATGACCCCCATTGGTTTTTACACTTTTATAACCTTCATTTTAGAATTCATTAATGATTTCATTGAATTCTTCTGGTTTGTCTTACTTGCAATCATCTGTAAGTCATCGGTTCTGTTTTCAAAACCACTTGTCTGTAAATGTCTCCTCCTTACCATGCTCATTTCTGTTCTAACTGAAGTTCAATCATACTATATCAGGTATAATTGTAGCATTAAATTACATCGGAGAACCATTCACAAACTATAGTAGTTATGCCAGAAATATAATAGAAGATTTGTTTCTTTTGTGAAGCAGATGAATGTGATTTTAATATGAACAACTCTGCAATACAACTGATTATGGGTTTCAATCAAATCTGGCAACTTTAGGTATACAAAAGACATCTGGTATTGACTCACTTTTTACAAACTGTTTTCCTTGGAAATATTCAGTAAACTCCAGGTTTTATTTGTATCTCCTCACTTCTGTTTTGTTTCTATTTATTGCCTTCTTTTTCCGCCAAAAATCAGTCATGATTACCTTATTACCTTGTTGATCTTTAAAAACCAATATTCCTTACTAATTTATCATTAGTAATCTAGTTAGGAGTCTCTGTGTAGTGCTTAAATGTTTGTATTATGTGGTGTCCAGTTCATAAGTCCTGCCATTGGATAACATGTCCCAGTTCATCCTTTCCACATATCTATGGGAATATAATGCCTTATTTATGCCAACCAAGAACCACCTCATGGATGGTACATTCATCCCTCAGCCTCCAGAAGAAAAAGAAAAGCTTTAAAAATATAAAGTAGAAAAATTAACAGAGAGAAGTCAGTTTTCTCTACATGAAGAAGATGTGATAGTGTACGTATGAGATCTCAACATTTCTACCAGAAAACTTCTAGAAGTGAATGACAGTTTCAACCAAGTGGCAGAACACAGAGCCAGCTTAAGAAAACAATTTTAGCGTTTTTCAGTGATGAATTCATGGGAAGGTGTGCTGGTGTGGAGAGCTATACAACATGTGCTGGGCAAGAGCTTGGTGTGGTAGAATATTATTTTTAAGGTATGTGACTTTTGTTTATGCTGCATTTGTTTAACTCTGTGAAACTGTTTTGCTGTGCCTGTCTAAAACACCTGGTGATCCTGATGAAGAGCTGAACGGCCAATAGCGAGGCAAAAGCAAGGATAGGTGGTGTTGGCAGTGCAGAGAGTATAAATAGGAGGAGTAAGGAATCAAGAGAGAGACCCCAGAAAACAAGGAGAGGAGGACATCGGGGGCCAGGACGTCAGAGGCCAGCTATTCAACTATCCAGCTATCCAGCCAGCCAGCCAGCCAGCCATGGAGTAAGAAGAGAAGTAAGGTACAGAGAAACAAGAAAGACAAAATCACAGAGGGAAAAAGTAGATGGGCTAATTTAAAATTAAGAAAAGCTGGCAAGAAACAAGCCAAGCTAAGACTGGGCATTTGTAAGAATAAGCCTCCATGCACGATTCTCTTGGGAGCTGGGATGTGGGACCCTCATAAAGAAAAAAAAAAAGCTAAAAGAGCAATAAACATCAACAATCACTTGGGAAATATTTGTGACATGGAGCAAAACAATTAAAGTTAGGTGGTGGTGGTGCGTGACTTTAATCCCAGTGCTCAGGAGGCTGGTGGAGCTCGCGAGTTCTAGGCTATCCTGGTATACAGAGCTAGCTCCCCAGAGAATCACCACCTCAAAAACCAAACAAAAAATTAAAATAAAGGAAGAGTTAAAGACAAAACAAGAAAAATATTAATTTATTGAACTTTGATAAAGAACTTGTGATTTTGATCTTCTACAAATGAATTCCCACTTAAGAGGAATTCAGAGTGTTGCTTACACTGGAGGACTTTGCTTCCTGAGATCAGCTGAGGAACTTCTCTCTGAGTTGCTAGGCTAATTGGCTGGAATTAAGCATTGTTTTGGTTACTTAGTGTTTACATTATTTATTTAAAATATGTAGAACTGACGGAAAATATAGAAATATACATTAAAATTAGTAGGGATGGTGATTTAGGTTAGTTGTTCAACATTCCTTAACAATAGTCAGTACTCTATGACTGAAATGTTAAAGAAAAATGACTTGACATTTCCCATTCATAAGTCTTGGCTTTTTTTTTTTTTTTTTTTTTAAGTCATTCAAGATCTGGACTTTTTACTGGTGATGTTATGTCAGAGGCAATCATCTATAAATTATAGCAATCTGGAAGAAGTGTAGATCATATTTCCAGGCTGGACTATTAGAAAGAATATAGTCATAAAAATATATTATAGAAACTGAAAACAGAAAGAAAAGTAGAATGTTTAGAGACGAAAAGGATATGTTATGGTTAGAGCGGCTGGGACAGTGTATAAACTTTGAAGAGTGAGTAGTCCATCAACACCAAAGGCATATGGAAAGGAACTATTCAGCTATTCTTTCAGCAAAACCCTAAAGAACAACACCAAAAAAGAAAAAAAAAATCACTTAAATGTCAAGGTTAAAAAAAAGAGAGAGAGAAGATAAGGAATTAACATGTATGAGTCAAAACATGTATGAGTCATATACATATGAGAAAAATCCAAGCCATGTTGCATGACGAGTAAAACCACAACCCTAGGGAAATGTATCAAGTCATTTTTATCACCTTTGGGTATATGGTACTGTTAGGAGCAAAGTTCTCAAACCACTCTGTTAACGCTGAGGTTACTCATGTTAAGTGAGGTTGTCCCTTCGTGAACACTGAAGCAGAAGGAACTAGTGAAACAATGGGGCGAGGGAGGGGGGGAGGAATCAAGATTTTTTGCGAGTACAGGCTTGCAAGTAATTTGGAAGGTAAGAAAAATAGGAAGAGCATCAAAGAGAAGGATCTTTATCTTATGTCGTTCAAGCAGAAAAATGCTGAAGGCGAGTGGAGTGGAAGGAGGGGGGGACACATTTTCAAAATGGAAGCAACTGGTCTACCTTATCCACAGGGCCCAGCTGCTTTCATAGCTCTTCTCTCTCCCCCGCCCACCCCCTCCCCCTTTCCGTCATCCGTTCTTTTCTGTACCAAGTCTAGCAAACTGATTTACTTGCTCTAGTTTACTTGCTATTTTGCCATTGATCTGACTGCATCTGAATATGTGCGCACGGGCCCGCGTTTGTTATTTATGATTATGATGGTATGGACTAATATTCTAACGTTACAAAGGAGTGTCTCAAGGAAGGATCGGGGCCCTTCCTTATGTTTCAGTGTTCTGAACGGTCAGATATCCTTGTATTTTCTTCAATGAGTTTCCGTTTTTCTGGTTTGGGTTGCCCACTGACGCCGTGTAGGAGATGAAGAGAAACAAGGTAAGAAAAAAGTAAATAGATAAATAGCTTTTGTACTTTGCTGACACTCCATGGTTGGGCCTGTGCGTTGAACTTCCTGAAAGTAGATTTGGGTGGGGGCTTATTTGATTCTTTTGATTCTTATGAAAAGGAGGGCTATAAGAAGTAGCAATGCCGAAAACGCAATAGATCGGGGAGTAGATAATTAGGCTTGGTGAAGAGACAAGACAAATGAAAGCAAGAGAGAATGATGGGGTAGTTGTGTCAGTGGCTAGGAAGCATAGGATAAAATGGCACTGCCATGTGAAGTTGGCTCTGTAATTTCTATATTCTGTAGTCACCTTGGAGAATGTGTTGCCTCCTTCCTGGTCTTATAGAGGACACCTTGACAGATGGAATTCCTTCAAGAAGGAACACTTAATGACTAGATTTTAAACAAAAACTAGAGCACAGAATGCTTCTTTGGGTCACTGATTTCATAATGGATCTGAGCTCAAATTATTCCTTATGCTAATGTGATGTGTTTAGATGTGACTTATCCTAATAATAATGTCTTTATCCTAAGTCAGAAGGACTATGACTCTGAAAATTCAAAGGTTAGATCCTAGCTATCAGCCTGTCCCTAGAGAATTTGTTACTTTGCATAGCAAACACTTTATAGATGTTAGGGGGGGGAACAGAAAATGTGGAGTGAATCAGTTTGGGTTTGGTGATTTCTTTCATTGCCATTGCAGATTGGGATTGTCCTCACTATAGATGGAAGTTTCTGTCCTGCCAGTTCCCTTGGCTGTTTTGTCCCAAATAAACACTCATGTGCTTATACTAATTATAAACTGTTTTTGCTGGTGGCTCAGGCTTCCTATTGGCTAGCTCTCTCTTAATTATTAACCCCTTTCTAAGCTGGGAATGTTTATAGCATTAGAGTTTGGAACTCAGGCTGGGAAGACCAACAGCCTGAGGCCAAGGTCTCACCCTACCAGAAAACTGGCTGTGTTATCCTTTCTTGTCTCAGTTCCTTCAACTTAAGTTACAGCACAGCTTCATGGTGTTTTAATTATGAGTCCAGTGGGCTTAGAATATAATAGATAAGAGAAACATCCCTGGTAGAATATGTGAAGGCAACTAGGAGCTTTTATTTGATTACACGGGACATTAACTGGTAGTGCATATCAAGTGAAGGTAAATGTGAAGGTAACTCATTGCACCCATTTTCTTGGTGCAAATCATTACACCATTGTCACTTGCAACATTCTTACGTGAGTCATAAGAATGCCTGTTGCTGGGGACAATGTCCTCTATAATATGGAGCCTTGGCCATGCGGCACAAATGTTCAACCTTTAAGCTTTACCCACAGACATGGTAACTTGTGATGGAGGTAGCCCAGGTCTTTACCAGTGCCGGTCATGTACTCTAACTTTGAACTTTGTCTCCATCCAAATGAACCCTCAAAATACCTGTTTCACTTTGCACTTCGTCACTGGGAATATGTTCTTTTCACATCCTTCTTTTGATAAAACTGAACTTTTTACTTGACTTAGATACCAAGTAGCTCAATGGAGTCTTAGGGTTTAGGCTACTACAGTGATGTGACATTCTTCCTAATATACTGGCTCTTATGGTTATAGACTTGCCCCTTGGATTATACAGTCTATAATTTTTCTGTAATATTTTTATAATATATTTTAACATAACCCTGTAATGATGTTATGAATAATTATTCGTTTTATCCAAATTAAAAAAAACATACTATGTTTCATTTGGCATATGATATTTTCTCATAATTTAGTGCCTATGTACTTTTTAAAAAAGTATTTCTGATAAGCGACTGAATCACATTCATGAATATAAGTTCATGCAGGCATGAGTGGTACATTTGTTTTCACAATTGTGACATTTGTAACTTTTAAAAATGCATTATCTTAAAGAAAACGCAAAGACTATTCAAATGTAACATAGGCAACAAGAGTAATTACTTTTATTTTAACTGTGGCTTGAACTTAGGCTAATCTATGCTGTTAATAAGTTGCACATTTAATTAGTAAGAAATAATTACACAGTGCTCAGTACAACTTAGGAGGTTCAGTTAGAGTGATTCATGATAACAAGTAAGCCACAAATTAGTGCTTTATGCACATTGAAGTTTTCATATATTTCCAAAGAAGCTAAATATTGAATGAATTGCAGCAAGCCTTTTTGTCAACTGCCATCTCACAAAAAGTGACATGGCCCAGCCTAGGCTGGTCCCACTAGCTCTTATAACTTGAATTAACCCATTTATATCAATCTATGTTCTACACATGGCATTACCTGTCTTCTGTTTTGCACCCCCTGTTTCCCTTCTGTGTCTTGCTGACAACTTCACTTTGCTTCTTCCTGCAGTTCTCTCTCTGCCTATAAGCCCTGCCTATACCCCTTGCCTGGCTATTGACCGTTTAGCTTTTTATTATACCAATCACAGCAATACATCTTCACGCGGCGCACAGGTATCCCGTAACAATGCATAGTTTATAAAACTACCTGAGTAATCCAGTGCAGGAGACATTACAACAGAAAGCATTACCTCACTCCTCATAGTTTCTCTCCCTTATCACTGGGGAGAAGTAAAGTAAAAATATTTCCTAAATCTTTCTGTTGTTTGGCTGTTGCATGCATTTATGTAATGAATTTCATTCATTTTCAGCCCATTCTCTTCACTCATTCCTCTCCCTCAACCCACTATAACCTATCATTTCAACAAGTCTCCCATTTTAAAGTCCATGTGTACTATTTTGTGTAAGGCCCAGTGAGTGCAATTAGAATTACTTGTCCAAGGGTATGGAGCTGCAAAGGCAACGTATATGTGGTTATAGCAGTAAAGAAAATGAATCCCCTCCTCCCAACCACCTTTAAACCATGTGAAAAGGGTAGCCTTATGGGTTCCTTTCTGACCAAACACATACTTAGCGCCTGTCACATCTTATGAATGTTAAGTGATTTAATTTTAAATAAACCTGATTTCTTTTAGTTAAATTTTATTATTATGGCTGTACATTCTAAAGAGGAGAGTATAGAATGCAATGAAACTGAATTTCCTGGCAAAATTTCTGAGCAATATAACCAGTTTTCAATCCCAGCTATTTATGCGATGTCAAACTATTTTATGTACACGGGAAGGAATAAGTTAAAGCAAAAGAAGAGTCCTGGGTGCCGCCAAACACAAACAATTCACTAAGCTGAAAGCTAAATGCTGAAGTCAAAATGTCAAATGGCATGTATGCTTCTTTTTTCTCAACAAATGCATGCAGGAATGTTGTTGGGGTTTACTCTATTCTCTCCTTGGCTCTTTTCTGAGTCCTGTCATGTCCACGAAAGGAATTTAGAGGGTACATAGAACATAAGAGTGATACCCATTATTGTTCTTATTCAGCTTAGTTTAGGCAGTCGTTTTGGTGGGACTTTATGAATGTAGCTTCTGATATTCCTAGGAAACACAACTTCACAGAAAACTCCCTGTCCCTCTCACTCTTACAGTTTTTCTCCTGAAATGATCCCTGAGCCTTGGGTTCAGAAATTGTTTGGTAGATGTGTCATTTTAGATTTTCAAAGTAATGCTTAATAAGAAGAGAAGCTTAGTCTTCAAAAATGCAGAAGATAAATGGATGGTAAAAATATTATGTATTCTTCTAAAGATGAAATTTTGTATAGCGTTATATAGCAAGATGGAGGAGGAACAGGGTCCCAAACCTAAGCACGCTGACAGTCAATGGTGTGAAAGCTTTTAGCACACATTTTCCCCTCTGTCAAAACTGTTTCAAGAGGCCAAATATTATTTTATCTAATGTAGACAGAATGGCCACCTATAGATGGTGTTATGATGTTCAGGGCACTTAAAATGCCACCATCAGACACGGTAACTTTTCACATGCCGTGTAGAGCCAATATTCCATAAGAGTACCTGTATGTTACCTATTATCTGATGTTGGACATATATATTCAGTCCATAGTATTAAGAGGAATTTATCAGAAGGTAAGTTTTAAGATGTTCTAATTCCCCTTAAATTTCTAGAGAATGACTCTTTCACTGCACACACGTTATAGCAGAACACTTATATCTCAAGAAATATGACTTCAATGCTTCAGTTCTCTCAAAGTTTAGTAATGGTGTATCCTGTATACCTCCCTGAAATATAGCACTTACAATGTGTTTAGCTTTGGAATGAATCACTGTGTGTTTGTCACATTAGGTCTAATATCAAAAACTGACATTTTTGCTGATGCTATTATATCATAAGAATTCTAATGCTGTACTGGGAAGATGAACTATCATATAGGTTATAGTTTTGCAAACAGTTTTCTGTATAATAAATGCGCTGTTTAAAGCAACTAATACAGTTTGCAATCTGAGCTGGTTTAATTGATATAATTAAAACTACCACTAGTGGCCTTCATCTGAAATATATGATTTATCAGAGAGCAATATTTTCAATTTCCTAACTTAACTGTGGAATTGGCACTGAAAGAAATTTCTCATTTCTCAAGAGGCCAGTGTCTGGAGCAATCAGTATATGTGTACTTAGCTCCCCAAAGATACAGGATTTATCAAAAGCGGTGCTTAAGGGGTTAAGGATATAGCTTCATGGTCAAGCATTTGTCCCCCATGTATCACACTCATAGTCCTTAAGACTTGTTCATATCTGGCAATTAGCTAAAACCCTAACCTCTATAGACTGCCCAGGGTCACTTCTCAGATAAGAATTTTCTATGTATATGCAAGATAATCACTCATAATTTAATATTGTAATATGCAAAACATGACAAAAATCCATTAAATCCATAAGGTTAACACAAGACTTACTTGAAACACTATCCTGTCCGCTTTCACATTAGTGACTAATGTCAGATATGGTTGTCACCACCAAACTCATAAGTAATATTTATTTATCTTTATCATGTTTCACCATAGCACTAGACTATATCAGAACTTACAGTTATCTGCTAGTTCTTGTGTACATGATTCATGATTTTAGTTCTTGCAAAAAGTTGTGATTTTTCTTGTTTCAACTCCTGCTATATGTACTAATTTATTTATTTGCTGTGTGTGTGTGTGTGTGTGTGGATATGTGCGCATGTGTGTGTGTGTATGGCTGTGTGCATGTGTGTGTGTGTGTGTATGGCTGTGTGTGTATATGTGTGCATGCACAGGTACCATTGTGCAGGTGTCTGAGGCAATGTGCAATAGTTACTCGTCTGTCTTCACCAGGTGTGTACTGGGTTCAAACTCAGTAAGTCAGCCTTTGTGGCAAGTGCCTTTACCCACAAGGACATCTCACTGGCTCAGTTACAAAAATTCTTTTAAAATAAGGGCATAAAATGGTTCATCTGTTAGATATTAAAAACTACTTAAAAACAGAAATATCTTAAATTGAAGAAATTACTAAGAAAAAACTATTTTGTTCCTCCTGCTCTTTTGAGCTTCCTTCCAGTGGAGAGGGAATACTGCAGTATCAAGTAGACAGTGTGAAACACACGACCTTTGCATCTAAGAGTTTCATTTACAATTAGCACTAATTTGAAATAATACTCCAATCACTGTTAATTTTGATGCTATTTTCTTTAATGATGCTAATCAGAGTGAACTTTTACATCATAATGTAGCAACAGTCATGAGAACTATTCCTCCTCAATTTTGACTTCGAAATCTGTAACAATTATGGTATCATCATTTTATTGCAAACCAATTCAAAAATATTGCCAGGAGATGGCATAAAAATGAAGAAGGAAGACACTATTAATGCATATCCTAATTACAGTAGGAAGGAAACCCAAGCTCTTCATCAGTTAGTGATCATCCTTATTAGCTGATTAGTGCATGCATGTATAAGATTTTGTGATAAGCAAACTACACTGTGCAGAAGTAAGACATTAGATTGCATGCTTTCCATATTCATAACTTTTATATTCATATATAAATCATGTTTTTTTTTTCAAAAATCAAATCAAATGGAAATTGTGTTTTTAAAATGCCTTTGCGTGACTTTACTGAAAAATCCATTTGGAATTTAAGAGGTGCAATTATATATAAGAAATGGATTTAACAATTTAGAATACAAATATTAGGCTGCCAAGATGGCTCAACAATATGCTAAGTATGTAAACACTATTTCTCCATTGCTGATACTGAGAACATGACTTCAAGTCCATGACCGCACATAGTAGAAGAACAGAACTCACTTCTGCCATTCCTCTTGTAATCTCCAAATGTGTGTCACGGCATGTGTGTTGCCACACATATGCACATACAAAACAAATAAAGAAATCTAATTAAAATTTTCAAAGAACAATAAACATAAATACATGCTTTTTGACTTGCCCTGTTATGAGAAGATAACCTTGAGCAATTCACTTCATTTAAATAACAGTTTTGAACTCTGATAAAGGATCTGAACACCCAAACCAAATGAGATAGGCATAATAAACTAAGGATTCCTACAAAATTCTTGTGTATATTGTACTGCTATATTTGGAATGATGTTATTGTTAGAGTTTAATGCATACATCATTAGACAGACCATCAGACCATCACAGGGTAAGAGCTCCCTGAATTTTTTGAGTGAAAGGAAAAAAAAATCAAAAACAAAAAGACAGAGAGAAAAAGAATCACCAAAGACTATCCTTGGGAATACTTGTCCCAGAGTTCCAAAGAGTAAGCCTCTAACGTCCTTGAGAATCTTTCATTTGTCTGTTGTTCCTGTATAATGACAGCTGTCATTCACTTTGTACCATTAGAAGATTGGAACTATTCAATGTAAGTCTGTCTTTTTCTTGGCACTCACTGAAACTCACATCTGGTAAAATGTAACAAATGGAACAGTAGTGCTGTTATTTTTAAAAATCTGATAAAGAGCCGTAGCAGTGGAGGACACAATTTAAGACTGTATTCATCTATGGAAAATTGAAAGGGTTCCCTCAAAACTGAAATTATTTCCTAGAGTCCTTTATGTGAATGAACTGTAACTTAGCATGCAGACATACCTTTCGATTCTGGTCTACCCAAAATGGGAGACTAAGAGTTGGTTCATTCTGCTGTTATTAAAGTATTAAGTTTACAACTTTGACAGGGTCCGTTCACGAAGATGTTGTGGTTTCAATGGGAAATGTCACTATAGTTTGGGGCATTTGGACTGCCCTGTGCTGTGTTCAGAGGCGAATGTGGTGCTGCATTGCAAGAGGAAGTATGTCACTGGGGAAGGCTTTGAGATTAAAATGCCTCACCTCCTTCCCTTTTTCTCTGTCTCTGATATCAGACTCCTGCACCAGCGTGCAGCCATGCAACCTGCTTGGTGCCATACTTCCCCACCACAACTGAACCCTATACCTCTGGAATTACAAGCCCCCAAAGTACTTCATTTTGCAAGTTGCCTTAGTCATGGTGTTTTTGTTGTTGTTGTTGTTGTTTGCCAGCAACAGAAAAGTGACTAATATAGACGTGAAACAGTGTTTTAGAACATGGAGAAATCAAGTTTGTACTGACCTAGTATCTTTTTCACTACTGGCTAGATTACATAGTTCTGGGAGGTAGCATGGATACTGCCAGAGTTAGAACATCTATCATCAGTCTTACCCAAGTGTAAACCCTGTGAGCTACAGGGATAACCTGCCAGACAAGACATGCCTGCCTGTACGATTGTGGCATGGACATAATATGCATAAACAACCATTTTCTGCTTGGATTTAAGTCCCTATCCACAAGATGAATCCAAAACGGGATACCATTAGAAGAGTCAGGAACCTGTGGTTTGACAGGTAGTTGACCTTTGGAGAGAGACTTGTGTTCTGCTAAATGGTATTAAACCAACTCTTATCATTAAATCCTTAGGTAAATGCATTTTTCAGTCCTCTTCAGAGGACTGAAGAGCATAGTGATTAACACAGAGTCTCACAACTGGTTCTGGTAGAAAGTACAATAAACTGTGAAATGTTCAATGCTAATGGTAGATCTGTGTACATCCCTCTTCTTAAAACTCAACAGTCATTGCAGTAGAGAAACCGGAAAGACTGTAACTATCATATGCAATGGATGCCTGAAAGGAAACACTATCTTCTGGGCACTGTTGAGTAGTTGCGTATATTGCCCTGTGATTATGTTATTATTTGGAAAAAAATGTGTCTATCCCTTATTTTTGTGCCTTAGAATTTTTCCAAGATTAATAGCTACATGATATAAGATGCACATCTATGTGCATATATATAGCTTCTTAATTATATGCAGATGATTCCTACTTTAACCAAAAATGTTTCTTCACTTAATATTCCCACTGACTAATCAAGTCCTTTAATGAAATACTGAGAGAAGATTAACTGCAATTTTAAATTTTTCCTTTCCTTTCTAAGAAATATACACAATTGGTAGAGTTGTAAGCCAAGAGAGTCCCGTGGAGATCCCAAGACAATGGGTTGGTATTCACAAGCTGACAACAATCACACAACTCATTGAACATTAAGAAGTTGAGTTGGTCCCTATATAGCGCTCCACCCCTACATTCTACCAAAAGAGAAGTGTAAATAAAAGCCTAACCACAAAACCTTTGACCTAAAATCTATCCCGCCTTCAAGATATGCTAAGGCAATAGTGATAAGGAACTTGTTGTAGTAGCCAACGATTGTCTGACTTGAATAAAGGCCCGCTCCACAAGGTGAAACCCATTCCCAATAAGTGCATTGGTTACCAAGAACCAGAGATTAGATAGCCCAGAAACCTATGGTTAAAAAAAAAAAAAAATAACTACTAGAATAAAAGAATAAAAGTAACAATAAAATAACCCCTAATGGTATTCTGCCATATTTATAGATCAGTGATTTATTCAGTCATCATCATGTTCCAGAATAGCTGACTCTCAAATGCTTAAACCAATAGAGACAACAATGAAACTGTCCGTGAGGTATCAGGCAAATTGTGTTTTCCATCTCCTGATAGTGCCATGTGTGCCAACTTATCTAGACTTCTACACTCCTGTTTTCTTGTAGAAATACTCCCCTGTCCTACCTAGTTTGTGCTTTAATGTGATAAACACTTACACAGAATCCAGTCAACAGTGCAAGCGTCTTAGATGCTTTAAGAAAATGCAGCTTCATACTGTACTTGCATTGGCATCTTCCACTTCATTTGAACCTTCAACATTTATACCAGCAATGAGTGACTTTTTAAAAACTGGCCCCTATTTGTGCATACTGCTCTCGTTACCCTTTTGGACATTGTATAAGCATCTAATCAGTGCCTGCTAATTGCCAGTGCTTTCAGCCAGAGCATGCAATTGGGCAGACAATTAGCAAGCTGAAGAAATATTTAATAGCATGTGCAATTTCTACCTATTGTCAAGAAGGAAAACAGAGAGGAAAGAAATGACTATTTTGACTACAATTAGGCAAGGATTAAAATGCAATGGTAAGAGTTTGAATTCTAAAAGGAAAGGCTTAAGTGAAAATATTTACTGGCTTTACCTTAGACCCACCAACTAGTCATTGTAAACTTTGGTTTCATCATTTGTAAAGGAGGACCAACATGCTCCCCCTGACATAGTTGCCATGGAAAACCAAGACAAGCTCAAAGCCACATAGCACAGCATAAAGCAGTCTTATAGTCATCACTCAGGAAATGATTGATGATGGCTGCTTTTGGTTATGGGTGCAATGACTTTCCTTATTTATCACTTTCCTATTCATAGCTTCAGACCCTTGAGATAAACTGAAATATGAAAATATATTTTCTAAACTTTACAAACAACTCACAGATTTTAAATTGGAATATCAGTCCCAGAAGTGTAATTAAATTCCCAGTGGACCTGCTCTGCTTGCTGGTAACTCAGTGGTCTCTTGATCAATATATTCATATTGTTTATACTATCTACCCATTGGTAACTATTTCAACCCCGAAATCAAGCCTTAGAGTAATACACAGATTCTGTTCAAATAAGCCTTACATCTCTGTGTCATAGTTTTAATGAGTAATTTGACATACCTGGGAGAAGGAACCCTAATATAGAAACTTTATTGGTCTGTGGACATGACTGTGTAATATTTTCTTATGCATAAATGTGTGGCCAGGTGATTGCCATCAGTGCCATTGCCCAGGCAGGTGGGCCTGGGATGTGGAAGAAAGGGAGGCTGAGCAGGTCAGAGGAAGCACGATGGTGAGCAATGCTCAGTCGGTCTCTACCTCAGGGCCTTCTTCCACACTTGTGCTTTGAGCTCCTTCCCTGACCTCCTAGAGGAAAGTTTCCTCCCCAAATTGCTTCTGTCAGTGTAACAAACAAAAAAAAAAAAAGCAGACTAGAAGACATAGAGCCCTACCTAACACTAAGTCAGGATGCCTCACTTCATCTCATTACAAGGGCATTGCCTCCTCTCACATAATCCCAGACTGGATGAGTGTAGCGAATCAGACATGGGGAGTGAAGCGAAGTGAAGATACAGGGGGAGACCAGCTGTAGCCACACAACTACCATGCCAAATAGATTGCATAACTATTCTACTCTATTGCCAGTTATGGAGAATACCTTACCTTGTCCCGTTTTAATACATTTTATCACCCTTCAACACATAATGGATGAAGCATAGTATGTGCAATACTTTAATGTCTACGTCTTAGGGATCCACTGAGAGTCTTGGCACAAGCCCTGTGTGGAAAGGAAAGAGGTTCTGTATCAATGGTCCCAGGGTTCATCCTACCATAAAGCTAAACAAAATATCACACTTTCCTTCTTATCAGACCACCGCAGTGTTATATTGCCATTAAATACAGCATTCATAGTAGTCACAAAGATTCCCTCAGCTAAGTTTCTACAAACACCGAAAGAGCAGAGGAAGTTAAGGGCACACTTTTAAGTTTTAGTAGTTTCATTTGCTTGTTCTGTGGTCATGAATAAAACACTTAAGGTCCCTGAGGACATAATTTTACCATAACACAGAAACAGTTCTTACATCAAGACGTCACTGGGAGCATTAGGTGATATGAAAGTAATATTGTGTGTTGTTAGATCGTCATCAGTATTTAAGGCTAAAAACTAGCTAAAAATAGTAAATAAGTCTCATGGAAGTAATTAAACTTGTTACTTCTATAATTTGGAGCACTTTATTACACCAATGCTATATGGTAATTGTTTACTTTTATCATTGCAAACAATCTGCAAATAAAATCAAGTCATATCATTTGTTCTATCTCTCTGTGTCTGTGTGTGTGTGTGTGTGTGTGTGAGAGAGAGAGAGAGAGAGAGAGAGAGAGAGAGAGAGAGAGAGAGAGGGGAGAAAGAGAGGCCTGTATTGTGTGAGCTTTTTGCTTTGTGTGAGTACAGATATGGTGTTGCCATGGAGATTTGTGGCAGTCCAAAAAATATCCTCAAGTCTTGGTTGGTCTTAGTATTCCATCTGCTTTTGAGAAGTTTTGTTTTTATCTCTGTGAAACCTACACAAGCTGAACCAACTTCCATGAATTCTCTTGTTTCTGTCCATCTCAACACAGACATGCAGGGGTTACATACATAATTTTCTCCATTTTGTCGGTTCCATGAATGTAAAATTATGCCATCACACTTACAGGACAAGCCCTTTACCGACTGAATCATCCCTCTGTTCCTCAATCTATGGTTTCCTTTTCCATATTTTCTTTGAGTTTTATTTTTACTTTTCTCAATGCATACGTTACTATTACTCAATTCCTATTTAATGTTTATTTTAAAGTTAATATTACTAAGCTAGAATTTGGCATCCTTAGGCCAGGGGAGACCGGTAAGACCTAACTTGATTCTGCATTGTGTCTAGAAAAGCCCCTCCCTCTCTCCTGATTTCTTCCTCATCCACTACATGCTGCTTCTGTGATTTTATTAGTATCAAATGAAACCTTGAGCCATGAAGTAGAATTTTTAATTGAAAGGCAGTGTCACTATGAAGGGCACCTCAATTAAGCAATCATTAGACAGTAAGCATGGGTCTTCACACTCCATCCTGATGAAACAGAAATCACTGTTTGTGTTGAGGGAGAATAACACAACTTTAAAGTGAGATTGTTTATAAAGCAAGTGGAGAGCCAGGAAGGAGGAGACACAATTAGCTTTCAACACCAGGGAAGCTAACAGCCATCTCTGCTGGTGTAAACAGAGCATATGGGGTTTCAGTGAAGATCACTTATTCACATCAGAAGTTCAGTATCTAGTTTGCTTTTATTTATGGGTTTGTACTCTCTTCATGCCCTCATCCCAATCCCAATACCAAAGACTAGCTTTTTCCTACTGACTGGCATTTGCAACATTGTCAGAGTCATCGATTCTATCTGTAGGTCCATTTCTAGGACACCTATAATGGTTAACGTGTCTGTGTGTTCTTTCAGCTATACCAAACATGTCTTTGTGTTTCAGCTTAGGAAGTTATTGCCAATGCATCCTTAAGACCATTCAGTTTATCAACCTCAAGTAAGCCTCAGTTGTTAGTAACCAATCAACATAATTCTCTTTCTCACTTTCAAGTTCCGGAATCCCCTTTGTTATCTCTCAAAATGTCTGCCTTTCTGTCCCTACTTCCCATCTGTCCTGACATGTTGCATGTTTTAACCACTTAATCTAATATAGACAACATAGTTACGGCCACTCTGGGGCGAAGATTAAAACTTGCTGTAGTATTTTCCCTCTGTTTGTCCCCTCTGTTGCCAACTTGTGAAAGTGAGGATGTGTCATGTCAAGGGCACCTTCTGTCCCTTGGTCTATCCTACTCATGTGGTGGCATGGATGGCTTGGGGGCAGGCAGATGCACTCTGGTCCCTTGTTGACCTCACAGTGTTTCAGTGATCCTGGGGCTCTCAGCTGTGAAATTCAGAAGGGCTTCTCAGCTTTCCCTAAGCAAAACTTGACCCAGGAAATGTGGAGCGATAAAGGAAACCTCAAACAACATACACTGAGGGCTAGTAGAAACTGGGGTGATTGCTCTCTTCCCTAGGGTGATTAGACTCTTGTGAAAACTGAGTCCGCTGCACTCTAGGAAAAATGTTTTACATGAGGACAAAATTTTACTATGGAGACATGATGGTTAGGATATATTCTTGAATCCTTAATTTTACATTTCCTTGATGGAAAAGGAAGGGGACTTCCCTTCTACTTCTGCAAGGACAATGTGGAGAGTCTCCAAAAGTCATCATAGGTGAAGGTTTGAGGTCCTGTCAAGACAAATTAGCTGAGGTGTTTTCTGACTTTTTTTTTTTTTGCCTATACTTCCTTTGTAGTGATTGCTTAACTACCTTAACTTTTGTTTTAGTTGCTGTCTCAGAGATGCTTCTGCAGGCGGCCTTCTCTGTATGAGCTTGGCTATCTACTTTTGAGCCTTGTGACTGGAATAATTTATGAAGTAGTTAAAAATTACTGATTTTTAGTGTGGTCAGCATTTTTCTTCCATTGAGAAACTCAAAGTTATTATTTTCACGATCTTCACATGTCAGTGCAGACTAACTTCATAAACAAGGAAGCGAGTCATACCTAGATTTTAATTCAGTTTAATGAAAACTGTCACACACATGTTAGTGAATCTCAGTTACATAAAAACACTAACACATATATGGTCATAAAATTTATCTGAGAAGCCCGGCATTGGTGGTGTATGCCTTTAATCCCAGCACTCTGGAGGCAGAGGCAAGCAGATCTCTGTGAGTTTGAGGCCAGCCTGGTCTACAGAGTGAGTGCCAGTACAGGCTCCAAAACTACACAGAGAAACCCTGTCTCACAAAACAAAACAACAACAACAAAAACCCAAAAACAAAATTATCTGAGAATGAAGGAGTTTCTATGTGGTGAGAAGGTATTACAGGGCATTCAAAATAATGTTTTATATGGAAAGTGTCAAATGAGATATTTGAAAACATGTGGCTTTCTGTTGAGATTCTTAATTACTTTTATTAACTTTGTATTTCTCAAGAAAAAGAATTTCAAATCATTTATTTGAAAGTATCTTCGTGTAGCTCTGCATTAGGGGAAACCTCCACAAATGTGCATCAGTTAATCCAAATTTGAAGCCACAAGAAAGGTTCTTATAGCATAGTGGGTTACTAAGTTATGCTCAATACAGCACTGCAGTCGACCCAAGATAAGGATGACAACATCCCTAGAAAAAGTTGGGAACACACAGGCAGCGGTAATAAACCGTATCATACCTGAAAAAACAGCTCAGGATGTTGTTGGGGCTCTGCCTATACTGATTATCTGAAGAGCATGGAGTCAAAGCTCTGAAAACAGGGAAAAGTGGAACAAGCATGGGTGTTTTTCCTATGTGATTTTTATTAACATTTTTTTCCTAATAGAAAAAGTTAGTATGTTAGGATGCTGGTTTTTTGTTTATTGGTTGGTTGGTTGGATTTGTTTTATTTTGTAATACAGGATTTCTCTGTAGCTTTAGAGCCTGTTCTGGTACTCACTCTGTAGATCATGCTGGACTCAGTCACTCACAGAGATCTGCCTGCCTCTACCTCCTGAGTGTTGTTTTGATAACAGGAAATTCAGTTATTAACTAGACTGTCATACAACGTTGATATATATAATTCAGTAAAGCATCAATTCTCAGGTTAAATATTCTTGGTTTAAGTCATAAAACTCTTATGATCTCTATACTGAAACCCAATCAATTCTAGAAATGTTGTAACCATTTGGAATAATACTATTTAAGTATTAAAAAAATTAAGATGGATAGTTGTGACCCTTGGGGGTAATTTAATTTAGTTAATGTAAAGAGGTATTTTAAGATTTAAAATTTTATACTGGCTATATCACAAAGGCACAAATCTTGTTGGTGATTTAAACAGACACATCATTCAGTGTGATTTCAAAAGCATTATATAGACAACCTTTAATAATATAACATATACTTAGTTATTATTTTACAAATACATTATATCCAATAAAAGAGGTATAGGTTTTGAAGAAATCTTTCCAAAAATTGTCTTCCTACCAAGTCTCAGATGCTGAAGAGAAAAAATTTTTTTCATATTTACTCAGCAAGCAATGTATTGAGATTTCAGGGATGAAATGTAGGATTCCACCTTAAGAATAACATTTACCTTTTGTTTTGAAAACAAAAGAAAGACAGTATGGGAGTGACTGGGCTGAATTTTAAGACTTAATTTTATTGCCTATGTGCTTTTCAAGAACGTCCTGCGCATCTGGCTATAAGGATTCATTTGCACCATGTGCATGCAGAGTCCAAGGCATCCAGAAGAGGACATCAGACTCCCAGGCATTGCAGATGTAGGCATTCCTGAGGCCCATGTGGATTTAGCGAACCAAACTGCAGCCTCTATAAGAGCTCTAAGTGCACTTAACCACTGAGCCGTCCCTCCAATTCTGCGTGCATAACTTCTAGATGTATAGGTGTATTTCATTTTCAATGAAAACTTGCAAATTACTCATGTTTCCTTTGTCTTTTTAAGAACCTAAACCTTCTAAATTATATAAAATATCTTTTCTTAAAGAGCAAATCCTAGAAGCAGTATGAAAAGTATACAGATTCATTCCTGTTAAATACATGTAAAAGTCTGTATAACAAGGAATGAACATAAATCAGAAAAAAAATGGTCACATATTTAAATTTTATTGAAGGGTGACGATGACAAATTATAAAACATTCCTCTGGGAAATATTCTTTAAAATAAGCAAGAGCTGTCAAATAGTATGCTCTGTTGTGACAGAAAATGTCTTCCATATCTTCATCATTAAACACTGAAGCCACAGGAACCGATGAGCCAGAGCTATGGGGCTTGTTCCTGAGAGGGTCTACTTCGATGTTAATTTACACTGTACGTATCTTATACAAATATCTAAAGAGCTGTGCATACCTGATACAAGGTAGCCAGTGTGCTACAGGTTTTATAATATTATCCCCCAGTCATCTGAAAACCCTGCATTTAGGACTCTCACATATCTGAATAATCCATATTTGTGTTTTCATAAAAAATAATTTTATATGTGCACTGTATTAAATCTCAGGTGGTTGTTGCAAACGAACACTAAGCATAGCATATGCAACAATGAAAACCACAGTGGTAGCACAGGCAAACAATGTTTGTGTTGAATGTACAAAAGTAGGGGACATTTTTTCATCCATGTACATTGACAGTTACTGTTTCTTATTTAAAACAAATCTGGAGATATTTAGAAATGCTTTTCCTCATGAAGCAAGTTTATCCATCCAATAAATTCTAAACTCATTATAATTACAAAAGAAGCCAAGTCAGAAAATATATCTGTCTCATAAAATTTCATAGAATGCTAGCATACTAACACTTAGCCAACAGAACTATCAGTAATATTCTCAGATATACTGTAGGTGAATGATCACAGCTACAATAACCCTTATAGTTATAACTTGTAATCAAAGAAAAAGCTGTTTCTTGTGGCATCATCATGAAGGTTATTTCATCAATAGCTTCATGCTATATTCACATAATTTCAGGTATTACGGCATGCAAAGTGTATATTTAGTTCATGAGGGTGGAATTGCTCACAAATAGTACAGTTTCAAAGGAAACTTGAAGGGGACTCATTTGTTTCAACCACCAATTGAGAACAAAGCAAGGGGAAGCCTTCTAAAGGATGAGCCCTTAATAGACGTTGAATATGCTTTAAATTTTATCTTGAATTTATAGGCGCCGGAAAGATGAGAAATAAAACCTTGGCATTTATGATTTACCCAGATAATGGTATTCTGTGGTAGGGAACCAAAATCAAAAAGAAATAAATAAAAGGCAATATTTTATCATGGTGAGTTAGAAGCCTAGTTCCACCAGACATTCTGGCTTCCTCTTTCAAAATGAGGCAGCTATAATGATTTACACATTGGGTGTCTCCCTCCCTTCTAAGTATTACCAGAAGGTAGCAATACCATGAAGCTGGGCTACCATTCTCTCAAATTTCTGTTTATTTTCTTTTCTTCCTGATAAAGTTCCTTCCATGGACTACCTCATTTCACTTTCAAATATTGTAAGTATTTTATAAGCCATCTGTCAACTCACTGCCAATTGTTAGATGTTTTATATTTTAAAATTGACTTTGAATAAACTAATTGATGTAAAAGTTGCAACTCTGTAGAGAAGAAAATGAAACATCAAATATTAAATACATTTTATACATTGTAATCATGTAGATAATATTTTTGCATTGGCACACATGGCCAATTTTCAAGTATGTCATTTTCATTCATTGTAAAAATTACTTAATTATGCCACAAGTCTCCTGTGTGCTAGAAGAATTATATGCTTAGCCTCATTGCCTGTTAGAAACTGCTATATTATAACCTAGTACTGAGATGTGGAGAAGAGAACAAAAGGCAAATGTAAATAGTATATGACCGACTAGGGAGAAAGATCAGGAAATGTGTCACTATGTTGTGGTAGTTTGGTATAACTGTCATGTCTGAGATAAACCACTTAATTTGAAGGAAAGTTTTTTGTTGCTTCATTGTATTGGGGCCCAGCGAGACTTGGCCTTGGCAATGTACATCCATGGTAGCGTAGTGCATCATTGTGGAATGATATAGTAAAAAGCACTGTCTAGAAAAAAGTAATATCACCCTAACATCCCCATGGCAGGCATACTGCAAGAGACTGACTTCCCTCCATCAGGTTCACCTTCTAAAGGTTACTCTATCATCCAGAGGCAATATAAATGAGACTAAGCAAACTATCACACGGCCATAACAGACCTAACTTAACATGTAGAATCCTAAAGAAGACAGTTTTAGAGATCACGAGTATGGGATCATGACAGGTGAAACAAATAAAGTGAAGACAAGCAAGAGAATTGCTCCAGCTCAGAAAATCGTTACTAGAAAATGTTAGTCATTTGCTCATATTCCCCTGAGACACTCAGAAAATGTACATAATAGATGACCTGGTATGAACCTGTATTTGAAAATAGCTTAAGAAACACTAGTCTAACACAAATGTAGTTTGAGCCGAACATCCTCTTCATCTTGAATTACGTCCTACAATGCCAGATTGACTCAACAACAAGAGATATGTCAGGGAACTGTTAATAACAGGTGTACAATTAGAGCTGACTCCATGTAAGTTGTAGTAAATTGTCTACAAGCTCTATCTAGCATTCATCCATTGATATGCATACTATGTGAGACAGACCTACATAGGCTTAGAGGCTAGAAAGGGAAAAGTCTCCACAACTTCCTTTCTGGCCACTTTCTTATAGAGGGTTACTCTATCTCCCTGGGCACAACTGACGTCTTTGGAAAGATTAGTAAATTACAATCTCATTATAAGATTTCCATTTTGTTCACATGTCCGATATCTGCCAAGGTTTCTTCTTGGTCACTGAACCCCATTGCTACATCCTGGTAGACCACTGGGCTCTCTTACACCACATTAATGTCACAACAATGTCATTTCTCCTTGAATTTTTAGTTTACTCTGCTTTGAAGTGTTATTTATTTTATCCAAATTCCTACTTGTTATTTCTAATTTCTAATATATACATATATATGTATGTATGTATGTATGTATATGTATATGTATATAGTATTTATACTATATTTTGCTTTATAATATAGGAATGTGAGTTATTCTTCTTTGAAGGGTTTATTATTTACTTTCTGTTTTCTGCAATTAAAATACCATAACCAGGGTACCATATAAATGACAGAGTTTATTTTTACTTATGGTTCCAGAGGGCTGATAAGATTCTGTCATCCTGAGGAGGCACTGCAAAAGGGTAAATGGCATCTTGAAACAAAGTTTACAGTTCATGCCTTGAACTGCAAACATGAAACAAAGGAGAGAGAGGGGGAGAGGAAGTGAGGGGGAAGAGAGAGAGAACCAGGAGTAGAGTGAGGTCTTAAGCTCTCAAGGCCCATGGCAGCAAACCACTTCCTCCAGCTTGGATGCAGCTCAATATCTGCCCCAAACAGTGCCCTCTTGGGGAGAATCAAATGAGATTATCATTACATTTCCCGCTCAAAATTCTACAAAATATTAATTCCTTTTGCTCAACAATAAAGTATAGATTAAGCCTTGATAACTGAGGGTGACTTACGAAGGAAAGACAGATGATTTGTTTTGTCGTGGGATAGAGGGCCTTGGTAACACAGAGCAACATCTTTATCATGTGAAAATTAGCACATGTGATTCATAGCTCCTATTTGTATCGGCTCTGTAAATGAGAGGTTTGCAATTCAAAAATGTAACGACTGTCCTCACACCTGAGGCTGAGAGGTGATACTTCTAGTTAAGTGACTTGGAAAATTCTATTAAATTATTGAATAAATACATGACAATATGGGCAAAGCTACACACTTCATCTAACACCTTCTTAATTTCAACAATGTAGAACTTAACCCTGACTCCTGTGCATCTCTGATACACAGTGAGTCTCTGTACACTGGCACAGTGTGTTCACATTAATGGAGTATCTAGGTTTCCACAATACATATTTACAAAGGATTCAGTAGCTATAAATGTCAACGGAATCAATATTTTTTTTTTTTGGTGGTTTCCTTTTAAGAAACTCTTTTGCTGCAGGTTAACTGCTTTAAAATAATTTTAAAATAATTATACTAATTAGTATTTATAAATGAGCTCGTCCGAGTAAAACATTAAAGGGCCATTTCCAGGAATTGTGTTCCTGTCTATTAAAATCACAGGTTGTACTCTTCAGTCTCCGATTAAGAAAAATAATGCTTCTTATACTTGAGTGTCTTGCTTGATTTAGAGATGCTTGAGATAAAAATCAGATTTCAGAAGCATGACTGTTTGAAATCTCCATGAGAATTAAATATCTTTTAAGAGGTACTTACAAGATTATTTCCCAAGTACTAACATACTCAATTGCAATTGTAAACATCATTTGTCATTTATCTAAAATACATATCTGTGAATTCATCCATAGATACAAAGATAAGCCAGTGTCATAAGGATCCATCACATTTTCCATATTTTGCAAGCAGTGTTGTGCAGTCATAATCTAATTACTTTTAACATTAATTTTTATTGTATTGTATATTCCTTAAAGGAGTGCTTTCCCTGTATGTATTTCTGTGAGCCACTTGTGTGTCTTGAGCCCAGGGAGGCCAGAAGAGGGTGTAGGATCCTCTGAAACAGGAATTACAGGTGGTTGTTAACTGCCATGAAGATGCTGAGAATCAAACCCTGGTCCTACAGAAGAACAGCCAGTGCTCTTAAACATGTAGCTACTTTGGGGGCCACTAATTTTTTTCTTTTAAACAGGAAGACTGTGATTCAAAGTCTGTCAAGTTTTGTCTCAAGTCCATAATGAATTGTAGCAGAACAGGCTGTTTTCAAAGCCCTGGCCAAGAAATGGACTGCAGATAAACATCTACATAATAACAGCTCCTGTTCATAACATAGAGACCTAAGTAGGGGAAAGTTGAGGTTTTAAGAGTGGAGAAATTCTGTGTCTGGATTCAGAATCATAAGCCAGAATTTCTCAGTACCTTCCTCGTGAGTGTGGGTCACTGCCTGTACTCAATTGTATCTGATTCGACTACTTGGTTGCTTGATCAGAAATAGATTCATGGAATTGTGTAGAACATCAACAAGCCAATAGGGCAATGACAAGAGATAAAAGAACAACTTGGGAGCAACACATAAGCCTGAGACACAATGGGTCCCAATCATGAGCTTGTGATCTCAGTCCATACATGTCAAGAAGAGAAATTATCTGACATTAGAATGAAGGAGGACACAAAGGTCAGACTTGATGTTGTGCTTGGTGACTCTAAGGATTTGGTTTGCATAAGCTATCTTGGTTACTTCAGATGTACAGAGGAACTGTAGTAGCAAGAGAAATTTAAATGTACAACCTCTGTTCACTGTCCAGGCTTTAGAAAACACAAGACTAGCTCTTCATACCAAACATTAGAAAAAGAAAGAAAGGTCAACGCTTCTTTTGGAGCAGCTCAATGTTTTCCCAATGCCCTGGGCAGCCTCAAAGAGTCAGGCTGGCCAGAATATGAGCTTGGAGAGGGGTGATCTGAACATAGGCCAAGAGCAAAGGCAGGGACTGGACAGAGACCAAGATGAAGTGAGTGGCTCCCAGCTGGCATGGAGCTTAGGAGGCAGAGGGATGAGGCTACACAGGGACGAAGCAAAGGATTGCAGATTATAGTCAGACTCCGAAGCTAATGTTTCTGAGACCAGACATACTGTAGAAGCCAGTCAGCTGTGGTAAGGCAAAGGAAAAGTGGAAGGTCACAGGTTAGAAAAAGGCACAGATCCAAATGTGAAATGTCAGAAGACAAAGGACCTGGCTTTTGTCTACTTCTCAAAGCTCCCTCCTGATATCAGATTTTTCACGGATATGTTAAATTAGCAACCGGAACAATCTTTCCCAAAAGGAAAGAGAAAAAAAGTCAATGCTATTTTCTCACTCTTGTTCAGCATTGTTTCTCCGTTTCATTGCAGTGATTTAGAGCTGAAAGATAAGAGCAGAGTTCACAACAATCTGCCCACTTACTTACAGGACATCTGAGACATTACACTGACGTACAACTTCCTCTCTAGTAGGCACCTCTGGCTTTACTTTTTTCTTTTCTTTTTTTTTTCTTCTTCTTTGATTTGCTTTTTTTTTTTTTTTTTTCATTGAAAATGTGAATTTTGCAAGTAATGCCTTATAGAAACACACTGGGTATGGAAATGTTCCTGTGACTCATAATGCTAATCAGTTATTATGTATCTGTAGTTGGAATTGTCTTTGGACTACCCAGCTCCCAAATTAAAAAAAAAAAAAACCAGGGATACTTATTATTAATTGTGACTACTCAGCCTGAGCTTCTGCTTTTCCCCACTAGCCCTTATAACTTAATACCCTGTTTAAATTCATCTCTCTTATAAGTTAATAAATATAACCTGTTTCTATTCATCTATATTTTTTCTCGGGCCTATTTACTTGTCTTTAATTCTATATGTCCCCCTTTTCTGATTCTTCTGTGTCTATCTGATGCCTCCCTACATCTCTTTTCTTCCTTCCCATGAGCCTAAATTCCTCCTCCTACTTATTCACCCTGCCTGAAAGTCCTGCCTATACCTCTTCGCTTTCTACTGGACACTCAGATTTTTATTGGATCAATCAGGTAAAGATAAAATGACAACACATTTTTTATATCTAAACAAATGTGATGCATCTTTACATAGTTAAGCAAACATTCTGTACATAAATGCAATACCTATTTATATAGATAAACAAACACATCCCAACAGTTATCAGATACCACTTGCTATTTTTTCAGGGTTATGTGATAGACTAGTAGTTATTTCAAAGTAAGAGTCTAGGACTCAGGACTCCTAACTTTTGTATGTCTGCAGTCTCATTAGTCCATAGTGAAGAATCACTACCATTGACTATTTACAGAAACATTGTTTATGAGCTGAAATTTCAAACTTTGCCACAGACATCTTTGATGTCATCTCCAATACCTATCACTACTTGCTCCTGAATCTTTGGAGAGACACTGTATTTACCAAGTTTCCTTATCAGAAAATCATTGACTATCTGTGAAAACCCACATCAGAGTCTCTCTTCAGAGAACCTGGTCTCCAGCTGTGGTTTTCACATAAGGGATTTTAAACAAGAAAGATAAAGTGAATAGTCTGTTTTTTTAAGGACTTAATCTCTTGCTTTATATGATCAAGATACATTGCATACATATATGAAAAATGAAACCTTCAAAAATAAACTTACTGGAATGTAAGACATAAATTTTTTTCTTAAAAAAATCAACTTAAAAATGAAAACCTATATTGGGTGGAGGATGTAATTAATTGGAAGAGTTCTTGGCTTTTGTGTTCAATACCCTGGGTTTTATCCCCAACACCACAAATACACATATGAATAATCTAAGAACTAAGTTAAATTTTATAATATGCCTGCAATCAATTGGAAAAGAGAAGAAAAACATGGTGTCAAAATATGCAGAGAAGAATAATTTATAAGTATTTTAACTGGACTTTGACAAGAAGTTTTTACCCCATTTAGCTATGAGAACAACAAAGAGCTGGGAACAAGTAGGTAAGAAGCACAGTGCTGAAGAAACAGTCATATTTGATTATTTTCTGTATCAGTACATTCCTATCAATACTTACACACACACACACACACACACACACACACACACACACACACACACACCATGACCCATCGAACCTCAGGAATTCCCAGTAGTTTCCTTCCCATTCTTGGCTCTATCAATGTTCAGTAAAACAAATGGTTTAACATCCACTGTGTAAGGGTGCTGAGGCTGATGGGAAACTACATGGTCCCTTTTCACTGCACGCTTTGATATTTAGGCTCATTTTTTTTAAGGCTGTTCTTTTCTGTCACTTAATCCAAACATTTTCATGTAGACTTTAGAACCATAGAATAGAGGTACTCAAATTTGTACTTTTTTTATGGATTGTTTTTCCTATTTGTTCTGTTTTCTTTTCATACACCAACATACACTCACACATGTGTGTTAATTATTATAAACTGATTTTATTCCTTCATTCCCATGTCACCACCACAAATGAAAAGCCCTTGATGACCTTCCCTGTCATTTCTGAAAGCTTCTCATGTTTTTCAGTACGGAAACTTATAAGAAATCTCAGACTTTTAAAACCCAAATAGCAATATTATTATTGTTATTATTATTATTATTAGTAGTAGTAGTAGTAATGATGATGAAAAACATATTCAGACAGATATTTACAAAAATATACAGGTTAAATACCCAGAGAATTTACAGACAGCAGGGTGAAAGGAAGCATTAAACTCACATCAAACAAAGCTTTGAACATTAAAGCACAAGAAGGTGAGGGGAAGAAATCTATATTTAGGTTCAACAATCACTGCTTCCTGACAGCTGCAGATATTAATTAGTTCTCCGTCATTTGCACTAAATGGTCAATCAATACTTTCGCCTCTCTGGCAGGCTGTTTACTTTGTAGCCTGTTTCTTAATGGGGAATGATTCAGCTTGCCCTCAACTTTGTCATTCTGTTCATAACTCTAGCGTGGCTGACAGACTGAAGCCTGTGCTGGCTCTAGATAGCGTCGAACATTTGCCCCCTGATTTGAGTTTTCTCCCATAGTAGCTGTTCAACAGTAGCCTATTGTTCTCAGCATACACACACCTGTTGATTCTCTGTACACAAAGTACTGTGTTCCCCTTGAAATACGACACATTTCTCTACCATGCGAGGAGACTACACATCAAACACATTTTTTTCCCACTCCCGATTCGTGTTTGTGGTATTCATCAACTTGAGCCTATTCAGATAACACAGTGATAGCTCAGGCAGTATTGAAAATATTTGTTGACTCCTGGAAATATCTGTCATTGATACGCAGACTAGCAAGTGACTTCATATCTCTAAACTTATTTTTCTTGTCCACAACATAAATTTGTTATGATAAAAATAAGCTAGGATAGTTTTTTGTACTAAGAATAAGCTGGTTTCCACTGGGAATGGCAGTATTCAAATGGTATAGAGTGAATTCTCAACAACTGTGACTATCCATGATCAACCTTACTCAACTGTGTGTATGGTTTCTTTTGTTTCCTGGACCATATATATCTCTGTCTGACTCATCCTTTAAGATCTATTTTATAAACAACCTATGAAGGAAAGCCTTCCTTTATCTGCAATCATAACTAGTCAGTACTTTGTTGTCAGAGCTCCCATTATACCAATAACAAGACTATACTGCACATCTGATTGCCTCCTAGACATTGAAAATAAATATTGTTAGAATGTTTCTTCATCTCTTAGGTTCTCCTTCACCACCTAAGATCTTAGCAGATACCAGTTACAAATACATAATTGGTGCAAACCTAATTATAGTAGATACTCTTCTAATTTGATAACTTAGCATAATAAAAACTAATGAAATCTAAAGAACATTGTGAAAAATATGTTGGCCACGGCTTGTGATCTCTGGTGATTTGGGTCATTGGTCAGCGTAAGACTTACCTTATTCCCATCCTGTTTTCCAAGAATGAAATTGAGTATCCAGCAGTGGTTTAACTTTATCTAATGGTACTTTACTCACAGAACAGAGTCCAGTTGGCACTAACTTACCTGTGCCAACCCCATAGATTAATAATAGCTGCCACAGGTGATTAACACATTCTGCATCATTTACATACCCACACAGCGGAGTTGCAACCAGATGGAAAGTGTATGTTTCTTGGCACAGAGAACTGGGTAGGTAGTGTATAGAACTTAACTGCTGAACAATGCCCTGAAGCTTGGCTGAGTTCCCTAACTTAACTGCCATGTAGCAGTTTGGAAAGAAACCTAAGCATAAAGAATCAAGGTTTTGTACGTGATATCCCTGTGTTTCAGTAAGGACAAATTCTTAAAGAGCCTAAGAACATGAACATGTCTACATGGTTTGCCTTCTTTGGCTGGCAAAGGGGAGGGGATTCATAGCAATCCCGGACCCTAAATTAAGACCTCGCAGCAGCAATATTTAGCCTTATGAAGTCCAGTGTATTTCAATGATTGTAGGTTGCTACCATGGTATTTCTTAAGGGTGGAGTTCTGAGGCCACTCTGTTTGGTTACAAAGTTAATATTCTTTGTATCTATATCAAATTTCATCAACTAGGCTCTGTATGCTGCCTTTGGCCTTTATATATGCCTCTTTGTCAACCCTTGATTAGATAACCAGACTATATTGTAGGTAACTATCAATCTATGTGCTACCTGAGCTATTCAGAGATAGACGTCTTCAGATCCTAGCTTTCTTGCATTTAGTATCAGAATATTAATTGCTATACTGACTGCCCACAACAGTGGTTAGTAAGATCAAAGGAGATCAATATGAGAGCTTGTTTTGGAGTCTTAAACAGAGAGAAGTGTTCATAATGGAGGAAGAATGAAGCCTGGGTAGCAATTTGCACCAGATAACAGACAGATAAATTCATACCTCTATCATGTAGATGCTTAACTTAAAACTAAGATATCTTTAGTAATACATATAATTAAACAGAAATGTAACTTACATCTAGAGACAAGGCAAACTCTCAAGAAGCACAGAAGCTCTAAGAGTAGTTTTGAATTGCTCTCCCTTTATTCAACAACAGACATCTAACTAAAAAGGCTTAATTTCAGCCACATGGGGGGACAGATCATAATGCCTGCTCAGCAACTTATTTCCCTCGGGGTTGTAAGGGAAGCAGAGTCCATATAAAATTGGTAACTCCAGAATCAACAAGCAAAGCAGAGAGGTTTGTATTAGTTTGTTTATGGATCTTAAGCTGTAAATATATGCTTACTTTTCCCATGGTTTTATTTACCTCACCTTCGTTTGTAGTGACTGACTAATGATGATAGGAGTAACAAGGGTGGGGATGTGGTCAGAACTGATATTATTGGAGTATATTTTGTTCCAAGTACCCTGCACAGCCATCTTGTAATTCGTACATTATCCCAGTGATGGTAATAATACAAAAAGCGTCATGCCCATTTCACAGAATATTAACATGAGGATTAATAACGGAGCCATTCATTCAAAGTTATAGTGATGATCATTAGCTTGACCACTAACTTGATACCTTCTGATAATCAAGTGACTGCTTTTAAGTTATTTCTAATGCATATCTTATACATTTAACAAATTGATCATAATGAAATACATTTTAAGTGACAGGCAGTAATCTCTAAATAGTAACAAATATAGACCTTATTTCATACAGAAGCATCCAATATCATGTATCTTTTTTAATGCTTCAATTGCTTGCCCAGTGTATTACCATTCCCACAGCAGTAAACCATCACTACACATGTTGAATGGACTAAATATCTATACTGACACATCATATAAACCTCGGTGCTTTCTTTCTAGTTCTGCAGAATAAGTTGCACATTCACAAATGAAATCAATTGAATTTGCGATTTTTTTTTTCTCTTGAGAAGTATAGGCTAAGTTTTGTATCATGAAGAATGTTCTTGAAAGTGAAAAGTAGAATAAAAGGTCCTCTGGCTTGTCTGCAGTATTGCTGATGGGCAACCTCATCTCTCTTGGTGGGTAGTTGTGCATTTGGGTGGCTTAGGGGCTGGCAAGTAAATAAGAAAATAACATTCAACCATTGAAACACATGTATTTCATAGACCATTCCTGTTTAATTAGAATGGGAGATGTCACTCTGTAAATATGTTTATCTTATTGGTTAATTAATAAAGCACTGTTGGCCAATAGGAAAGCAAGATAGGTGGGACTAGGAGACTAGGAGGAGAAAGGAAGAAGTAGAGAGAAGAGTCAAAATGTAGAGACTGGAGAGAAGAGGCCCAGGCCCTCTTTATAGTAAGATAAGACCACATGGAAACTCTTAGGCTGATAGAAATGTGTTACTATTTAAGACAGAGCTAGCCAATAAGAAACACTAATAACAGTCCAATAGCTTTATATCTAATACAGCGTCTCTGTGTGTTATTTGGTGCTGGTGAGGCTCTGGGACCAGGCTGGCAGGAAAACGTGCTCATAACAAAGGATGTTGGACTTTATTCACACTTAAAGAAGAGTAAAATGAAAATAACAAGTTTTTAATTTGACAATATAGACGCAGTAAATACGTCTGTGTCCCTGGCTGGCACTCCAGGTTATTGTCCAGCTTAACACTATAATTGTCGCAACTTGGCTAAGGACATGTGAGTTCTTCTCTCCTCAGTATCAGCTCTTTTGTTTCATAGTTAATTGCCAGCTAACAGGATTCTCTCTTACTCTGCCACAGAATCATAAATATGGAAACGCCACAGTCTCTTTCTCCAAGAGGTTTACTTTTGTCTCATTATTTGGCTCCCTAGACACTGATTTATTCAGAGAGCTCTTTGTGTTCCTAAGGTTACACATGCAACTTCTGTCTTCATGTTTGATACTTGAACATAGCAGCCTTTCCTCTTTTAATTATGCATAATTTACAAATAGAAAGTGGGGTATTTCTTTCTCTTGTAGTTTTCATATTCATGGGAGAAATGGTTTGTATTAATTTCTGGAAAAAAAAAGATTTATTGGGCTTACAGCGTAGCTCATTGGCAGAGTCCACAACTGATGTCTATGTGCTCTGGGTTTGAATCCCAGCATTAAACTACAGTCCCACCCGGCTCACGTGCACTGGAGATGGATTTCAGTGGTTATGACCTTGTCTCCTGTGCACCATGCCATGGGTTTACTTCCAGGGTTATAAAAATAATCATACCCAGTTTTCTTCTAAATGAATGAGGCTTAATCACAAGATGCTTTCCCAGTGTCATTTGGTGGTGGTCCAATCCCCAGCTCCACCATAGAAATCTATCAATCAATATTGCCAATATTGCTGAATTAAGAAAGCCGAGTCTTGCCTTTCTGCATGCTGCTCTCTCTTTTTTTTTTTTTTTTTTTTTTTTTTTTTTTGCCTTTTCTGTTAAATTGAATTAATTTGCCCTTTAACCATGGATGAAACCCTGAGCCGTGTTAGATTTTGTTCATGACTTTGGTCATAAAAAGGCCACAGGTGTTGTAGAGTGTCTTACCATTTTAGCCCATTCCCCTTACTTTCTACCACCCTAAATTTTACCTTCTGGTATATTTGCAAGCTTTAGGGGGAAAGTTACTCTTTCTAAGACCCTGGGCAGAGGTGAGAACACCATATGGTAAAGAAACAAAGGGCTGAACTCTCAGAAAGGCACTGAGCAGAGAAAGCACAACCTTTGCTGGAATTCTTCTATGGCTGAGATGATCTTAAATGCAAAGTAAGGAAGAAAATTTTTAAAGCAAAAGACAATTTTTTTTTCTACATCTAGTATTAGTGAACCAAAATTATTTTTAAAATCCTGCATTTCATCTCATGGGCAGAGTTTTAGATTTCTGAAACAAATTAAAATAATGTTATATTGGCTCATGTTTTTGCCTGCGTTGGGGACCATGAAAAAAAAATGGGACTTTATTTGCAATATTTTTCACAACCCTAGAACTCTAGACTTTATATTTTGTTGTCTGTATGCATTTTCTGAACAGAGATTGCATTGTTTGTTCTTGGATCCAGTTGGATTGGTACTTGATCATTTAAACTCTGACTTACTCATATATACACGCACATACTATTCTTCCAAATGAAAGGCACAGACAAATAGCAAGCTGTGCAATACAGAGAAAGGAAACTCCAACCCACGGCCTCCAGGTTCAATGACTCTCTTTGAGAAGAGACCAATTACACTTCAAATATCAAAATCCCAACAGAAGCCTCCTTCACAGCAAATGAATATTTGCATAGATCTAACAGAGGTCAAGGATGGAGAAATGGCTCACATTTAAGAGCATCAGTTGCTCTTCAAGACAACCCAGGTTTGGTTCTCGGAACCCACATGTACAACTCCAGTTCTGTGAGATTGGATATCCCCTTACTGCCTCCGTTGGCACTGCATGCAAGTGGTGAGCAGGCGCACACCCTGTTAGAATTCAGGCATCTGAACTAATCTGCCTCTGGGGTTCTGACAAGATACTCCCCCAGCTGCAGCCACCAAGAGCACCGCCTGTGTATATTCACTGTGTTCCTTTTTTGGGTTTTCAAGACAGAGTTTCTCTAGCTGTGTTCCCTTTAAAAGGGCCCTGCCCTCCTATCTTTCTTTCTCTCCCTCCCTCCCTTTTTCTCCTACCACTCTTATCCCACAAGGACCAGTCTCTGCCCTTTGATCTGTCTCTTCACTCTCCTCTTCCAATAAACCTCCTACGTGAGTCCTGTTGTATGGTATGACTTCTCTTTGTGGCATTTTTTTAAATTAAAACACACCCAAATGCATAAACTGTTTAATTAAGTAAACTAAAGAGGAATGGAAGATTTTTTTCCCTCTGATTTCATAAATAGGATCCCTTAATTTATTTATATATAAAGAAAAGTTGGGTTTTATGATCTCCAGTTCCTCAGAGTTACATAAATCTTTTCTCTGTAGCTATTTCACATGAAAGAAGATACTTAGATTGTCCCCAAATAGCCTGTGCCTCTGACTCAGTGCACGTTTCTGATTTCACTTGTCTCTATTGTCTCCTGCAAACTGCAGTCAGCCCTCCCTTCCCTTATCATCCCTGAGATTCAGCCCTCTTGCCTGGCTCACTTTAAAATACCTGAGCTTGCTAATGTTGCAGCTTTCCACATTACAAAACGCCCTAGTAGTCTCCCTAGAGAAGGCAATTATCTGTTACGCTTAAGGGACACAGGTATCAGCTCATGCTGGGAGCTGCCTATAGAATCCTTTCATGCTGGGTACTAACCAGAATCAATTTTAGTGGCCCCTAAATACAAATTGGGTTCTGGATATAAGATTAAAATTGCAACATTTATTAAAGAATTACCCTTCTAGGGTAACTGCAAATACTGAATAATTTTCATCATTCTATCACTTAGGTCCAAAGGGAATCAAAGTAAACAAGACAGCTGTTTTGAAATGACTCGTTTTCATTTCTACCTACTGTGTATCATCATGTAATTCCATTGTGTACGTATGTATACCTGTGTATATATGTATGTAATATGTCTCTTCCTTTTATTCAATTGTTTCAATCTCTGTCACGTTTTAGTGAAATGTTACAGCAAGTATACAAGGTATGGGCGTGAAGTATAGCAAGCAAAATGTATGATAGTGAGAGTAATAGTTTAAATGAACATAATATATGCAACTGCATCATTCTTTTGTGAACTGTACAACAACCAAACCAAACTTGAGTGACTACCCTGTATCTTACATGCAGAACCATTACAACTTGTGTCCTTAGCAGTGTAGGGCACGCATTTACACATGACATGCTTGCTGGATGGGGATAGATGGAAGAGACATATAAGTAGAATTATTCGTGTGTCAAAATGATACAGTTGTAATTATTGCTCCATTGGGTGAGACTGATAACCTAGACATGATGTAACAAGCAACAGTCATTTCCAGTCTCTCTTCTCGGTGCACTGTAGAACACAGATTTTCGTTATTGTTTATGATGAGATGAAATCATACAGATAGAAACAATCTATGGGATTACAGGTTTGGAATATTTGTTCTGTGAATTCTTACTATGGCATTTTTCAGAAACTGAGCATTAAGCTAAAATTATATTGGTTGTAATAGGTTAGTGTTATGAGTTGACTGTTTTTTTCTGTATAAAAGAATATATGGATACTTAAACCCTGAAACTAAGGTTATGCCCTCATTGGAGATAAAGCCATTGCAGGTATAATTGAGTTGAGAGTAAACTTTAAACAGTATGAGTACTCATTGAACTTAAAGAGGAAATGCCAGTCCACATATGGTGGCAATCACTTTTAATCCCGATATTTAGGAGGCAGAAGCAGGAAGATTACTCTGAGTTAGAAGCCTGATTAATCTATAAAGTGAATTAGTTCCAAGCCAGCCAGGAATACATAATGAAACCCAATCTTCAAAAAAATAAT
This sequence comes from Phodopus roborovskii, assembly GCF_943737965.1. Classification (NCBI taxonomy): domain Eukaryota; kingdom Metazoa; phylum Chordata; class Mammalia; order Rodentia; family Cricetidae; genus Phodopus; species Phodopus roborovskii. The sequence continues at coordinate 1,827,626 of NW_026126689.1, read as the reverse complement.
TAATAAAGGAATTTCATGAGTCCACAGTGGTACAAGAGCCCAGGGATGAGGGAGACAAAGACTGAGGGGTGCAGCAACAGTCTAAAAATCACCCCAAACCCTAAAGGCTGTACAAAGGAAGATGCTGGCAGAACATAGTTCTATCAACTCCTTGATATTTAAGATTTCTAACTTCCAGAATGTAATAAATCAAAATTCTTTTGTATTCTGTTATTTCAACTCCAGGAAACTAATGTGTGTGGATTTACTGATATCACAAAATAGCCAAAAATTGGACTTAAGTTGGAAACAGCAATTGTGATGTATGAAGAGAATTATTACCAGTGATTCACCTGGGAAGGATTGTGAAGGAACTCTCTGTACTTAGAGAAATTGCATAAAATAGCCAATTCAATACATCCAATAATATATTTTGAGTTCACTATACATGGGGAAATGGACTACACAAAGATATGTGAGTTGACATACAAATACTACCTTTCCATCTGATTGTGGTAGGGTATTTACACTTATACTTACTGCATGCAGGTTGAGAATTCTGGACAGGTTAATATATTTTCTTCTTAAAGCCCAAATCCTGTAATGCAACTGTCAGATGAATTACAAAATCTCATTTCAATTTGTGTCTATGGCAAACAACTTTAGCATCCATGGGTCTTACAGAATCTTACTGTTGATGTTTTAATAGCATTTTCTAAACATGCCTAGCAGTAGGCAAGTGTAATTGTTACATCATTATAGGTATAAGGTATTAGACAATACAACAATCATACATAGTAGAAGAAAGCAAAGGGTCATCAACTGGATGTTATCATGTCCATGTATTCTGTTACTTCTCACCAATGCACAGGGCCAATAATAATATTCAATGTCATTTTCAGTACTTAAGTATTAGGGTGATTATTTAAGAAGAATCTGTGGTTTCTGCTTAATAATGGATATTATTGAATGGCTATGACCTTGTAACTTGCGCAAGATTAAAATTCTGTTCTGAGAGGCTGAGGATGGCTCAGTGAGTACAGGTGCTAGTTAGCATGTCTGATGACCTGAATTACATCCCTGGGAGTCATCTTGGGGAAGGAGAGAGATGCCCACAAATTGACGTCTGACCTCCACAAATGCACTGTGATGCCTATACAAGTGTACAAAAGTTAATGTTTCTAAAACACTGTCTATAATCTGTGGCAGTGTCCTGAAGATGACTTTCAAGTGTTTCCAAAGAGAATATGCTAGAGAGTCATATGTATAAAAATACTGATCATGTGTAATCTATGTATATTATCAAAATTTGGGACTTTGAATTAAGGCTGCTGCTGTTGTTGTTACCGCCTGATCTAATCATTTCACTTCAAAAGCATCAGATAGCTCATCTGTTGCTTCTGTACATTCATGCTCCCAGTGTATGCATTTTATATAGCAGCTGTTCAAGTTGCTATAGAGCCAGCTTCTATAGCCCAGGTGATTCAAACCCATGTACACTTGCTCTGCTACAGCTCTGAAAGCCAGGTTTAGGATGGCTGTTTCTTTTAAGAGGCTACTAGAGATCATCTTTCCCCTACTCAGTTCCAGGCTTTCTGTAAGAACTTCCTATGCTTGGTGGTCCTTGACTTACATGAAGGTGCCTTTGCCTCTGTCTTCACAGGACTTCTCCTCCATTGGGCATGCTCCATGAGTGGTCATGCAGAGTCAGGGTGAACACTGACCAATGTGAACCCATGATAACACGCTTAGACTCTGCAACATTCTTATTTCACAACTTGCACTAAGGTTGACTTCATCTCAACATAGTTTATGTACAGATAGCATGTAACAATAAGCAGTTAAATGCAATTAGGATAATTTCAAGAACCTTCACAACTATATTTTATAATGAAGACTTGAAAAGGATACCATTGGTATAGAGATATGAAAAAGTTTGCTAGAAAAAGAAAATGTAGTATTTTCCTAAATAGTTCCATGATAGAAATTTAGAAATTACTCTTGAGGTAAACAATACATACCTAGAGACATATGAATACTATATTTAAATATTTTATGACTTAGTATCAGAATAACATTCTGACCCTGGAATCCCCAGTGTTTCTCTTAGCATCCCTTATTTAGGGGCCTTTATCGCTGCATTTTAAACTACTTCATTATATTTAAAGCACCATTCAATTTCCAACCACATAACTAGCATTTGTTAAACTATTATGCAAATCCATCTTAGCTGTGAGATTTGATGAACTGAATGCTAAGATATTTTAAACTGATATTCTTTCATGAAGGTCTACTTCATAAAAAAATAAATAAACAATAAAAAACCCTTCAGTAAATCAACTCAACCAAACAGCTAAATAAATATCAACATATGGATCAAAGTTGTTCTAAAAAAAAATCTGCAACTTCACTAACTAGGGAATACCTCGACTGCACAATAATTGACCATTATTATCTAAAACTGAAAATGAAAATATCACCCTGCCACATCAGCTTTCAACACTCCATATTTGTAAAGCACCTGTCCAGGATTTAGACACCATGTATAGTGTTGTCTTCCCTTCTCCACTCTTAAAAAGTCACTGAGGAGCAATGCCAGTCCAACATAACCAGGCATACATTATTATTATTTTGATTTTTGCCTTCGCTTGTATGTGAAGCACAAAGGTCATGGAAAGGTTGTTTGATTTCTGTGGTCTTATTTTTTCCTGTTGAAGTTATAAATGCTTGAATTTGAACTTATTTTGTAATTCTAGTTGATGTATGAAGAAGCAATTACTATAGGAAGCATTTGGTCCTGTAAACCACGATCAGCACTTTTCAGCTAATCGATAGAATAAATATGAGAAATACCCATGATACTGCTTATGTCCGATAACTGATTGCTTTCTGTGCAATGTCCTTTACATTGGAAAGGATAAAAAGACAGATTACGTACACCCATTTTAGTTGTTTCCAGGAAACAACTAACTCACTGGAGCTTGTGTGGTTCATCAAGAATATAAATGCACTCTCTAATAGAGCTGATTTTATCACCCTTAAAGCACTGTCATAGCCAGTAACTTACAACCACCAAGAACTCTGCCTGAGATCCAGGACACTTGCCACAGGAAAGATACAGGGATGAGGTCATATGTGAGCCACATCCATAAGATGGTTAGACAGTTGATTTGTCTCAGAATGAAGTGAAGGCTCATGCTTATGTACTTAGCCAAATACTTTGAGTAGTTTTTATCAGATTCTTGTTGATGTTCCCCAGTCTTCTCTTATTTTCATTTCTATGCTAATTCTGATCTTTGGCAAATATTGTCACAATTTTCAGGACTGTTTTGCATTATGTAAGAATTTATTCAAATTTGTAGAAACCAAGGCAGATCTGTTCAGTAATTACTAGAAAATCTACCCAGTGAAAAATTTACTGGCTCCACTAATATATGGGCCAGCATCACAAGGAAATGCCCTTTGTAAATGCTCCTTTTATTTAAAAAAGAAGAAGTAAATGATTTATCTCTAAATGTCTAATGAACTAGTAGCAATAATCTCTTCCATCAGTCACTACGCAGTTTAAGTCTCTGATGCTGATCAGATAGGGTTAAGGATGATGCCCTTTCTATTCTTCAGAAAGAAACATCTGATTCCTCTTCATGCTGCTGTAAACAATCAACATAGCAGATATGTTCACCATAAGGGCTCATCACTGGGTAACTCATTGCCACTAGGTAATAGATTTATGAGCATACACACATGTAGTAAATGCGGGACTACAGTATTTCGAATTTAAATGTAGACACTTAAACAGTGGGTTTGGAATAATGAAAGCAGTATGGAAGCCTCCACTTAAGAATGAGAATCTATACAGTGGCCAGTAATGGGCTGTTACAACAGTGGGTGCAATGCATGGGTGCCATGATAGAAGTGGAATTTCAGAGAGAGGAAAGGCATGTTTGTGATATGGCAGCTGATGCCAAGGTATTAATGCAACCTTCACTGAATAATCACTAGCATGGATGCATAATCATGAATATACTTACGTACATGTATATTTTAACATATATACTCATTTACATTTATATATTTTTCTAACTAATGTGTACCAAATATTTGTAGAGTTCTCATATCTATGCATCTACCTCCAAACTAATCTAGTAAAACCAAGGACAAAACTTTTTGTCACATTTGTAGCCCTTCTAATGTTCCCAGCATGATGGCTGATTGTACCAATCCAGTTATCCTCATCTGTTTACCCTTTGTATTCATTCTCTTTGCAAAATGTGTGCGAAATTGTATCCCTGGTCACTTTGAAAGACTTATCATGTTGAAGACTGGACAGCTTATTGTAAATGTAATCAAAGTTTTAATATGTTTTGACCAGTTACATAGCTTAGAAAAGGTGAGGGGCAGTCGAGCTAATGTGAAATGCTGAGAAGCTGGTAGTTAATCAGTTTTCCCAATTAGATGATTAATGGCTGGGGAGTTAATCATCATCTGTCAGGGAAGAACAAACTCACTCCTCCTTAGACACAATTAATTGTCATCTCGCTATTCCTGTTGCCTCAAAGGAGACATTGGGTTTTCTTTGCCATTTGTTGATTTAACTTGATTGTTTCTTTTGCATGTTCTTCCTCACCAAAAAATAAAAATCCCATTCTGAGTGACTATGATCAAAACAAACAAACAAACAAATAAGAACAACAAAAAACAGATGGCCTTATAATGTAGTTACATCCTAAGGAAACTCCTTTAGTTGGCAATGTAACACAATCATAAGGCATTTGGTATTCTTAATTTATTAACATAGCAGCATACACAAAGAAAACTGGGAACAGTTACCCTAGCTATACAAAGCCAACCAACCAAAAATATCATGTCATACTATGATACAACAAATAGCTCATACAATTTGTTAAAATAACCAAAATTCAAAATTCGAAGTATTGTTCCTACTGAATGCAAAAGCTGTTTTCACTACCATAAGGTTGAAGCATTGTAAGGCAACTCTGATGTCTGCATTCCTATTAGTGAACCCATGATAGAGACATAAAATTAAAGTCAGGAATAAAAGGGAAAATAGCTGTCACAACCACATTAGTAAATATACTTCTAAAATTTAGACTTACTTTCTTCAACACCAGGAAAAAACAAGTTACAATACTTAAGTCCATTTTGTAAAATTTACCCTAGTCAATTGGAACAAAGGAAAAGTATTTGGCTTCTTAATGGTGCCTCATTATCTTGTACAACTTGGTTTAGAAAGAGCAACAGCATGGATAATGAATAGTGTCTGAAATACAGACTGAAGAAAAGGGAGAAAGAAAATATCTTAATTTCTCAGAGAATAGGTTCATGTAGCATGTAGGTGCTAGTGTTTTCCACCTTTGACAGAGATGCACGTGATCATAGAGCAATATGATTATTTGTGCTCGATTTTTCTAATTTCCACCGAGATGAAAATTTTATCTTTTATGATCTGATAAGTTCATGCATCAGTCCTAACACCTCTCTCACTTTTACCTGCTACAGCATCCATCCATCTTTACCGCCTCTCAAATTCATGACCCCCTTTTTTATATTTATTGTTGTTATAAACATACACATACACACAGAACCAGCTAAGTACAACTGGTACTGCCCTTATTTCCATGTGTTTAGAGCTTATGACTGAAGTTCTCCTGGATAAACAAAATCAGTCAAACAAATGAACAACAACTGGTTCTCCCTCCCACAGCATCCATAACCTGCAACTCTTACTCTAAGGATGGCGCCCCATGAAATTTCCTCCAACTACATTGGTGTGTCTGCTGCTATGGTGTGTGTATGCAGCCATATTGTTCAGAGTTCATGTGCGTGACATCCATTGTCCTGTTCAGAAGAAAATATCCCGGAGCAGTCATCCAGGTCCTCAGACTCTGGCAATATTTAAGAAACTTTAGATAACAACCCAGACATCTGTGTTTAAAGATCTCAGCATTTTAATGAGAATTAATCTAGAATCCATTTGCGCATTCAACCATACCATGTGCTTCTGAAATGTAACTTACAATCTCTGATGGGCCTTTTGAAAATTAGTCTCCTCCATTAAAGAGTGAGTGAAAAATCTTTAAAATGAAAACAACCAAGAAACTTAAGCTAACCAACATAGGTAGAAACGGGTTAATAGAGCAGAAAACACTCACAGTTACTTAGCGTTATAAATCATTAACGCCTTTTCCACCAGGTCCTTGAAAGGAGACGTAATTCTGCTTTCGGTCAAAATGGGTGGTTCCTATAACAATACTCAGGATGTGCTGAATGCTCCTGATTGTACATTTCTTAGTCTTAGTTTTTCACTTGTTGTTTGGTGGTTAATTAGAATCACATTCTTTCGTGGTTTGGTGACTCACACCTAGCACTAGTAAGGGAGAGGGAAAGCCTGTCTATGAGTCTACACAAACAGAAATAGATCAGTTATAAGTACATAATGAGACTCTGTCTACAATGAATAAAAACAAGAATGGCATTCTCATTTTATTGTTTCTTCTTAGATATACTCTGAGTACCCATTTATTGTAGATGCTACAGTGAAAGTCAACAGCAAACAATCAAAACAAGTTGCAAATTATTCCCAGTGAGTACCTGTCATAACCTAGGGAATTGATTTATACATTCAGGCCAGAATGCTGGTTAAAATACCTGAAGCGAGACCTGTGATTTTTTTTTCCCGTATTAATATTTGACATCAGCACTAAACATACATGCATCACTTGCCTTGCTTTGTTTCAGTCGACCTCTTGCAACATAAACTCGGTCATTTTTGGTCCCTCAAAATTGTAGGCTATGTTTACTGGAGTCATGATGACCCTCACCATGAAACAGGTGTTGACATATACTCTGCAGCTTTTCCTTTCACATGTTAAGCAACATGATATTTAATCTATGGCTCTCTGTATGAAGTTCTATGGCTTTGTAACAGAGAGATAATTTCCCTACATAAGTAGCATGTACAGAGAGAAGGGGGTTGAAAAATGACTAAAATATATTATATGCATGTATGAAAATGTCAAAGAATAGATGAGATAAAATAAGCACATTATCAAGAGTAAAAAAACAAAATTTACTATTGATAAAATGACGTTCATATATTGAAGTTCATTTTTGAGAGGAAACTGCAGCCAGGGTATATTGAAAACAGTAGATAAATAAATGAGATTCTCTTAAAGTGAGAGAAAAAAAAACTTAAAGATTAAATTGCATTTTAAAAATACAACTATATTTTGAAATAAGTTAAAACAATTTTCTAATATTTAACTAATAAGGACCCGTGTTATGGAAACAGTTAAACATCATTTACTAATCCTTACTGCCCCCGCCCTTTTTTAAGTGGATACATTGACAGTTTAAAGAGTCGGCTCTTCCTAATAGTTAAGATGGGCTGGTGAATGTGTGGACTCTGTCCTGTGGGAAAAGAGAGAGGAAGGAACAAAGAGAATAGATGGGAGGGAAAAAACGGGGAGGCGGTGAGGGGAAAGAAACAGGGAGAAAAGGAGAAGTGGAGAAAGGAAGCCAGTACCAGATATGACTTAAGTAAGATAAACGGAATGCTGAGTTTGAAGATGAAAATGGAAATGGGTGGAGTTAGGGGAAGGGGATTGTAGTTGTATCTATACCACTTTGTGGCAATGTTTGTGACCTGGGAGTGTTCCTTAAATAAATGCCCTGTGATTTATCTGCCCTTTTCTAGCATCCCATTCAGTGGCTTTAACATTCTTGGTTTATCAGTGTTTTATAACTGCTGAATGATTCAGCATTCATTGCGTATGGCATTGTCCTTCCTGCTTTACATAGTAATGAATAATAGAGATACTGGTTTACTTTCCTTGTTTTTAGCAACTAAGGAAAAGTTTACTATTGCAAAGATTACATTTTTGGATTAATAGGTAAAGACACCTATTACATCCCAAAATTCTATGAGCGGGTTAGAAAAGCTGTACAGTGCAATTTGCATTGCCCTCCAGCTGTGCATCAGAAACAAATGAGAATGAGTACCAGGAGCTTAGAGTTCCCACTCTTTGACTACAATGAAGAAATATACCCGTTTTATCTTGTGATAAAAGAGCTCTATGCCTTCTCTTCCAACTTATCCTACTTCAGTGTCATCAGACCATAAGTTCCTTGAGAGACTGCAAGAGTAATAATGCATTTAGTGGAGGCAGGAATAAAAATAGCAATAATGATTGCAACCAATACTTAGTAACCTAAGCTCCAATGTAATCTGGAGCATTAAAGAAATGTGTACCCAGAAAAGAAACACATACTGAAATAAGTTGCTCAAAACTGGGAGAAAAATTTGTATTCATTTGCTGTGTAATTTGAAAAGTATGGGAATATGATCAAAAAGGGGGAGAGCCGGAGCTAGAGTGTAAGGAGTTCAGGTTTTTCCGCCTGCCGCCTGGTCTTGTCCTGCCGCCACGCCGCCAGCTCCAAATAATGTACAGAGACTCTGTATTTGATATTATGCTGTTGGCCAGTTACTTTTTTCTTATAGGCTAGCTCTGTCTTAAGTATTAACCCATTTCTATGTATTTCCACGTGGTCTTACCAGCGAGAGGCGGCTGGTGGGTCTATTCTCTCCAGACTCTCCATGTTGACTCCTCCTTACTACTTCCTATTTCCTCCTTGTCTCCTAGTCCCTCCTATCTTGCTTTCCTATTGGCCAACAGTGCTTTATTTATTAAACCAGTATGAAAAACATATACAGAATGATATCTCCCATCACTAGAGAGACCAATCAGAATTTAAGACTGCTTGCTTTCCTGCAGGACCTAAATTCAGTTCTCTGCCCGCACCTCTAATGGCTCACAACAACCTGAAGCTCCAACTCTAGGGGATACAATGCCCCATTATGGCCTTTGTAGGTATCTACATACATGGAGCATACATGTAAATAAACACAGACACAAATACGTACACATACACTTAAAATATATAAATAATTTTTAAAGAAATAAAAGCTAGCCTGAGGAAATACATCAGTATAAAAATATAGAATATTAAAATGGTTTTTAAAATCATGATGCTATCTACTCAACATGCAAACTCATGGAAAGTGAGGTAAGAAGATCCTGAATAGTGAGACCCTGCTCCTTTAAAACAAAAATACATGAGGAGTTAAGTTAATGAGAGTGAAAAGAAAATGCAGAGTTCTGAACTCGGGAAAATAATAATGTTTGAAACACTCTAATCATAATATCTAAAAATGCAAGTCTTTGGCCACTCAGATCAGATAGTAACTTCATAAACATGAATGGTATTTCATGTGAGTCGAGAGCAGACTAACACTTAATATAGACAACACTGGTCGCTTAAATCAATCTATTCTGTGCTAATGCAATAGATAAAAATATGTCATGAGACAGTAGTGAAGGCTCAGGATTGCTATTTATATTATAACACAATAAAATCATATTAATTGTTAAATATTGATTGAATCAAAATTAAGAAAATGAATATCATTGGTACAACATAATTCTCAAATTCTGACTTTACATAATGTTATAATATGTTCAATATACTCCTCTAAATGGATAGAATATGCTTCCAAAATTAAAATTAGCTGAGCCCCCAACCAGTCCCCCCAATTCTTTAATTTTTCATAAAGCTATTATCTTTCACCCCTTTCCGCACAAAATCTATTTTTGTGTTCTGAAAGAGTACAGGGTATCTATTTAATGTAGCTAAATGGACCGAGAAACAAACCCAGATGTTTAACCATGAAATCTAAATTTGAAACAGACTTTTGGAAATATGCAGAAATGTTTTTAAAGCACCATAAAAATTGAAACAAATAGTGATTGAAATGACCTTCACATTGAGCAACATCAACCATGTGGAAACATGAAGGAATCTTCTATTTTCTTGTTCATTCTTATTACCATTGCATGACATATGTATATTTCCAGAATACCATTCTTAGAAAAAAGTTAATTCAATGGGTTTTGGAACCTGTGTGATTCAACAAGTGTGGTGCCAATATAACAGTGATATTTTCTACTTTCTTTTCTATTTCCATAAATTTCATAAATGTATGTTAATGTGTTTGTGGTGCATGTGTGTGTGTGTGTGTGTGTGTGTGTGTGTGTGTGTGTGAGATATCATTCATTAGTCTTGCACTATGAGAAAAATAGGCATAATGCACCCACTGCAAAGCTCTGTCATAATACTGCATATTTCCGTTGGCAGTCAGGATGTAGGACTAGAGTGTCACTGCTGAAGATTCATGCTTCTAACAAAGGTTGAAACTGTACACGTCACATAGATAAACACAGTGTGATCATGTGACTAGTACATGGTGAAGGCCTATTCATAAACTTCAACAAACTGGTAATAGAAATAGGCTCCACTAATAGAAAATGTGACCACTCATTTTAATTTCCTTTCAGAGGATTTGCCAGTCACTCTTCATAAACAACCACTTGGGTGATATTTAACAGTTAAAGGAAAAGGAATTTTAAAATGTGTGGAAGACACCTAAAACAAAAAAACTTGGGAAAACTTTGGATAAATATAGAGACACTTATAACATACTTTATTTTTAGAGAGTTAAAAATAATCACAGACCACAGGATGAATCCTAGACAGCAGTGTTCATGCCCTGCCTGTTGAGGAATCCTAAAACATGAAGCTAATAAATAAAAAACACATAGAAATTGTACACTTGTGTTTCATCTCTTGTTCCAGGCAACCCACAGACAGCTCTAACTTAGACTTTGCATCATGTGGTCATTTCAAATAGAAGGAAATATACAATAGATATGCTTTTATCTATTGTTAATATGCATAATCCTATGATGGACTATATTCAAATGGAAGAAAAAAATAATATTCTCCAGGTATGCTAAATGTAAAAGAGAACCAGTAGAGGGAGCTTGTATCCATGTCTGCATTCCATTAATGGAAAAACCAAATATTCTATCAACCTAGATACACAGGGGGAGGGGAGGGCTAAGACCCTACCCCAAATGATGGGACATCCATGGAAGGGCTTACCCCCTCTGGAAAGTGGATGGGGTTAAGATGGAGGGCAAGGAAGGATAGGAAGGAGAGGGTACCAGAGATTGATAGGTAAAATAAGACTCTTTCCAAATTAAATAAAATACTGGAAAAAAGGAAAAATAAAACATATATATATATATATATATATATATATATATATATGTGTGTGTGTGTGTGTGTGTGTGTACATATATATGCACATATATATGTATACACACATATATACATATATGAACATAATATTAATAAAATTATAACAATGGAAAAGAAATTAATATTCTTGGGATATTTATGTTGATTTAGAATTCAGAAGGCTCCATCCCACATTTCCACCAAAGTGCTGGAGGTTTGTGAGTGACAAAATTTCAGGACGTATGTTTACATTTTGCTTCAAAATATGCGTACATGAGAAGAATATTTAACCTGTAATAGATGTGAAGGGAGTGAATATATTTCAGAAATAACAATAAATTATTGATCAGTATCAATAATCAGGAGTAAGGGAAGACAAAGCTGAAAATCTGTTACCTCGTGTTATAAGGATAAGGGAGAAGCACCCAAGGGAATAGAGTGTAACAAGCGTGAGTAGAATCCTTGATGCAGAACCGGAGATGAGGAGTGCCATATATGTACAACCCACATGCAAGACTTAACTTAGGGACATGAGAAACAGTTTAATATCATATAAGATTATTAGCATTGGTTACATAGAAAGTAGGTAGACGCGAGTTCTTTACGGCAAGAACATTAGGTCTATGAAGGGAGCTGAAGGGACAGCATGGCAGATAAATAGACAATAAATAAGTAAGGTAAATAGCAGGTAAATAGATGATAAATAAGTATATAAGAATCCCTGCAAGTTGGTCATAGAACATATCTAAAACCTGGGGTTCAGCTCCTTGGGTTGACCTCTTTTTCAAACCTCAAAAACATCCTGCTCTCACTGAACAGTTGTTACAAAATACAGTGGCAGTGACACCCCCAATAATTAGAAGTTTTCATCCTTCACCTTCTGTGTTAAGACTGCACTGATAAATAAATAAACCTAAGTTGAATTTGAGACTGACCAGTGAGCCAGTTGGTGGAGTTTTGTGAAGTTTTCTCCTCCCATGGTTTATCATCAACTTCATCTACAGCCTTGTGTTGTTCCCTTTGTCTGATTTTCAATAACCAAAATCAATATTATATAGTATTATTTATTAGTAGTACTATTCAGTAGTAGCATCCAGGTACACTGGGAAGAGGTATCCATTTTAATTTCTCAATTCCCATCCCTAGCCATTTAGAAACAATTCCTTAATTTGCTTGCAACTGCTGACTTTCATTGAGTTCACCTTCCGAGTCTTTAGGAATCATAGGAAAATGGATGAGGCCATTAATCATATTATAAAGTTCACATAGACAACTTATGGAAAATGGTGAGGTTACAAAGATAATTTGGGTTCTTCAGTGCTTGACAAATGGTAATAACTGCCACTAAAGAGCTTCAAGTAGAAGGTGAGGTGGCTAAGTCAAGTCTTCAGAAAGATTAGTGTGGGGTCACACTTGGGGCAGCCTCCAGAGAAGGGAACTGGTGGTCAACAGGAACATCAGAAGGCTGTGTGCAGCATGAATGTGCACTGATTTCAGAGCCATCGCAGAAGAGCAGTTGAGTAGGTAATGAGAGAGTAAAACCCAGTGATTACCAAATGTAAGGATGGAGGAAAATTTGACAGCAATGACGGATACATGTGGTTTAAGTGGCTTGTGCAGTAATGAACACATTCGGGGAAACAACTGGCATTTGCTTAAATTTTGAATTTCTATTTAGGCTCAACGATTTCCAGACCTAGTGGGAGACTAGTGTGCAAATATTTTGAGGAAATATGTCATATTGTTATAGCTTGGTGGTCTAAAACTCATAAAGAATAATAACTTGTATGATTGAATATCATTTCTCTTAATGTGTGTGTGTGTGTGTGTGTGTGTGTGTGTGTGTGTGTGTGTGTGTGTGTGTGTAGAAGACATTAATAGAAGTGAGTCACTTTGCCAAAGTGTTTGGATGAAAACAGTAAAACTTTTGTTCTTTCAGACATCAGCCTTACATGTCTAACAGCTATTTTATGTCGCTTCTTTTCTCATAATATGAAATCCAGAATGAAGTTCCTGTGTCAGTCAATACGCCATCCACCCAGACAGAGTGGAATTGATTAGAAAGAAACAGAGCTTTTGAATTAGAATTAAATTTCTCACATTCTTATTATTATGGAGAATGCATTTCAGAGTCCAGAGAAGACACAAATAGATGTAATATGGCATGAGACTTGACAAGTGTTATAGTTATCCCCATTAGAATTAAGCCATCAATGGACCAAATGGCACAACTGGCAGATGCCTATTTTGCTGAACATAACCCTGGGACCTTCCTCACCAGGGGTATTTGTCAAGCCTAGTATATTTTTCTTAAGTGTATCTTATTATACTCTGATTATTAGATCAAGTTGCACCTATACTTTTTTTTTTATATTTGCTTAAAATGTCCCTCCTATTTGAAATTCTAAATTCACTCCATTTCGTGCTCTGGTCTGAATTGATTCTGTATTAAAGCATATGCACCTTAAGTATCTGTGTAAAATTTATAAGTATGTATGGCACAAGCCTCTAGTACCACACAGGTAACATTGAACTCTGATAATATATAACCTTCACTGAGTAGGATGAATGAGTAAATCCAATGCAGAAGTCATGCACAATTTCAACACCAAACCACAAAAAATAAATAAACAAACAAACAAAAATAGTACCCAAGAAAGCCTAGACCCAGACATGGTTGAAATAGGTAAATTTTCAAATTATTTTGACATTAATTATTGAGAGTAAAAGGACAGTTTTAAAAATTCTTTGGCCTTTGCTTTTGTCTGATTAAATACATGAGAAAGTGTGGAAACATTTTACTCATGGAACTAGTAATTTTTTTCAACCCAAAGCACTTAATTTTGAATGTCACATCAACTAAAGAAAGACAGCTTGTTTAAACATCAAGTGATACAACTGAAATATGTACTGCGAAGTCCCAATGAAATAAAATTTGGTTCATACACACTTTCAAAAATTTATATTCCCGTGTTAAGTTTGTATTATTATTCTTAAATATGGGGCCCAATTCGGGCTCACATGAAAATATTTACCAAATAGCAATTAAATACTTACCACTGAATTGTACCACTGAATATTAGAGTTGTACTTCCAGTGTTACTGGAGAAAAGAGGTGTTAGGTCAAGACAGTGAAGAGGCAAGATGTCTCTCTACTTTTAAAATGTCAAAACATCCAGAGGTGGTCTGTCTTTCATCTCTCACGAGTTCACTATGATGCACAAATCTCTCTAGTTGGATAGCCACACACACACATCTCCAACATCACAGCTGTGTGACTGGCTTTTATGGAGTACAGTGAGAGAAAGAGATCTTTCTACTGGTGTGCTCTGACCATAGAAATTTCTTACTAGTAGTAGTAGTAGTAATACTTTGCCAATCCCATTTTTTTTTAACCTTCTGGTTTTAAGGACTGAGGTAGTAGGATCAAATGTGGCCTCTGTGCATAGAAAATAAACATTTTTAAATTTTAGTAGAATACTATCTTTGAATAGGCTCTGATTATGTGATACTACCAGACTTTTAAAAATACATCATAAAACAAATTTGGAATATTGAGATTACTCTCCATAGAACATTGCTAACCAGAATAATGGAATAAGAACTTGGAAAACATAGAAATATTCATAGACTTGTCATAGACAACTAATCAGTTAATAAATTATATATCCAGTAAAAACATTAAGAGATTTAAAACGATTGAATAATATTCTTCTTATTTTTAAACATCCAGAACTAAATAGCCAAATATCACCTTTATCTATAGCTGGTATTATTTCATGAACTTTTGACTAGCATATCAAATGATCCACAAACAACACTGCATGTGTTGTATTTTTATATTTAGGAGAAAGGAAAACTAAGACAATGGTAAGAGTTTATGATCTTCCCAAACTCACAAAACCAAAAGTGATCAAACCAATATTGAATCGAAAGCTACACTATACAAACTTCACTTTTTTTATTTTTTCTTTTACTAAAAATGGATTTTCCCTTTATATCTCCCAGTTCCTTCACACCTTCCCTCCCATCTGAATCTACCATCTTCTTTTTACTCATTAGAAAACAAACAAGTTTACGATTCTAAGGGATAATAGTAAAATGATACAATATGATAGGAAAAAGCAAAAACAAACATATCAGAATAAAACAAAGGACAAAGAAGAAAAAGAGCCCAGAGAAGTTACAAAAAAAAAAAAAAAAAAAAAAAAGCAAAACAGAGACCCATTCATTAGCATATTCAGGAACCCATAAAAACATTAAATTGTAAGCCATAATATATGTACAAAGAATCTGTAGGTTAAAAGTTAAAAACCAAATAGATATATGCTCAAGAGTGGTATCATTGTGTCTTAAGGTAGACTGATTCCCAATTTTCTTACAAACTATGACACTGATTTTCCAAGTCTGTGTAAGTTTGCACTCCCACCAGCAGTGGAGGAGTATTTCTCTGACTCTAAATCATCTCCAACAAAAGCTGTCTTTAATATATTTGATCTTGGCAATTCTAGCAGGTATAAGATGGTGTCTTAGAGTCATTTTGATTTGCATTTCCCTGATGATTAAGGGTGTTGAGCACTTCCTTAAATATCTGTTGGTCATTTGTGATTCTTCTGGTGAGAATTCTGGGTGGTTAGGGAGAAACATGATGCTAGGGAAACTCCCAGGAATCCGCAAGGATGAACCCAGATAACATTCCTAGAAATAGTGGAGAGGATGATTGAATAGGCTAACCCCTGTATTCAAATTGGTGAATACCTCAAATATCATCATAGAGCCTTCTCTCAGTAATTATTAGAACCAGATGCAGAAATGCACAACCAACAATCAGGCCTAGCTCCATGAATCCAGTCAATAAAGAGGGAGGAGGAAATATATGGACTAGGAAGGTCAAGATCATGACAGAGAAATCTACAGAGACAGCTGACCCAACCTCATGAAAACTCCTGAACTCTAGACTGACAGCTAGGGAGACTCCAGGGAGCCAAACTAGATCCTCCGTATGTGGGAGACAGTTGTAAAGCTTAAACTATCAGAGGGGCCCCTGGCAGTAGGACCATGATATAAACCTGGTACATGAGCTAGCTTGTTGGAGCCCATTCACTAAGGTGGAATGGATGCGATGCTCAGTCTTAATGTATGGGAGAGGGGCTTGGCCCTGCCTGAACCTATTGTGTCAGACTTTGTTGAGACCTCAAAGAGGGAGAATTGTGGGTGAATGTAAAATGAGATTTAAAATAACAAATAAATTATTAAAAAAGCAAATATCCCTCTTTGCATATTAATTCAATCTTACAGGATGAGAATTTATCAAAATATTAACCTAGAAAAAAGAGCTGAAAATGTATGAATATAAATAAAATAAAAATTAAAAACAATATTAAGAGAAAATTTTTTTATAAGAAAAGAAAAAAATACTGGAAAAGAAAAAAAAATCCCTGACACAAAATGAGATAAGAAACTTCCAAGGATGGTATTTCAGTTTGTTTTCTATTGGCCACCTACTGCTGGGCATGCAGTCTACTCTTAAAGAGTAGTTTATTTCCCTATTGCCAATTGTTAACACAATTGACTTAGAGATAGGAAACATGTTCACTTCCTTTTAACCCCCCCCACACACACACACCATCCATTCCTCCTCAGTTTCCCGGAGGAAATGGCAGGTCTCCCATGAGTATCAACAAATCATGGTCTGTGAAGCAGTGGTAAGACTAAGTAAGCATCTGCACTTGTATTAAGGCTGAACAAGAAGACCCAGTATGAGGAGCAGTTGTGTAGCTTTGTCTTTTTATGAGTTCATGTCTGTCATCTGTAGGTTTTGTGTAAGCTGCCACAGTCTCTATTCATGCATGCGTGTGTGTGTGTGTGTGTGTGTGTGTGTGTGTGTGTGTGTGTGTGTGTGTGAATGAAGTCAATTTAGGGAGTCTTGTTTTCTCAATGTTCTCTCTTTTCCCTTTGTCTCTTATATAATTTTTGTGTCCTGTCCCTGCACCCTGAGTGGAGGGATTTGATGGAAGCATCCTGTATAAGGCTGAATATTCCAATATCTCTTACTCTCTGCATAATGTCTGGCTGTGGGTCTCTGTACTTGTTCCCATGTGATGCATGTAGGAGGTTCTCTGATGATGGCTGAGCAGGGCACTGATCTATGAGTATAAGAGAATGCCATTAGGATTCATTTTATTGCTTTATTTTTGTTGTGGCTATCTGTATCTTTTAGAGCAGTTGCATTTGGTTATACTCTAGCTCCTTGGGCTATCTAATCTCAGCTTCTCTGCCACCTAAGCAGTGTGAGGTATGCTTTCATCTCACCTAGTGGGCATTAAATCAAATACTGGTTAGCTAATGCAACAAGCTTTGTGTCACCATTGCTCTCCTACATCTAGCAGGCAGGGCATTATAGAGCAAAGAGTTTGTGCCTAGGTTGATGTTTACATTTCCGCTTTGGTACCATGCAGAGTCCCTACCTATTCCAAAAATACTAGGAGGTAGGAAGGAAGGCTCTATGTATGCAACAATTTGACTCGTTCCATGAGTTGTATAGATATCTTCGACAATGAGACCCTGCTGTCAGCTTGTAGACAGCAAGCTACAGTCCTGGTGATGCCCTGTGTTGTTTTTGGATTCTCACGGGACACTTTTAGCCAATGTCTCAATTATATATAACCCAATCCTGGGACTGGAAGCTTCATTTGGGGGCAAGATATGAAAAGTTAGTACTTGTTCTCACTATTTGTTGTTTTCATTTAAATTACTCTCTCTCTCTCTCTCTCTCTCTCTGTGTGTGTGTGTGTGTGTGTGTGTGTGTGTGTGTAGCTGCTACTGCATAAGATTATGATACCACCCTCCCACCCTCAACTGGCCCTTAATTTTAGCTGACTCCCCCTGTATTCCCCTCCTGCATCTCCATCTCCCCTCATCCGCTCTACTAGATCTTCCCATGCCAGCATTGACATCCATCTGTAACTATCTACTCTATTTCCTTTCCTGAGGGAAATCTGTTGCCCCTAGTCAATTACTTTATACCTAACGTCTGCAATTCTACAGATTGTAGCAAGTTTATCACTGACATAGCAGCTAATATTCTCAGATAAACAAATATATACTATTTTTATCTTACTGGATCTAATTATTTTGGTATCTATCTTTCCAGATGATTTTTTTTTTCTAGTTCTACCTGCAAATTTCATTATTTAATTGGGTCTTTTGTCCCTTGTATCTTTTAATAATATTACCTTGTTATACACATTAAATGTTTTGATTATTATATGTTTAGGGGACTTCCTTTTTCTGTTCTAGTGTATTTTGTGGTGTCCTGTATGCTTCTTGTACCTTAATAAACATCTCTCCTTCAAATTTTTCCTGTGATTTTGTTGAGAATTCTTCCATGCCTTTCACCTGGTTCCTTCCTCTTTTTCTGTTCTTCTTACATTTGGTCTTTTCATATCATTAACAGATTTTTCTGTAGGTTTAGCACCAGCATTTTTGTTTTTGAGATTTGACATTTTCTTTGACCGAGGTACCAATGTCTTCTTTCAAGTCCTACGTGCCATGTCTTGTATTCTGTCGGTGAGGCTTGTCTTGTGGTTCCTATGCAAGTTCCTACACTTTTCAGTTCCAGAATTCTCGCAGTTTTGGTTTTCTTCATTGCTCTCTTTCCACTTTCAGGTCTTGAAATGTATTATTTCTGTCTCCTTCCTCTGTTTGTGTTGTCATACATTTCTTTAAGGAGTGTATTCATTTCCTCTTTAAGATTCTCTCTAATATTCATAAAGGCCATTTTAAGGTCTTTTTCTTGTGCTTGGTCTGTGTTATAGTACTCAGGGCCCTCTGTGGGAAGGTTGCTGGGCTCCATTGGAGACTATTTTTCCTGATGTTGATTTTGTTTTTACTCTGAGGTCTAGACATCTGTGTTTGGGAAGAATGTAATTCTAGGTCTTGTTTTTGTTGGGTGGTTGGTTGCTTCCTCGGTTTCAGCTGTCCTTTCTGGTTCTTAGGAAAGACTGGTAGCTGTGTATTGCCTCTTAGAAAATTCTTCTGGGATCCTGATAGGTGTGGCAACTCAGGTTTCAAGGTCAAGTGGATTTCCAGTACTGGATCTGACACTTGACAATGGTGATGAGCTAGAAAGGACAGGGTAGAGCTTCCATAGGAGGAAGGAAATCAGGTTGTCCCACCAGGAATGTTTAGTTGCCTTGTAATGGGGACAGAGACAGAGAAGAAGCTATGGCAGGTGACTTTCTGGAGATTCTGCTGAGACAGAGGCTTTGTACTTGGGTGGATGGAGGGAGAGGTGAACAAGGGAGAGGTGAACATCTGCAGATAGATTTCCCACCCTCTGGCTGGCCCAACAGGTCCCCAGGGAGTACCCACTAGAGTTAGGGGCTGGGTAGAGCAATGAGTGTGGGGCAGGATGTTAGGAGAGGAAGATCTGGTGGTCTAGTAGAGATGGGTTTGGGGAAGGAAGGAAGAGAGTCTGCTGCAGATGGTTTTCTACAGAGCTTGAGATGAGGCTAGAGAATTTGACTTGACTGAGTGGAGAGAACAGTGGAAGTTTTCAGCTTCCCTGCGGTTCTTCAATGGCTAGAGTGAACCTTTGCATTTCTAAAGCCCACTGGGAACAACAGTATTTGCTCTTGGCAGCTACCTTTACATTTGAAAATAAAGGCAACCAAAGAGTAGATTGCATTACTCACTAAATAGCAAAGGATGCCTGGGTCTTGGAGGAGATAATTAATCATCCCATGCAGGTTCAATCATTGTGTAATCTCTCTATTAATTACCAGAAGTAAGTCACGCTAAGACTTTCTTCTGCCTTTGGGGCAGAGTATCATCTCATTAGGATAATGGGGTTAAGTAAAAGAAGGGTCTCTCCTCCATCAAGGAGCAGAGAATGACATCTTTTAAGAGTCATCGCTCATTTTCCAGATCTTGTTAATACATTACTACACAAGTTTAATCATTTACACATATACACTTTAATCAGAATAAAATAAATTTGTCTTAAAGACTACTTTCACGAAATTAAGAACAATTTAAATTATTGCTGAGAATATAATGTAAGGAATAAGAAAAACATTTTGTTTGCAAATTGTTATCCACCTGACAGATTAATTAAAGCATGATTTAAATGCTTTAAATTCAATTAAGGATATTTTGATGTATTTCATCTCCCAAACTTTTTAAAGGTAAATAAGCACAATTTACATATTTTTATTTGAGTCAGCCACGATAAAAATTCATGATTGAAAGTTCATCAATATCATTATTACGCTATAATAGCTTTTGAAACAGTAACAAAATAATGCACGAACATAATGTGACTCTCTTTTTAGTTATTAATGAACTCTTACTAACAAAACATATTAACTTCTAGATTTCTTTGTAGTATTTTATCTTTATGTAGATGGAAGCTTCTTGCAGCCCTTTAGTCCCAACTAAGCACACAGAGGCTTATAGTAATTATGAACTGTTTGGCCTATTGCTCAGGCTTATCACTAACAAGCATCTTCCATTCTATGTCCAGAAATGTACTGCAATTATATGGGCAGTAGAACCACACTTGAAAGGTTAAAACAATTTAAAGTTGGATGGGTGCGTGGGTGTGGAGGGGAGGGAGAGTGAAAATGATAGGAATAGGCATTATTACAATCAAAATACACTGCACACAATTTCCACAGAACTAATACAAATGAGGAAAAACAGACAGCTAAGTATTAAATAAATAAAAAAGCACAAATATGCTTGGCAATGTTCTCTGTGAATAAAGATCAGAGGATTAAATTTTCAGTTATACTGCTTGTTGACAGAATACAAAAAAAAACTAGTTTTGCTTTTTTTTCCCCTCATGTTTATTCCTTTTCTTCATACTTTTTATTTTTGTGTTGTATGAGTTAACAAAGGCGATTTTCATGCAATTGCATGATGATCTTGGGAATATACCACCCAGGTCTCTTCCCCTCAACTTTGACACTTGTCCATTTTTCCATAATTCCCTTTATCTCAGAGAGTTTCACTCTTACTTTTAAGCCCTCAGTATATATGTGATTTTAATTTTCTAGAAAATCTAGTAACAACAAATGAGAGAACATTGTTCACTTACTTAATAAGTTTATTTCCTTTTTACAAAAGATGACTTCATTCTTTACGTGTGAAGACACTCCATTGTCTGTATATACTCCACTTTCTTTTTGGCTCTGTTGGTAGACAGACACCCTGGCTACTTCTATCATGAATAGTGCTACTGAGTTCCATGGTAGCTCCTTCTATTTCTCTTTCTTCTAAAAGCAGTTTTCCTGTACTTTCTCAACCAAAAACTATTATCCCTTGGAAGAGTGGGAATTTTCCACAGTACTCACATAGATTTCTCAAGTGTATTTGCCTTTTGAGTGTCTTCGCTGTGAACTCACACCTTCTTATCCACCTCAAACCTTAACTGTCCACACTAAACCACAAGGCAAGTGAAGACTGATGACAAAGGGGAAAGCAAACTTAATGGCTAATTTCCCCATTTCTATTTCACCACTGTAAGTCAGTACTTTGGTAAAATATTTTATTTATTTTTAAGTTATTTGATACTGTGTAACATGAAGAGGGAGATATGGCTGAGCACCCAGAAGCACTTGCTGGCCTCCCAGATGATCTTTGTTTTGTTCCTAGAACTCAGATCAGGCAGCTGACAATCACCTATAGTGATTGAGAATTTTATATACTCCAGGGAATTTTATATAATCTTCTGACTTCTGTAAGCAATCACATGTATGAGCTACTACAACACACAGACACACACACACACACACACAGAGAGAGAGAGAGAGAGAGAGAGAGAGAGAAGCTCAATTAATAAAATGAAAATCTTAGCTCAATGTAATAAAAACGCAACACAATGGAAGTATTGTCATTGGCTTTGTTCAAGAATAAGTCATTGAAAGAAACTTTTGAGTGAGTAGTGATTGAATGATTGTCTACTGAGAATGGTGGGGGAATTTCCACCCAAATAATCGATGAATATAACTTCTAAGGTATAATTAATGTATAACTTAATTGGCTCTTAAATACATCTGCCTCAGGCTTGTAGATAGTACATTTTCAAAAAGCTTACAATGGAACCATTTGACTCCAAATCACCAATAGGTTATTTAAAAGGCAATGCTACTCTTGAATTTTTATGATGCTGCCTTCTCAGGGCTTTCAGCATATTCAGCATATCAGGTTTTCTGAAAGCTTTTGTTCCCTCTCAAACTCTCCTTGAACAATAATATAGTCCTATAAAGTGTACATGCAAGTGTACTTTTGGGTTTTGCATATGTGCAATTAAACACATACACATATAACTAAATACATTCACAACGTATATATACATATATGTACATTTTATATATATACAGAAGTATATTTTTATATATGTTTACAAATATACACACACACACACACACACACACACACATACATGCAAGTTTTTGTGTCTTAAGCTTAAAGAGTATTTATTACTCAGGGTTCTCAAAGGGAACATAAATTTCAGAATGAATATATATATATATATACATATATATATATGCATATAAATTAAATGTTTTACTAGCATATATTTTACTACATTTATTTAAAAGGGAATGGTTAAATAAGCTTAGAAGTTGTAGTTCCGGTGGTCCATCAATGGGTGGCTCACACAGAGACTGAGAATCTCGTAGTTTTTCCAGCTGTATGTCTCGATGCCAATCTGGTACTGAAATCTTGAAAGATTCCTGTGGCCCTGAGTCAACTTTAGGATCCTGAATGAGTTAGTTCTATTGTTGTTGAAAGAATGTCCCAGCAACAGAGTAGATGCTCTTCCCAGTGAGAGTAAAAGCAGCCGTGCCAAAAGCAAAGTTCTGTTCTTTGCATCAGTTGATACTGGATGCCTTCAGAAGATGGATGCCACCCCACAGGTATGGGGGTCTTTCTAGTTTCCAATAACATGGTCAAGAAAATCCCTTTCAAGAGTTCTCAGAACCTGATGTTTCAGATGATTACATAAGCAGTCAAATTCACAACCAAGATTAGCCATCACAGTAAATACTAAGTATTTTTATTATTTATGCATTAATAGTGAGCATAAAGAAAGCTAAACTGCAATAAAATACCAGGTGTAAAGTTCTGCAAAGGTGACTCATTAACAATTAAGATCTTTCTATGAAAATCCAGACACGTGCAATCTTCAAATTTACAGACAAAATTTAACAATACTCAGAATATTTTATAAGAAGTAAAATAAAGAAAAAGATGAAATGTGCAAAACAAAAACATGTGAAATGTAAAATTAATAATGAAATATGTGACAGATATTCTCATGATATAAGTTAAAACTCTAAAAAAAACATGGAATTAAAAAGCTCTCAGGAAGGAAGCTGTCAGGAAAGCCTGAGAGAAAAAAATTCAAAGTACAGGACTAGGCTTTAGTTGCCGGGGATACCATCAGGCAGCTCACAACCTTTATGACCCCAGTTCCAGGGAGATCCTATGCCTTTGACCTGTGTGTGCACCTGCACAGGCACCCACCCACCCACACACACAGGATTAAATAAAATCAACACTTTTAAAAAGAGATGCTAAGTGTGGGAAAAGATATCATACTTAGTAACCATCTCCATCATTGAGATGGGAATAGATTTCAAATGGGTACTGTTATTGTTAAACCACCTTGTAGTGTTGGCCAACCTGTTTGCATGCCATTTTGTGTCACTGGCAAAGAAACACCGTGGCTACAACTTTTCATATGACTCACTCACCCTATGTCTCTCCTGGTTAGATGTCTCGGGAATAGATTGTTCTGTTGGTGGCAATGTTTTGTTACTTGGGATGTTGGATTCAAGCATTTATCACATTTCTCCAAGTAACATTTTCAGAACTAAAAGGACCTGGGACTTAAAAACTACTTGTATCATTAATTGACACCAAGATTCATTTAGTAGCATGGGAAAATTATGCCTCTTGGTCCAGGCACCCTAGTTGTATTAGTGTAATTAACATCCTCGTCACAATCAGATCTCCTTCTACCTCTTGCTCTTTGGGCAGCATGCCATACACACTTTTCCCCCACCCGTTTTTGAGGGTTAGAGCATGTTTCCATTCCTATCTGCCTCATTTCTCTTCATCTGGGTCACCCACTTCTCCCTTAGCTTCCTAAACTCAGCTGATCCTCTCACAGTGCCTTCTTTCAACTCCGTGCTTTCTTTAATTGCCTTTACTACCCAAGTAAAATGAAAATGACCTACTCTTTAACTGTTTTGTTTTATGGGTGATTCTCGGTCTTTCTTGCCAAACTTGGCAATGCAGCCCGTAATAAAAATCTCATGTCTGCATAGTTATTTCTGCTTAGCATGGTGCAGAGATTAACCAATAAGAGAAACATATTTACAGAATGACATTTCCCATCAATTGCCTGTTAGGAACACTTGTTCAGCGTTTAGTCTTGCCAAAGTTTAGTCTTGCCACGATATTTAAACTGGCCTCAATATTTCTTTGAGCTTATTATTCGATTCCCCTATCTGTTGGTTGCAAGCTGGTGACATGGGTAGAGGTTTGTTTAGTTGTTTATCTGTTGAGGTCTTTAAGTACCTCTTCCTTCTAAGTTCTTGGGTCATTCTGGGGAAGACATCATCATCCTTAGATGAGAATGCACCTGCAATCCCACAATGCTCCACTGGGTGGAGCCACTTAGAAGTGGCTCTCAACCTTCTGCCTTTCAAGCATATATAATTTAGGCAGGGACAGTGCATGCTGAATTTTATCTCTTGGACATTAGTACAATGATATAATTAGCTTGTATGGTAAATGACTACACGTTAGTTACTTTGTAACTGATATGAAATGGTTTTAGTGCTCAAATTTTTCATGAACATCTGCTTGTTGATCCTTTTTTATGTTTTAGTCTAGGTATTTAGGTATTACCTTCTTTTTCTTTTCTTTCTTTTTTTGCCTATTTGTTTTTCTTACACTCACTAGTTTTCCATGAGGTGGTCAAGTTTTAGTTATGTGAGGTATTGAAAGGTTGTTCTTAGGCAGGAGCATAACATGGAGTAATTTCTCATAAATTCTAAATCTTGAAACACATATGTGAGTTAGATATACTCTTACACCTTTTTCTTTACTTTTGTCTGGGAATGCAAATGATATTTGTAGTTGTGTCCATTGCAAAGCAAGCTATTGGTTTTGAAAGAATGTTACTTTACAACCATGGTACAAACTTTCTTCTCCACATTGTGGTTGCCATTTAGCTTTCTCCAATCTAACCATTGTGAATGCTTATAGGAAAAATTTTCTATTCTCTGATTCTAGCAGCCCCGTCAAATGCTACTCATCTCAAAGGTATTTTTATATTACTACCAATTTTGTAATTAAAAAAAATAGATGAAGCCTGTGACAGACGGGTGTGTTAACAGACCTGTAGTACATGAAAAGCAGTATACGATGTAGCTTTCTCCTCCAATGATACCCTTCACATTTTTGTGTTTGTCTCTCATTGGGATTTTTGGTACCCGTAGAACTGGAACAGTGTCCGGTGACAGCCAGTTAACTTGCATACACTGCGCCACAGCTTTTATTGAATGAGATAAACAATGAAATAATGCTGATAGTTGCTTTCCCTTTCACAGCCTCTGGCTGGCCACAGTGGTAGCACTGACCTTGGCCATGGCCTCTCTGTATGGGAGCGCTACTGCTGCGCTCTCCAGTCCATTCAAAATTCTCAGATAAAAAACTATGTCACAGGTGTAGGCAGGGGTTAGGAAAGAGGCTATTTCTTTTCTTCCCCTGCAGTTTTAGATGAAAGAAAAAAGAAAGAAAATTTCCTAGTTGATGTGCTTCTAAGAGGTGCCATTTTCAAGAAAGCGCACACCATACTCTTCTCAAAACTGGTCTCCTTTTATCCCCTTTAAAATTCACTCCAATTATCTCAAAGTAAAGCAACATTCTTAATAAAAAAAAAGTGCTGATGCTCACATTAACACATTAACATTACTTTTTGGTTTAAGAAGATCAGGCTCAGGTCTCTCAAAGACCATCTTATTCTGCATTTTATTCAGGTTATATATAACCAATGAATTAGTGGATGAACCCTGTTTTGGAGAATATATTGGGGTGGTGTCCCACCATACTGGAACAGTCCGGAAGGTTTTTGTGAGGTGGTATTTTGGTGAGGATAAGGCTAGAACTTGAAAACCCATGAGTTCTGGTAGAACAGGAATAGACAGGAATGTTTAATCATCTAACATATACAGATTTAATATGGGAGCTTTGGGATACTTTCCTGGTTGTAAAACCTGGGAGATGAATTGGGCACAGTGGAAAATGGTTGCAGCCAATATAATAAGAAATTAAATTCTAGGCAGGAATGGACTAAAAAGTTTACGTGTGAATATATGTGCTCTTTTAAATCCAGGAAAAATATTTTCCACATCACCAATTGTGCCACTAAAAATAAATTGTTATTGGTGTACAGTGGCATTTGAAGATATTAGAAAAGTCAAATAAGAAGGAACATTCCTCTGCCATGAATAAATGATGTTCAGGCTTCCTTTTGCAAATGCCTTGTCACCTCCAGGGTAACCTGTCAAGTGCATTTTTGTATAATGTTTCAAATAACACTGAGCAGTAAGTACAACTTAGGAAAATGTATCAACGTGCACACTCTCTGGCTCTGAACCGCAGGAAATGAGAAATGTTAACTGATGAACTTATAATGAACAAATAATTCAAATCTTTTTTAAGTTAGCTTGCAACAGAGTCAGAAAATGCGGCTCTGTGCTGAATGTGTCTATAAACTGATTTATCGAAGCCTTCAAAGAATATGGTGCTATTTATAGAGAGTGGGATAGCTGCTCCTAAAATGGCAATAGAACAAACTCCCATCCTCTGGGTTTTCTGGTGTTGCCATTCCTTGCTTCAGTGGTACAAACTTTTTTTTTTTTCTTCTGAAAATACATTTGCAGAACAGATGATGGAATATACTTAGAACATGGAAAATTAATCATCAGTACAATTGAAGACAGGCAGCATGTCGATGAACAGGCTTCTCTGATTGATATGCATTTTTTTTGTCAACATCAATATCAGGAAAGTTCTAAAATGGAGGATACATACTGTGTTAATATGAAAACAAATACAACCGAAAGGAATGATTTTTATTTATCCCGTCAGCTTCCAAAACCACAAGCAGACAATATTTTGAATTACTGAGCTAAAAATATGCCATATTTGGGGGATGAACCTGTGATAAAATGTTGATATTGTATATTTAACTTTATTTATTCTATATAATAGTGAAAGTAACTGATATTGACATATGACTTCACAGTTTAAAAGGCATTTTCAACATCCCATTAGCTTACTGCATGTTTGATGAAGTAATCTTCAGTGCAAACATTGATGTCCCATACATACTTATATAACTTCCTTGAAAATTTTCTCTCATCATTAAAATACTTAAAACTATATCCTGTTTTTCATGTTACTATCCCTTTCTAAGCTCTTAAATCCAAGCAATTTCAATGCACACTATTTTTACTTGAACACTGTGCATTGCAAATATTTACCAAGCATGCCGTGCACCCATACATTCACGTAACTACAGCACTAATAATAATATAACAAAATAAAACCCTATACGCAGAGACAATTTTTTTATTAACCTCAGCAGTCTTCCAGGGACCAACTTTCATCTACAAACAAAGGCCTCCTAACGATACTTAGTTAGACTTTGTTTGTTAACTTCATAGTTATTTCACCAAAGCCGAAACTGGGGTTCTATGACACTGAGTGATGCATGAAATCATACGTAAGAATGAGAATTGCATTGGGGAATGGATGTATTCAAGGTCTTCTAACGGCAACCGTCAGGTCTTTGCTCCACGTTCCCCATTAGACCATTTGGAGTTGCAGGACCCAGGTTACAAAATTCTAATGGTAAACGTGAGATTCGCTTATTTACATGGTGCTGCGCATTTATTTTATAGCATTTAAACGTTTGTGTGACATGTATTTCAACACATATATTGGTCCATATGCAAACACATCCACATATTCTTCAGAAACCCATCTAAAAAGAAGGCACAGGCCACAAGACATTGCCTCGTGGCTATTTTACAATCCATCACATCATCCATCACGCACCCCGGCATTTCAGTAAGTGCTAGACTAAAGTAACTGTAATGCAAAAATCCCTTTCAAGGATAAGTGAAAAGTCTTCTCCCCCCCCCCATGTGAACATTTGAGTCGGTAATTCAGGTTCCTTTGAATATCTGTTTCTTATGAAAAAGAACAATTGCAATGATATAGCCAGACAATGAGCCACTTGTGCTATGAAGACAGAGGTAAATGACTGGCAATTTCTTGGAAATCGAGATACATTCAAGTGAGTAGAGATGGCAGCATGTCCTGGGCTTTATTGGTAAAGGAATGTGGTGTCATTATCTATTACTTTGATGGTTCATCAAATCACAATAAGTGAGTCCAGCCTGGAAAGTAGTACAAGAGTTTTCTGTCAGCACTTTGCTGAAAATCTGTGCCAGCACTACGAAATAGTCTGTGGCTATAAAAGTAAGGTTAATGGTTAGCGTGTAGCTCATGAAAACACAATTGCCTAGTGTGCAAAGACTGGGTTAAATCTCTCTCTCTCCCTCCCTCTCTCTCTCTCTCTCTCTCTCTCACACACACACACACACACAAACACACACACATACACACACACAGGACACTAACTAAATGGATAACTTAAATCAACTTATCTAAGAGATGACCAGCTACTCATTATTAGACGGTAAATGATGGGTTTAGTTTAATTTGGAAATCTAATGAACACCAACTGTATGCTATTATAGAATCTAGTATTGTCAGTCATGGGAGACATCCAGAGGACCTGGTTGTAAATGAAGTTTTTTTCCCACCCATCAGTTCATGAATAAACCCTCAGAGGATAATATTAATTATAGTTCCTTGGCCAGTTGTGAGAGCTAGTCAGTAATATACCTGCGCCATTGACACTCTCCAGGCTTTTATTATTACATCCTATTAGAACTTCTTCTATACCTGGTGTCTGTTGGCCATTCTCCAGTGATTCAATGTTGACTTGCTCAAGAGAGTTGGTGACCAAGTACAAATTGGAATTTACCTTTTACAAACTCAGACTCTGAGGCTTATGTAAACACGTTGGTGTTGGCAAAGCAGTAAACTTGCTTCCTGAAGGCTGCACCCTCTCCCTGGTGCCATGGACATAAATAGATGTCTCATTTGGTTACATTGCTGTGGCTCTATTCCTTATTGGGAACTGTAGAAAGCAACTTCTGCTATGTCTTAGGAGCTGTGTGAACTCTGACCATGCAAAACCCAATAGATTAGCGGCCTCCATCTCCCTCCTATATCTAGATGCATGCTTTCTTCCCATCTGGAGTTCATTCTCTGGAAATCTCTCTACGGGATCTTAAAAGCCCATATCGCCTGTATGCCATAAATTTGCTTTCACGTTTATCCTGTAATTTCTTTGTAAGTAAGTTGATAATTATCCCCAATTGTTTTCTGGATGTGATGTAGAATTTTCTACTTAGCTCTCCAGGCTCAGCGGGCAATTTACTTTCAACCTCTCTTTCTTACTACTTCTCCCTACCCCACCTGGCCAATTAATCAGAGTGTCATTTCACAGCCTCTGATTATCCTCATTGCTGTGTGTTTTATTGCTTATGTTTTCTCTTTTTCGTGTCCCCAAGAGGCGTAAGTCTTCCTTTTCACTGTGTAAATATCCTAAACCATAGACCATTTTCTTCTGGAAGATGGTTGACTGTGTGAAGGACCAGAGATATGAAAGATGGAGGATGGAGGATGAGGGAATGGTTCTTGAAGGGATGAGGACTGAGAGGATTGGAGGTAGTGATGAGGGATGAGGAGGTGGGTTCAGATGGGATGGAGTCTTAGGGGACGGATGCTGAAGCATGAACCTGGGAGGGTGAGACCTAAAAGGGTAATTAATGAGAGAAGGGGGCTGGAGGAAGGAGGGATGAGGAGGTCGGGGCTGAGGGAGCTGCTCTGATCAAGGCTGTGGATATAGCATCCTGCCTGAGATTTGAGTCTCCAAGCTCCTGCCCCTTACTGCTTTGCCTCCACCTGGCTTCCTTTCTGATCCTTTCTTCTGAATCTGTCCTTCTGAACTTGCCTCTGACCCACTCTTAACTGTAAAACAAGAGTTTTTCTTCTTTCCCATCTGCTTATGTAAATTCTCTGCTCTCACAGGCACAATGTGGCCTCCCTGGGATCAGCAATGATGGCAAAAATAGCTCAACCCCCTTTCTTTTCTGACTCCAGTTCCATCTGAAATGAGAGCTAATGTGGATGAGTGTACTGCAGAGGATATTCTTTCTCTTTTCAAATAGCACATTGTGCTTGTGCGTAGAATCTCTTTGGGGAGTATGGAGAATTCAAATATTATCTAAAAGTTATACAGCAAAACAAGCAACTTTCTTTGTAATATAATGTTTTCCTAAAAAAATAAAAATCAATATAGCATGCCTCGGGGCATTTATTCAGTGGTCAAATATAAGATTTGTTGTTCACGGAAATAGACTGTGAGAAATGCATATTGTAATAGAATTTTTCTTAAAATAAGAGCTCTGTCTCTCTCTTTGTGCATGCGTGCATGTGTGTGTGTGTGTGTGTGTGTGTGTGTGTGTGCACGCGCGCACGCGCAAATGTGCGTGCGTGCATGTGTGTGTGTGTGTGTGTGTGTGTATGTGTGTGCGCAAAGATAGGGACATCTAGAACAAGATCAGAAGGTGATTTTAGAAACAATATCGAGAGAAAGGTCCAACAGCAGAAATTGGGGATAGATAACCATGCCTCACAGTTGCCTTCTTTTCCAAATTCTCTCCATATGAAATTGTTCTGAATGAACAGAATTCCAACTAATGAGCAATCTTCAGGAGGGCGGTATTCAGCAACAGTGTCACAGTGAAAAAGACATAGCTGTGCAAAGCCATGCGCTGCAGTATAAATGTGTCCTTGCTGGTGCAATCAGTGGAGACCAATGGGAATCTTAAAGCTCCAGGTCTAACAGCCTTAGTTACTATTTCCTACTCATGCGACAGTTATTCTGACAAATAAATTACAGAGCCTATGAGGAAAACTTTTCATAAAAACATGAAATCATTGGAGCCATAATTTTAAAGATTATTTTTAAATAAGTAAAACATCCTCTTATAGTCAATAATAGAAGCAAATAACATTCAGTACCAAGTTTTATCCTTACTCAATAAACAAATCCACAATCTAACCTGTCCCCCATAGAAAAACTATGGGAGGCTTGCTTCTCTTTCTTCTGTCCCCTCCCACATTTGAGTAAAACAAAGACTCAGGAATAAAACAAAAATTCAGGAGGCTTCCAACATGATCAGGGCCTTTCTCCTATAGTTCCACTGCTGAGCACACTCGCGTAAATGACATTTCTAATTTGCATGGTTATCTAAGAGCTTCCTGTCTCTAGATAACATATCCAGCACTGACTTATCAAAGTGGCAATCAAAATGTTCTTCTCCAAAATGTAGATACGAACAGGACATAGTAGCTTATGATTCTGATCCTAGCACTCAGTAAACTAAAGCATGTTGATTGAGACATAGAGGCTATCCTAGTCTTCACAGTGAGACATTGCCCTCAAAAATATTAATAATAAATCATATATATATATATATGCATATATACATATCAGTAGGCAATAAAAAAGCACATTTCGGTGGCTTATCCAAGGCTTAGAATATATAATTCACATTTGTAACATGTTATTTACTAGTCTTGGAAGGTTTGAAGAAAATTCAATAGGCATTCAATAAACATGTATTAATAGAATAAATTGGAGGCATACAATGTGAACTCGATAGGTTTGCTCACTTACACAGCCTCACCTTTCAGAAACTCATATCTGTGCCTAACATTGTCCTATCAGTTGTCCATCATTGGTAACACTGTGTGCTGAGCACACAGGGACTAAATAAAGCCCGATCCTGTGCTGTGTCCCAATGGAGTTGCCAGCTCATGACTGATTCAGACACCAAATGACTAAAGGCACTAAGTATAGGATTAAGTGTCATGAGTGCTGAATATAGAAATGCATTCTCTGTAACCAGAGGAAGGACACTAAAGCTTTGGTAAGGATAGCACCTTGAGGAAGACTTCTGCTCGTCCATCTACCAAGAAGGAAAGAAGGTTTAGATACGGGGGAAGTTTGTTGTGGCTGTAGTGTTTGGCAGTAGAAGTTTCCTACAGTCTGATTTCGTCTTGGAATCTTTTAGGAAGTCCAACACATTGCTACCTGCACTCTTTTGTACTGCACTTAAACTTCCTGGAATGTTTTTTTTTTTTCCCCTACCATTTCTACCCATTTAAAATATCAAAACCTTCTGCTATCTTCACAGTCATTCTCTTCAGGCAAAGCTCCTCTGACCTACTCTGGCTCATTGACCAGGGCAATCTGTGCCCTTCTTCTATCACAGGAAGACACCTCTCAAAGTCCAGTCTCTTCCCACTCCTCAGGCCACCGCATCATGGGGTACACCTGAAAGGAATGAGCGCTTAAGATACCGAAGGATATATTCCCTCTTGTCCAGCCAGGAGACACATGTAACTGATCATCTAAACTGGTTCCATACCAGGTACAGGCAAAGAAGGATATGCTGGACTAAGTAAACAGCTGAGTGGTCATTAAACCAAAGTCCTTACACTTTTAAACATGAAATTATCCCAGGTGATTTTCCTTTCGATGAATATTGGCAACAAAATGTTGTGGGATTCTTAGATTTGTAGCCTTACATGACAATGTTCACAGGGAAATCAGGATTTCTAAATAGAAAAAGAGTGTATCTTGCATTAAACGTTCACTTCCTTTGTAATACATTAAAAGTTCTTTTTCTCGTTAATTAATGGGACCCATCCAATGTTCTGTTGTCACAGACTTCATTTTCTTTGCATTTAATTAACCCCCCTCCTTACAAGCATACAAAGCCCTTCGGTAATTCTGCCCTCAGCAGCTCTCCCCTACATGCCCTCGGCTCAGACCTCTTTCCTCTTGTCTGCTCTTTATCCCAGGCTTGTCCCTTCTTCAAGAAGCTTCTCTTGAAAAGCCACCCCATCCAAAAGGTCTTCCTGGGTCACTAACTGAAAGACATTAACAATCCACTCCAAATCCTTGCCTTCCTCTCCTGCTTTATTTTCCTTGAAAACAGTATCTGAAATACTTTATAGTTTTAATATTCATTATAAGTGAGTGTTCACATTTGGCAGTTAGTTATTATCAAGGAAACTGACAAATACATTTCACCTGTCCACCCAGCACCACTGGATATTTTCTCTTAATATGACTTATTTTTCATATTGTATGACTTGAAGGGTATATGGTAGAAAGCAGAAGAAATTAAAGGCCAGCAAAGATTTAATTAATGAAAGATCACATAAGTAGCATTTGGCTGAGCATATTTTTCACTCAGGTTTTTAAGCTATGACTATAGCTTTTGCAGAACTGATCTCACAGACTAATTTTTGGCCTTATAACATACATAGTTGCCAGCTAATTAAACATTCGTCTACAGCTTTTTCTTACCACTATAGAATTCTCCACTTCTCACTTTGTCCCTACAGAGCACGTGACAACAATGACCTAAGCCAGGAACACTGGATGATATTAGAGTAATTTAGTCACTTAAAGACAGAAGAAGAGTAAAATGTTCAGTAACACACCAGAACGGAGATTCGTACTGTAAAATACCCCTTTTTATTAGCCAGTTAATAAATTTATCCACCCAAACTCTAAGAGTACTCAAGACTATTTTTCTATATTGCCATTGATCTTGACGGTTTCTAATTACTTCTTTACTTAAACTTCCATATGGAGATCAGAATGTGGCTTAATGGGTGAAGCCCTTATTACAAGTGTGGTGAAGTGAGTTCAGTCTCCAGATCCCACATAAAGCTGAACATGTGGTGCAAGTGTATAATCCCAGCCTTTCTACAGGGAAATGGGAGAAGAAGACGGGATTATCCCCTGAAGTATGAAGGCTTGTCTTCTACATGAAAAAACAAAAGCAGAAAAGTACCCCATCTCAAATGAGATGAAAGACCAATTTCCAAGGTCTTACTTTGACATCCACATCTGCACAACTAAGCATACAAATACACACACACAATACACACACACACACACACACACACACACACACACATACACATAATGGAGAGAGGGAGAGGGAGAGAGGGAGAGAGAGAAAGATAAACTAGGAAACTAACTCTGCCTCCTCCAGAGTTCAAAATAAATATCACCATCAATTAGGGATTACGGGTTCTCTGGCTTGAACACTCAAGTTTGAGTCATCCAAAAATGAAATAGCATTTAATAAAAATTGAAATTCTAGTGTCCAAGTGAGGATCAGAATTAAAATCTGAAAAATGATTCCAGATCTAAGAAATGGAAGAAACAAAGTCTTTATGATTTCATGCTATAGAATTTAGTTATATAAAAATCAGAAAATCTATGCAATGGAGGTAAAAGCTTAGCTTACTTTGAAAAGTCTCACAAATGTACTTCTTCTGGAGTATATATCACAGTTTAGTGGGTGATTTGAAATGGATTCATCTGTTGCACCATCTGTCAGAAGCACAGTGCAGCTGCTAAATGTCCAGCAGAATTTGAACTATGTCTCCAAGTAATTTGCCCTTGGTGCATACCGACCGGACAATTTCCTATTTGATTTACAGCAGCTAGCTTTGCATGTGTTCCTGGGTTTCAGGTCTGGTACATTTGCATTTTCTTCTGAATGTAACTATATGACTATCAGAGAATAAAATCAAAACTAATATAGACTTAAGTAAAATATTGAAACTTTCCCTTCATAATCTATTGAACAGAATGTGTCCAATTTTTAAAATGGTAAAACTAAGAACAATGGTTTTCCTTATAGGAAATGTGTGTGTGTGTGTGGGGGGGTGTATTCATAGGTTAAAGAATGAACCCAACTCTGATCATTAATTCAGAGTTTTAAATGGGAAGTACAAAAATGACCTATCAGGAGTAGAATGGAAAAGGTGACTGTCCACAACTAGGTAGTGTTTACATTGCTCACGTTCAGATGGACTTATTCCCACTGGTGAATTGGCTCAGTAACTGCACAGTTAATGTTTCTTGTACAGCTCTGAGGCTCTGGCAGTAGTGGTCACAAAATCAACTACAGTTCCTACTCTCTCAGCAAGAGGGCAAAACTGTGAGCTTGAAAGCAAATAGATCATTTTAGATTTCAATTAGTTCTGTGAACAACATAAGGCTGTGAGATACCATAGCAAGTGCTGTCTGGAAAGTGTAAACATGGAAGTTGAGTTGATGATTTCCAACGAATGGGTCAGAGAAGAGATGGTGTCTGACCTGGAACCATAAAAGGATCCAGACTTTGTAGACCCAATGAGTAGGGTTCTAGCTGGGGAAAATAACTCATGGGACAAAGGGCATTATGAAGAGAGAAATGAACAAGAAACTCGGTTTAATCGCCCAGAAAGAAGAAAATAAAGCATTCATAGAGTTATTGCAGGGCTGGACCACCCAGGGTCTTAGTGGAGACTGCATTTTATATTCATTGAGAAGGGAGGGAAGCAGGCAATTGTCCAGTAATGCCTTAGTCTGATCTCCATTTATAAAATGTCCATTTGGCAACTGTGAAGAGAATGCATTACAAAGAGATAAAGATTGAAGCAGGAAGTTAAGTACCCAATAAATATGTATTGAATGGACAACTAGGATGACATCCATGTACTTCACGGGGTTGCATAGCTATTGAATAGTTGATTATGCATGAGTCTCTTGGAGAACACCTTTTAAAACTGCTAGAACCATTTTGAGTTGAAACAGGTGGGTCTAGTGTGGCATAAAGATAGTGAAATTGATGTGATGGTATTATAAAGGACAGTATCTTAACTCAGAA
Organism: Phodopus roborovskii; assembly: GCF_943737965.1. NCBI lineage: Eukaryota > Metazoa > Chordata > Mammalia > Rodentia > Cricetidae > Phodopus > Phodopus roborovskii. Next base: position 1,791,510 of record NW_026126689.1, on the reverse strand, counting down.
GAAAATTGGGTGTGGGGAGAACTTAGCTGGTAGTTTCAGCATTATTAGGAGATCAGTATAGCTACCAAACCCAGTACAACAAGTACACGTTCTAGCTGAGTTGAGTCAAGAGATGGCATATCCTTGAAATGTCCTTATAAGCATACGATTTATAACCAGCTATCACTAAGGTTTCGTTGTGACTCTAATATCTTGTGGCAGTAAGATCTTAAGATTTGTTTTAGAAAAGGTAATAATATTTATCCCAACTAATTATGATCTTTTTAAAAAGCACATTCAAAATATCAGTTAATATTTCTTGTCATAAAAGAACTCCATAAAAAATAAATATTACTATATTTATCTACTGATTTATTTTTAATGATTTCTACCGTTCATATATGGTCCAAATTGGCAATGAGTTTGAATTGCCTAAGGCTGCCTCAAATTATTGAATACTAAAATGCATATTGAATTCATTGGCTTTTACTGTGTAGAATGGAAACTCAACAAAAACAAGTAACTGTGGAGTGCTTAGCCCTAAATGGAACATCTGCATCACATCTTTTCCATTGATCATTGCAGAAGAGGGGACAGAAAGACTGTACAAGCAGAAGTTTGAGGAGAGTGCTGTGAAATAGTGGTTTCTGAATATTACAGGGCCATTACACACAAGAACACAAAGAATCAACAATTGCTTGAATGAGACCCACATAAGATCAAGCAGTCACAATCTTATTGTGGATATGGAAAGAACTCATGTGGCCAGAACACTAGCAGAGACACTATTGGCAAATGATGCTCCCCGAGGAAGGCGGAGTCTGTTTTCTTCAGGGATATGACCCTAAGTATGTTGCCTTTGCCCTGGGGAATAGCTCCGCACCTATGAGCACACAGACAGCATGAACTAGATTCAGTGGCTTTTACAAAATGACTTGAAGTTGGGAAGGAAGTGTGAGGTGTCCAGGAAGATGTAAAGGAGGTAGAGAGGGTGAATCTTACCAAAATTCACCCTATAAATGCATGAAATTCTCAAAGAAAATTAAAATATGTTAAGACAAAATTAACTTTATGTGGCAAGAAGTTGGTAAGACTCAGTGAAAAGTGGAAGAGGGGAAGGAGTCAATTGTTATTTAACTTAGGCAAATAACTTTACACTTTTCATTGCATGCAAAATATATACCCTTAGTTTTTAGTCGCAGTTCAACCTGATTTAGCTCATGATGAAGACATGATTAAACCCTTTTTGGCCATTGTCTCTCCAGTGTTGTTTCCTGCTGTAGTGTGCAAAACCACATCCATTGTTTATTACTATTATTTATGTGTATATGTGTGTCTTACTGAGGGTCTCCATTGCTTTGATGAAACACCATGACCAAAAGCAACTTGAGGAAGAAAGTGATTAATTTGCTGTTATATTTCCATTGAATAGTTCATTATCAAAACAATGAGGAAATGCAGGGCAGGAACCTGGGGGTAGGAGCTGATGCGGCAGCCATGGAGTGCTGTCTACTGGCTAGCTTCCCATGGCATATTCAACCTGCTTCCTTATAGAAACCAGGACTACCAGCCCATGGATGCCATTAGCCAAAATGAGCTGGGCTAATCCCCATAAATAACTAATTTAGAAAATGCCCTACAGGCTTGCCTAAAATACAGCCTTGTGGAGATAATTCCTTAATTGGGGCTAATTTCTCTTTGGTGACTCTAGATTGTGTCAACATATCATAAAACTAGCCAATACAACTATGTGTGCCTCTGTGAATTTATGTATACCACATGCATGCAGGAGCCCATGGCAGATCGAGGATGGTATCAAATACCCTGGAACAGAAATTACTTGGGTTTGTGGTGTGCCATGTGTGCTCTGGAAGCCAATCCCAAGTCTTCTGCATGAGATACAAGTGCTCATAACTCCAGAGTCATTCCTGGCCCCAAATTCCATTCTTATATATATTTTATAGAAAAAAATTAATTCTCATCCCAGTTTAATTTTAATAATGATTTGATACTTACATTTTCTGTACAAAGATATTAACTACCCCATGAAGAATTTAATGCAGATAGTAAAAATTCTCTGTGTCCTATAAAATGCATTAAAATGCAGCAATATCTTCATTGGGTATTGTGTGTTGCATCACTCAGTAAAAATGTATGTAATGTCTAGATTGTAAACTATTTTCTATAACAATGAACAGATACACATGAATTTGTATTTAATACATGTGTATTCCAGATGTTATTAATACACATATGTAAATGAAAATGTCTGTTTTATTAAAAGTGGCATGTAAACATGGCTACTTATACATAAAGATAAGCCATAAAACTACTGTTATAATGAGAATATTTATCAGAATTGTATGAAATTTTATTGAAGAGGAAAACTATGGCTCTTGTTTCCAATGACAGAAAAGTAATCCAGTCTAGGGATCGTGGAACAAACAAACAATGTTTATGATCTAATAAAACCACTGTAGATCAGTTTGCACTAGTTAGCTATACATACTACTTACAAGGAAGTAGTGGCTTACAGCTTTAATCCTAGGACTCAGAATTAAGAGGCAGAAAGATCTCTGTTAGTTCAAGATGACCCAGGGCTACACTAGATTGAATCAGTCTAAAAGAGTGAATCAGAGCTTGTACCTTTAATACCAGGATTTGAGAGGTATAAATGTAGAGGCATTCCGTTTGAGAGTAAGGCTCTAGCCACATTGAGGAGAATGTAGCAGTCCAAGCAAATCTGAGGAGCAGTGAAGTCGGGAGCAATTTATGGATCACCTCTTTGGTCTGAGCTGAGGTAAAGGTAAGAGCTAGTAGCTGGCTGCTTTGCTTTTTTAACCTTCAGCTTAAAGCTTGATCCCAAACATTAGTCTCTGTGAATAATGCATGGACAAGAGAGGATTGAATAGAAGGCAATGCTGCTTTACCCTGAAGGAGGACAAATGTTTTTCTAGCACCTCTATCCTATATTTTAACCATTTGCTTTTTAATTCCTGTGATTAAAATAGGAAAAACAATAGAACTGGACTAAAAGTTGAAGAAAGCCCTTTTAAAAAGTGAAAACTGAAAGAGACAGTGCATATCGTGGCCTAGAGTAAGTTCCTCAAATTCGTGTAGCTAGAAATAAAACTCTAAGGGGCATGCTCGCTCTTCTGCCATGGTAAGACCAGTAAAATGTTAAGTAATGTTATCTTTAAAGTCTTAGTTAGTGTCCAATTGCTGTGAAGAGATACCATGACCACAGTAATTCTTATGAAAGAAAGAATTTCGTTGGAGTTTGCTTACAGTTTCAAAGGTTTAGAACATTCTCACCATGGCAGCACATAAGCAGACACAGTGCTGGAGAAGTAGCTGACAGTTTCAAATTTGGATCCACGGGCAGCAGAAACAGACATTGGGACTGGATTAGGCCTTTGAACCCCATAGCACACCACCAGCACAGCCTACCTCCAGTGACGCACTTCATCCAGCATGACCACACCTACTCCAACCAATTAGGCCATACATCCAGATGCCTGTCAAGTAGAGCCACTCTCTAATAACCAAGCATCGTCATTTAAATATTATGAATCTATGGGGACCCTTTCTAGTCAAACCACCACAGCAGTCTAAGAAAATACTTAACACACAATGTTAAGCAAATAAACAAGCAAAAGTGCCAATTTATGTCATTACCTCAGTATTTAGTTGTGGAAGTATTGAAATAAGGGACTAGAGAGAAAGTACCTTTGTTGTATGGAAACTGAGTTCAGCTCCCAACCTATGTTGGGCAGCTCATAACTGCCTGTAACTCCAGCTCCAGAGGATAAGATGTACTCTTCTGGCCTCTACAGACACCTCTAGGCACATGCACACATAATACACACACACACACACACACACACACACACACACACACACACATACAAACACAGAGGCATACTTAAAAATGAATCAACCTTTCTTAAAAGATGCATTGAAATAAAACAATAATTTGTTACAAAACCAACACATTTTAAAGGAAAATGCAACACTTAAACTCGAAGAAAACATAGATTGTAGATTAAACTTTAAAAAGATTTGGCCTGTGGGTGTGATTATACACAAGAAAAGTTGTTTTGGGGGTGATGAGGGTTTCACAAGGACAGGAATGGATGAGCTAAGTGTGTTTTGTATTATAATATGGTGCTAAAGTTAGCAAGGCTTTGAGGTGAATAAACAATGCCTAGTCAAAAAATGTGTGTCAAGAAAATAAAATATGAAAGCTGCTAAAAGTTTCACAGTGAAATATGTGTTCAACCAGCTGCTCAAGTTTACGGGATAAAAATAGTAGGTGTGTCAAAGCTATTAAGAATTCTCTTTGCTTCACTTAGTTCCTCTCTCCCTTCTTTCTTCCTTCCTCTTCCATCTTCCCTTCCTATAAGGACTTATACTCATGTGGATAAAAATCTCTAAAACATATATAATAGATCCTTCCCAAGTCTTTTCCTAGCCACTTTAATGCTACTAATAATTTATTTTTAAAAATATCCTTGTTAGGCCGCATTAATCTCAGAGATTATTAAAGAAGTGCCTGTACCATATCTCCAATTTTCTTTTCATCCAAATCCTAAAAATGTGCAACAGAATCCATAAAGAAAAAAAATAACATACATAACATTTCATTTGTACCTGGGATTTCCCACTGTCTTTGCAGTGATGAGTCTAGGCAAACATACCAGCCCCAAACAGCAAATAGCAGAGAGGGTACAGGAAGCATTTAACAAGTACATACAAAGGGAATGAAGAGACAGTGCAGAAAGAATCAGAGACTGTGAGCAAAATGTAATGCTGAATTCCTAGAAACCTATTGCAGAGCCTGAAACAGTATCAAAGACAGACGATTCCCAGAACGACAATCCCACAAAGAAAACCTGGAAGCAAAATCACCACAAGTGCTTCTGATTTTACAGAGTGAGGCTGGGGATGGGAGGCAGCATGTGAGCGATCATGTGGGCACAGCAGAGCACTCTTTCATGAGTCCTGACTATGGAGGAGCTTTCATAAAATGTGATGCAGATCAAGGGGTGTAGATGGGGCTGCCAGAGCTTCACCTTCAGAGTTAGAATTTGGGGACACATGGAGGACATTGGGAGATGATGCTTTCCAAGGAGAACACACCTCTCCAAGTGAATTTCTTCCCTACATGCAAATAAGATGCTCACTGTCCAGAAAGCCCAGCTTGGTTCTAGTGTCCTGTCTCTTGTTCTTAAAAGTACCCTGGTGTGCCTGGACTCTGCCAGCTTGTTCCTGTAATTCTTGACAGCAGAGAATGTCCTCGGCCATCAGAAGGCAATAGTTAACTTCCTATCTGTCTGCCAGCTATTTCCTCCATTTTATCCTGAGTTAGTGCCGCATTCTTACAGCGAGTCTGCCTTCCTGATTGACTGAAATTGTATGAAAATAAAAACTCAAGGCCCATCTGCTCCTCTAGATTTCATCCAAGGTTTCCTGGAAGGAAAGCACCCTGGAGTTGAAATGTTTGCAGTGATTTTCATGACTGTAGAACTAGAGTGCATCCTCACAAGGAAACTGCAATACTGGATTGCCTCAGATCTCCCTCCACCTTTTCTTATTACTCTACTAAGATGATCACCTTCCTTAGGGCTATGTCAGATCCCCTGGTGTTTCATAGCTAATACATGGAAATACAAACCTTAGCCTAATTGGCAAGCCAAGCTTTCAGAAGTTGCCATATGTCTTAATCATTACTACAATCAGAATAAAGACAGACTGTTCATCATAACAGGCAGTATGGCAATATACACAGGCCCAGAGTGTAACTACAGCAATCAGCAGAGAATTTCATATCTGCTGTGACTTCTGGTGGTGCTTAACCTGTCTCCTTTTTCTAGAATCGTCTCTTCTTTCCACCTATCTACGGCTTCCCAATTATTCAGATCTTAGTCTTTCTGGACAATGTAAGTGGCCATTAGTGGAGTGGCTGTGAAACCAGTTGGACAGTAAAGACGTCAGCCACTCAGGCTGCATGATTTTACTAAAGCTCTCTGAGGTGGTATGGAAGGAACCATGGACACCACATCATTAATTAAAGATGTGTCCTTGTAACACTTCTTAGAAAAGAAAACTCAGGCTTAGAGTTGCCCTGTGGGTCAGAGCTCTGTCCTAGAAATTCTCAACACTTTCGGGCTTCACAGAAACTTATTGGCTCCATTAGCTAAATTCCCGCATTCTTATGTTGCATATTAGAAAGGGGATAAATTCACATATTCATTGTCACACACTTCTAAGAGAGCTCAGACTAAAGGAACATTCACCTCAACATTCTTAGTGACTGATTATAGTTTACTCAACACCAAATTACATTATTAAATATTGTTTTGTGTTGCATATTTAGTAGTTTTATATAGACTCTTCTGCTATGCATTTATAGAAAATTGGATATGTCGATTTTATCGCCTGGTATCTTTACAACTACATAAGGCAGGAAATGAGACACCAGAAATATTTGTACTTAGTGTCATCTAGGAGAAAACACAGTAGATGTAGTAGTTTTATTAAATGCTAAAGTTGTATACTGTGTTTGAATTTAGCAAAAGGTGAGATTGCCAGCACTTAAATTGTGACCATCTACAGTTACCGTTTACAGAACAACGTTTATATGTAAACTGTTATTTTCCTTGATACAGTTTCCAAAATTAGAATGAGAATTAGGTGACTTTCAGTCGATTTTTTTTAAATTTTAAAATGTATCTTAATTGATTTCCAAATCAATGAAATAGTTGGTACTAAAATAAATTGCTACAAAAATCAGGTTTTTAGACTTTAAACTTATACTACATCTAAATTTTAATTTCATTAGCTGCATTATCTTTGAGGAATTACTATAGATGTAATTTTATTTCCATCAATGTAACTCTATGTTAGGCCATTAAATGCTTTCTTTCAAGAAATATGCTATTTATTGTATCTAAAGGCTTAGACTTTAGAAAAAGATCCTCACAGCACAGGGCTGTTGATATTTCTTTGCCTACACTCCCCACCTTCTTCTGACCGTAAACACTCTGATGTTTCTTTCCAAAGATACTTTCTTGCACAAAACATCCTGGAACAGCAGCTGCCCCTCCCCACCCACATTGAACCCTTGACCCTCCTTCTACTCAGTGTTAATACACCAACTGAAACTATATGCTCACCATATGGTGGCCTCACTCTTGTCATTGTGTCTCGGCACTCTGTGGGGGGGGGCACTGCCCCTTCCTCTCCTAAACTCTGCCATGTTTGCCACAGCACCCTGCCCAATGCCAGTTTAAAGGCGTGCACTGGCCAGCAAACATCAGAAGGAACACTTACAGGTTAGATGCCAGAGCCATATAAAATTAGACCCAAAGAACTAAAACCCAGGAGGGGAAGAATGCATCTCTCACTGTCACGGCTGAATTTAATAGTACATTTGAACAACAAACATAAAATCCGATCACTTAGTGTAGATTGTGAACTCGTCTCTTTTAGCACATATTTTATGTTCATCTTTTCTGTCTCTTACATTGAATTTTCTGGGGAATCTAATCATATACACCTGTCAGGGTTCCCAGAGGAACCTAGAGAATAACTAAGAAAAATAAGACAACATGCTGTGAGAACGAGGTTTGTTCACTTTAACTTCTAATTTTTAAACACTTGAATGGCGAAGTAGCACACGATGATACATTCCTTGGTGCCTGTAGGGATTTAACTCCACTTCAGTGAAATCCCAACAAAACTAGTTGATTTCCTCTATTGTTAAAGTCATCCCCTCTCCTTTCTGTTCATAAACATGAGATGTGAAACCTTTCAGTAATGTGTTGCTCAGTTCCCCATCTTATTAAACAAAACCCTAGGCAATGTGGGCATTTGTTATAAATTAAAGACCATCTTTAAAAAAAAAAAATAAGTTCTCTACCATCTTGTAGTTTAACTCTCAATCACGAGAGTAACTTTCAGATAAACCGTCAAATACTTCTTTCCCATATGGACAGCAACATGGTAGGAGCGAAAGTCCGCTAAGAAATGCAATGCCTGAAAAACCTGTTGGTGCTGCAAACTGGAGAGGACAGCAGAGCATGATTGGAGGCTGAGGAGCTCTGGGCATGCAAAGCTACACTGAGTGCAGACCTGGGAACATTTGAAACAGCAAATGGGAAGACTCCTAGCTGGAGGCCACTGAAAGAAGAGAACAGGAGTCATTGCATCTAGGCTGTGGTAGAGAAGAAGGTGGGGGAGGCATTGTGGGCTTGAGAGGACTTTAAACATCATTGCAAGGGACTGGAAGCAGGCGTCAGAGCATACTCTGATGTGAATATTCACCCTGGTGGAGTTGGGTCCCCAGTGGTTGTAGAGCAACGATTATGCATTATCTCACTAATCAGATATGTAATCATATTTCTAAAGGAAACATCATCTGATATATTGTGACATATATATATATATATAGCATATATAGCATATATATACTAAATATATATATTGTGACATATATATAGTATACTAAATATATATATTGTGACATATATATATTATACTAAATATATATATTGTGACAAAATATATATATATATTTTGTGTTTTTTTTATATATATATATATATATATATATCTGAGGATAAAATGAAGACACTTTATTTAGAGTGTTGTTACATTTCTTACTTTTCTTATGTTTTTGGTTGTGAGCCTAGCCTTTAATGGCTGAACCATCTCTCAAGCCCAATTTCTTACTTTTCTTGAGGATACTTCAATACCTCTGAGAAAATGGCACATATTTACAATTAGACTTGTCAGTGGGTCAGATGAATAAGAATTCTGGGCACATGAAATTTTTTTTCCCCCGCGGCCGGCCCCCCCCCCCCGTGAATAAGGGCCCCCCCCCCAACTTAGTTTTTTTTTTTTTTTTTTTTAAAATCTCATTTCCCGATGATATATTATAAAGTGAAATATTCAATACTGGTTGACAAAATTTGTACATAGCCTTCCTTGTTTTTTTCTTCTTGTTATACCAGGTCCATGTGTACATTATTTTACACAGACATGTATTTAACAGATGTTTTTACATGTACTTTTCAATAGATTCTACATATTAAAGATAACATTAATTTGTGTAGTTTCATTTTGTTTTGTTTTTCTGCTTTGTTTTTTTTTTCTTCTTTCTTTGACTGTGTGAGGGGTGAGGAAGACCTGAATGTCATGGTGTTATGAAAGAGGATATAAAGCTAATTGTTTTCTAATTTTCCTTCTGTCATGAACCTTCCTTATGCTTTGATGGTATCTAAGTAGATAAAATATACTCAATACTGAAAGAGTAAAAGCTAACGTGAGGCTCCGTAGCTTCTGTTCCGAATGACTCTTCTAAATGTATATAAATTCACTAAGTTGTAGAGACTTTGGGTCAGATTAATTTTAGTGTGATTTTTTTTGTTGTTGTTTATAATACTTTCAATAATAAAAATTACGAATCAAGATGCCTCAGTAGTTCCAGACTCATAATGACACTTTTGTGGGGATTCATTTTCTCTAATGTAGACAGAGGATGTTCAAAAGCAAGATGGTCTGTGGGGTAGCCGAGTAGTTTTTATGACAGCAGCTGTGGCTGACTCCTTGGATTAGGTCTGCTGCCCTGCAGTTGAGAGAAAAGGGGTCAGGACAGTTCAGTATGACATGTTTAGCCCTGGGGGTAACTCTCCTGGAGGGAGGATAGATTAGAGGAGAACAAAGCGATGAGTCCTGAGCAATAGGAAAATTTATATGAATTAGAAGATTTGCATACACGACATGAAAACAAGGGAAAAAATATTTAAGAAGTAATGTTTAAAAATGTTACCGCCACTGAAAAACCACATGTAGAAAATACTACAGATAGATTCAAGGCAGAGGACGGTGACTTTTTTACATGGTACTCTTTTCCTTGATATTATTCTTGTTCCCTATTAGGATCAGCTATTGATTTTCTTCATTGGTGAGAACATTCAACACAGGATCTTCTATGCCAAATATTTAGGCAACCAAGTTTTGTCATCTGCAGGCTCACCGCGATACATCTGATCTCCACATCTTGTTCATCCTGCGCCAGTAACACTGTACATGCTGATTAGTGATCTCCACTCTCTTGCTTTGTGTACTGTTTACTTGATTTCTTTCCTGGAATTTCCTTGCTTCCCATCTTCCCTCTGTGATTCGTAAATACCTGAACATTTCTAGGTGATACCATGTACAAAAGCTAGTCATGAGATGACTGGATTCTGGATTCTACCTGTGATCCTGTGATACTGAATTTGAGTTGTGGCCCTCTCGGAGCAATGATGTTGCTTTTAGCTGTTACAACAGAATGGTTTCAACTGCTTCTGTGGTTTATCATAATGGGGACAACTGAGAAATGTAAATTGTGATCATCAGATATATATATATATATATATATATATATGTGTGTGTGTGTGTGTGTGTGTGTGTGTGTATATGGTGGGTTTTAAAGTTTGTGCTATATTAAGTGGTTATTTTAGTGTGTGTGTGTGTGTGTGTGTGTGTGTGTGTGTGTGTGTTTGTATGTATACATACACATGTGCCTGCTGTGGCAGCCATAAAAGGGCATCAGATTTCCTGGAACTGTAGCTAGAGGTAGTTGTGAATTAGCCGACGTAAGTGCTAGACATTGAACCCAGGTCCTCTGCGGGATCAGCAAGTGCTTTTAACAACCGTACTGAGTCTCCTCCATTCCATTGGTAGTTATGTTAATAAACACAAACTAACCATTTTCTAAAGTGCTTTAGTGAATTTAGATTTCTCTGTCTCTTCTTTTTGTCTAGAAAAATGTGATGAGCCGCTCATCTCTGGGCTTCCCCACATGTCCTTCAGCAGCTCTTCTTCCCTGTCCAGCAGCTATTCACCTGGCTATGCCAAGATCAACAAACGAGGAGGTAAGAGACTTTTGATTCCTCTGTGGTTAGCAACATGGTATGCATGTAACAGATGGTTGACATTTGCACTAACACAACCAATATTACCAATCATGTAAACTCATGATTGCCAGTCAAACTAGGTAACACACAAATACTGTAACTTAAAAAAAAAAGACTACCATCTACATATGTATATAAGTAAAAATTACATTGCAAATTTCCTGGTTTTTCTATGATATTGATATGCATGGTTTCTGCTGCAAATGTATGATAAAAAGTATGAAAATTTCCCAAGTGTTTAGAATGAATATTTGTTTTCAGAAGTGAAAAAAATATAAAAGGTGTCCTGCCTTTACATTTCTAGACTCTGGAAATACTGGTGAATTCACCCGAGTTCCAGTATCCCTGAGTATTACTGTCCTATTCTGAATTGCAGGTAGCAGTGAGCCTGAGGCTTTTGCCTACCATCTGGCCTAGTTTTAGTGTTTGGACTTCATTCTCTCAGCAACCATCAGTGAGTTCCTGCATCTGCAACATCCTTAGGTTACCATCAACTCAGCTTCAACTAAGCAGCTACTTGCAATCCCTTCTTAATGGAGACTACAACCCTACCACACCCTGCTTGCACTATGGAAACTGTTTGGGACATTGTTCCAAGCTCCCATTGTCCTCCAACTCTTTCACACTGTACATCTAATGATGATACTGGCAAGCCCAGTGCAAACTAGAAATGTTCTTGGCACCCTACCACCATACTTTGGTTGCTCCTGTGCTTTGGCTGGTGAAGCTAGGAAATTACTTCCATGCTTTCTTTAAACAGGGAATCCCATCCGGGCTCTCTCCTTTCAAATAAATTTGCATTTTCACAAGATGGATCCTTGAGTTGGTTGAGTCTTCTCTCATCCTGGTGAAGAATGTGAGGTTTTTCCTTAATGGAACTAATCTCTCTAACAATTTCAGTGGCCTTTTTCATGCTTGCCTTTTCTACATCTTTAATCTTGCTCATTTCCTTTCCTCTCTTAAGTGCATAGTTTTCAGTATTTCTGATCTGTCTCCCTGCAGAGCTCAGAACAGTGAAAAGTAACCATTCTACAGCCTGGCACAGCACATTGTGTGAGCTATCTCTGCAATTATGCAATCGTTTTTAGCAATTACGGATTTTTTTTGTTTCTATACTTTCCATGTACAAATTTAACATCACTTATGCTACTTTCCTATACAAAACAGCACATTTTATGTTTGTTTCTGCTCTGCTTGCTACTCTTTCTCACTATAAACCTTAACCAGAGCTGTGAGCAGAAGCTGTGATACGGCTGGAATATTATACTATCCTGAATTTCTTTCCCCAGACAATTTACTTCATTTCTTTTGGATGAAACACCACTCAAGTTCTTAGAACACAGCAGATTACAGACAGATTCTTTGTCAGAATGTGATACAGATGTTCTCTAGTCCAATTTCCTATGGAGTCCTGCCTCCCCTGGAAACTTACATGCTGGTTCCTCACTGTCTACATTTCTATTGTCATTCTAGTCTTCCCCCCGCCCAGGTAAAAATAGTCCATAAAGCTCTGCTTATACCACTCTACCCCACTCATCCATACCCTTTAATGCCTGCTACAAACCAGCTACAAAGAGCTGAAAGTCACATGGTAATAGACTCATAGCAACAGCTCAATTCCTCAGTAACCATTCTCCATATTAGCACTAGCGTACCTACAGAGCCTCTCTGCCTCTTGCTGTATATAAAAGAAACACATGTATAGGATAGGTTGTTTTAGTTAGGGTTTCTATTGCTATGATGATGAAATGCCATGACCAAAAGTAACTTGGGAAGGAAAGAGTTTATTTTACACTTTTGGACAACAATCTATCACTGAGGAAGTCAGGACAGGCATGCAGCAGGGCAGGAAACAGAAGCCATGGAAGGCTCCAATTACTAACTTCTTCATGACTCCTGGCAAGCTCATGGTATTTTCTTACAACACCCAGGACCATAATCTCAAATATAGTACTATCCATGGTGAACTAGAAGCTTCCGCATCAATCATCTATCACAAAAATACCACACAAGCATGCCTACAGGCCAATCTAGTACTGGGATTTTCTCAACTGCGGGTCCCTCATCCCAAATGGCTCTAGCTTCTGTCAAGTTGATATAAACTCATCAACACATACACACACACACACACACACACACACACACACACACTAGTATATCTACATATATATAAAAGCTGTGAATGTTGATAATATGCTTTCATTCCTATTAGTGTGAGGATAATTTGCTAAGCATCTGTATAAGCACCTGAAAGAGAATCCTGTAGTTCCACTGTAGTTCCATGGGAAGATAGTAGTCTGTCACTAGCCTAGTTCTACAACAACAAAAATATGTCTATTTGTTTATCCTGATCCTTATTAAACTGCAATAATAAATAAAATCAGTTTGACATTATGCTGATAAATATTGACTTCAAGTTTTCTTACTCAAATTATATTCCCATATATACTTCAGAGATTGAATGCTTAGGGATACATAGAAAACCAAAAATAAAGGCACAGGTACCCATCTAGGTAAAAGACTATGAAACATTTTCAAAACCGACAAAGGCTGTTGTATTTAATAGTCCAAATCAATGTAGAGCAACTTTGGTATCAGGACAGTCACACAACAAAAACTGCAGATTGTGATATTTAATGATAATTGTGTCTGTGAGTCCTGGGGAAACCCACTTTAAGTGTAGGTATGTTTTTAACAGTACCTTACCCTACTGACCTGTGCTATGCCTAACTCATTGATGCTTCCTTAATCTTTGTATCTTTCTAAGTCAATATCAGTTACACCTGTAACTCTTCAATGTCACATAAAATCCAAGCCTTCCAAATGATTCAAAGCTGAATAATTTCTTACCTGTTCTGAATGTCTCTATATTTTTGTAGCAATCTCATTAGAAAGAAGGACTGGCTAGATATTTTTTTTTCTTCCTGGTACTATGACAGAATACTTGAGATCAGGAGGAAATTTGTTAAGACAGTAAAATTATTTGGCTCATGTTTCTATGCCTCAGAACCCCAAGAACACAGAACCAGCACATGCCAGGCTTCTGATTAAGGGTCCTTGTGCCACTGGATGGTAAAATGTGTTAAGAGCAGACATGTAGACAGAAAGGATGAGGGGGAGAAGCAAATCTTGTTCTTTAATTGGAAGGCAACAAACAGTCTAAGCCTGAGCTGCACTGGTCATGATGGTACGGCTACTGGGTATTTCAGGTAAACTGTTTCTAACTAATCTTAGGAATAAGGATGGGCTATAGTTGTGCTGGGAATGTCCAACAGGAAGAAATCAGGATGTTCCACTGGGATATACTTAATGCCCTTGAAATGGGGGAGAGAAATGGGGGTTCACAACAGGTAGTCTGCTACAGGGCTAGGGATGAGATTGGAGAATTAGGTTTGGAAAAGAAGGGGGTAGTGCAGAGCTGAAGCCTTTCTACCTGTTTTGCTGTCCTGCTTACAGGTTTTGCTGGTGTGTTCCCACGGGAATGCCTCCTTGAGTGGGGGATGGGCATAAAGAAGCGGGGAGGCTTCAACAGCTGGTCTACAGAGGTGGTGGGTGGGAGAGGGAGATTGGATTGGCAGGAGATGGTGCAGTTAGGCTTCCTGATTCTGTTGATGGAGTGACTGGCAGGTTCCCAGTTACATATGCTCTAGTTGGGAATTGAAATAAAGAGATGATTGGGAGGAAGAAAGCTTGCAGGGGAAAGTTTGTGTGAACCACTGGAGATGGGGGCAAGGGAGGACCAGGGGGAACAGCGGGTGGTCAGCGGAGAATAAGAAGGAGGCATTTATTTGGTCTGCAGGTAGCCTAGTTGTTTGCCTGGCTGGAGTACCTCCTCCTTCTTCCTTCAATTTTTTTCTCTTTCTTCCTGATTATCAAAAATAATTATGACATTATGACTCTCCTCATTTTATACATGGGAAAGAACAAGTGTGTGTGTGTGTGTGTGTGTGTGTGTGTGTGTGTGTGTCTGTGTCTGTGTCTGTGTGTGTATATATATTTTTACTGTAGATTCTGAGATGGCATAACTGGAAATCAGGGTTCCAGAGACTGGTAAACAGACCCCTGATCCTTCTCAAGAGCAAAAGCCTTCATACTTGATCATGTTCCATAGAGCAATACCATTGCAGTATTTGACTTACTCCAGAGCAAGAAGCTAAAATGAACTTGAAGATCTTGAGTTTGATTCACATACATAGCTGGAGAAATCTCATCAAGACATGTCTAGTTCCCTAATCTTTCTCTTCTCCTGTTATTCACTTTTCATTTAGTAGATTCTACAATGCCTGGTACTAACTTCAAGACTGTTTTATTGTCTATTTACTTTGTGATTTCCCCATATTAAACCAAATAGCAAAGTGGCATGGTGGTGCAGCTGAGTTATTTACTCTTTGTTTTCTTCGGTGAGATAAAAAGTACATATACAAAAACCACATAATTTATGTTCATCTCTGAAGGGGGCATGTGAGCAAAATAAATCTTGGAACATGGATAAAATGGATCCCTTTATAGTGTTACCTGTCTTCAAGTGAACTACAGTTCTTACTTTCTTTTAAAGAACACACCAAGGTAAACAATTGACACCCATCCTTGATGTCAGAGCTTGCTCAGACCATTTCTGAATCTAGCATCATTTCTCACTCATTGGCCTCTATCTCCCTTATATATGCCTGAAGGTACAGAGTTTGAACTACCTACTTCAGGCTCAAGCAAGGCTCAGCCATCAGCCCTGCAAGCCTCTGTTTGTGAGTCAAATGTGTCTATTGTTTAAGAAATACATTCCCTCATTTATCCCACCCTCAAGTCTCTTGCCCTGGGCTATATTTGCAGAACATCTCCTTTTGCTCTGTTTGTTATTAATGATACTCTGTTCATTAGTTTGTTTTGTTCTCAAGACCTGGCTTGCTGAAAACTCACATTGTAAATCAGACTGTCCTCAAACCATAGAGATTCATCTTCCTCTCTGCCTCTACAAAGCTTTTCCTCCTCTTTTCAGGCATAAATTTCATAATAAAAATTTAAGTAACAAAATCCAGAATGTTACTGGTTGCCAGATTGACAGTGATCCATACGAGGTGCACTATTTATATAGCTTCAACTTTATTTTGGGCTTATTTTTATGGGATTCTAGAGGAGGAGCAATTAGATTGGAAGGGTGATAACATGATGGTTCTTTGTTTTGATTGATATATTGTTATATAATCTCTTTCTACTGTGGCTGGCATTTCCCACAATGCATCTGATTTTAATCATAAGCATACCCATTTATGGAAAGGCATCCGATAGTAAATAGGTGATTCTCCCTAAAAATAAATTAACTTGATGGACACAGTTTGCCAAAGTCCATTCCTATATTAGGGATAAAAACTGATCCATTACTAGAGGTCCCATAGACTATCCAGTCCTCCTAACTAACACTCTTGTTCAGGGAATCTGGCTTGGTCCTATGCTGGTTTCCCAGCTATCAAACTGGGGTGCATGAAGTCCCCCTTGTTCAGGTCAGCTGATTCTGTGGGTTTCCCCAGCCTGGTATTGACCCCTATGCTCATCACACCTCCCTCTTTGCAACTGGATTCCAGGAGTTTGGTTAGTGTTTAGCTGTGGGTGTCTGCTTCTGTTTCCATCATTTACTAGATGAAGGCTCTAGGATGGCATTTAAGGTAGTCGCCAATCTCATTATTGTGGAAGGGCATTTAAGGTAGCCTCTCCACTATTTCTGAGATTGTTAGTTGGGTCCATCCTTGTAGATCACTGGGCATTTCCCTAGAACCAGAAATATATACCTGAACCAATAGAAATAAGCATATTTCCCCATTATAGATGTAAGGAGAAATATGCTGATTTCTATTGGCTCAAGTACATATTTTAAGAATAGAAACATGGTGTCCTAAGGGAACTAACCCCTTTCCTTTGTTTAAGGCAGGCAAGACGGTGGCCTGAAGTGGGTAAGCATCCTAGATTGCCAACAGGTGGCTAAGGCCATTTTTATAAGAAAGAATTATGAGCATAGTGCTTATAAGTAAGGGTGTCAAGGTGACAAGTGAATTTTAGAAGAAGGATGTGTATATTGCCCAAACCAATAGGAGTCCTCCAATTGGTAAGCTACTCCCTATGCTCAGCTGTCCCAAAACTATAGCCACTAATCAATATGGGAACACGGTGACAATGCTTTCCTTAAGATGGTGTCCTTCTGTATCAGTAGGCTTACTAGTGTCCTTCTGCATAGCTTCTGCTCCCAGATCCATTCAAGATATCCAGATCTGGCAGGATTACTCTGTATTCTTAAGTTTTATCACTAAATTATTACCTTAAACACTTGACATCAAGAGAAAAAAATATGAAATACTTGAAATGTTTTTGTGAGTTCCTGCCTTGTGTTTGGCTTCCATTGCATCATAATTCATTTTCCTCCCAACCTTAGTAATTTTCTAAAGTTGCTTCTTTCTTTGCCTGCTTACTGATAACCCATATTTCCTTTAGTAAGAATTTAGCAAGAATTCTCTGCTCAAACTCACTGTTTGCCATTTCAGAGTAGAACCTTTGAAGCAGAAAATTCGAAAGGACTGATTTTTTTAAATGCAGAATTTCAGGCTATTTGAGATTCCTTTTATGGTAGCTATGCTTCATCATTATCGTGTCCTTCAGACTATACCTTACTGGTGCCTTCTCTGAACCCAGCTGAGTGGTAGCAGGAGGGTGGTTCAAGCCAACCATGGATGGAACATGGTATTAGTAAATTGCACAGATCCTGTGCAGTTCAGTTCACTGATTTCTGTGGTTATTATGTAATGTATCATCTAACTTTTGAAACAAAGTGCAGTCTGTGACAACTATAGAATAATCCCAAAGGCAGAACTCTTGTGATGAGTATAGGGAATAATTTACACACACTGGTGTTGCATCGAAATGCTTGCCTTTTGCCCAGCAATCATACCCACCAATTAAGAACCGTACAATGAATAACAATTTTTTAAGTCAATGAGTGAATGAAATACACATCACTGCAGCAAAAAAAAATGCCTCCCTGAGAAATTATTGCTAGAACTTAAATATAATTTAAAACTTAAGTAGTTTTAATGATTTTGCATAATTGAACTATGATTTTACCTTTTTTTTCAATATCCTTTTCACTTATTTCATTTCTGATGAAAAGAAACAGTCTCACCAATACACAAATTATCTTGTTATTATATTAATGTAATTTTGATTTGATTTTTCAGAAAATATGGGTATTATAGAAATGTATATCTACTAATGGTATTATCCTCAAGAAAAAAAAATAAGCATGTCTAGATATTATAAAAAGTGATAGATGCCAGCTTATTTTCTTCCAAGCTGTATAAATTGTGTTTAATTTTTTACCCTTGTATTCTGCTTTGTAGTTGAGAGGAGCCAACTAATTCTCATTGTAAACTTTAATTTATGCTTTCTCATTTCCCCCCACATACTGAGGATTGAACTTATGGTGCATGTGAGGCAAGTGATCAACCACTGATCTGTGTCTCCAGACTTTCATTTTCTTTTTAAACTTTATTCTCAAATTAGCATTTTTCCATCACTGGGAATTTTTCAAAAGTAAGAATATAATGCGTGAAATATTTCCATCACTAAGAATTGTTTAAGGTCACAGAATTTGGAAACATATTAATCAGGTGACGATTTGTATTTGGCTGGGATCTGTGATTTTAACTTGCAAATAATATTGCTAATTTTCTCTCACAGGGACACATTTATGGTGCTGAGGTTTCAATGCCTTATTTTTTCTTGAGATTTAAAACAAAATTTTTGGAGGGGGTATGCATACTATTTTCATGCCTGCAGAGACTACAGTGGGACATGGGTCACCTTGAAATGGAGTTACAGGCAATTGTGAGCCACCCAATGTGTGTTCTAGGAATGGAAATCAGAATGTCATGAAAACCCGACTATGTATATGTGTCCCATAGAGCCTTTTTCTAAAATAAGTGAAACTCATTTGAATTATGAACACACACAGCTATATATACACACACACAATTATATGTGTATATGTCTATTGTCCATCAGATCAGCTGAACTAATACTATTTTTCCTGGGTTGATTTCTTTGTTTTGTTTTTGTTGTTGTTGTTGTTTCAGAATCAGAATCTTTTTATGGTAGCTATGCTTCATCATTATCGTGTCCTTCAGACTATACCTTACTGGTGCCTTCTCTGAACCCAGCTGAGTGGTAGCAGGAGGGTGGTTCAAGCCAGCCATGGATGGAACATGGTATTAGTAAATTGCACAGATCCTTATCACACCATGATTTTCTGGGTCAGTATAATGCACTTTTGCTTTGGAGGATTTTTCCATAACTTTCAATTAAACATTGTGCACACAGCACAGCTTTACATAGGGTATACTTAATATCCATAGACATATAATCACATTCTCAGAATTCGCTATAATAACTGAAGAAATTTGCAACACATGTCCTTTAATAATTGGTCTGATATCCTGGAGTTTATCAAAGTTGATGCTTTAATTGAAGAAATATAACAGGATGAACATTTTTCGGTGAACGATTTTTTTTAAAGGAAATGTCCATTTTCCTATTTTTGTAACATACCTGAATATTTGCCACTGAGTATATGTGTTAGTGACTGAGGACCTCTGTGACTTGGTGTGCATCAATGCTGCTAGCTTTGAAAGCCTAAGGGCTGTGATCATTCCATCGTTATACATAAATCACAAAATAGTCCGTTACCTAAGTCAGTGTCTTCTCATAAATTATCAGTCATGATACTGTTCTTTGTAATTTCATTGTAAGTTCAAAACTGAAAAGAATTCTGTTTTTTTTTTTTTTGTTGTTGTTTTTTTTTTTTTTTTTTTTTTTTTTTTTTTTTGGTGTTGTTGTTTTTTCTGGCCCATCAACGTTTAGGAGATAGTATGTAATGGGATTGCTTCATACCGAATTAGCAAAGAAATTTATTTAAGTGCTTTTTGACATTGAAAGTACTGAAAAATGTATTTTACAGATATACCAAATATGGGCTTAGATCTTTATTTTATGCCAGTAGATAGCGTTAGACATATTTCACTTTTGTTCAATTACCAAATTACTTCTGAAATGAGAAACTAAGTAAAAGACCTGCCAGCTTCTATTATGTAGGAACATTTACTCACCGTAACCCAATTTTAGCCTTGGCCTCCATGGGTAATGTTCCTGATGGTCTGGCCTGTAACTCCCACTCTGCCAGGAAAATAGAATTCTCACATTCTCACTTTACCCAATATTTTACGTATGATTGGTTCACAATTAATATTTCCTGAATTTATTAATAAACACATTGAATATTAATTATTTTATATATCATTTATATATCATTTGCTTGTTTAAGTATTCATTTATCCTATATAAGGATGATTTGTTAAATTGTAAGTTTGTATTTACATGTAGTTTCTTATTCCTGACAATTGATTTTATGACCTGGGTCACTGTCATGACCAATTGACTTACAGATTATAAAAAAGAATGAGTAAAAATGGCGTCATTATTATTATCATTTAAAACTCCCTAAAGAATAAGTAGTTAGGACAGTCAGCATGTAAAACCTGATAGAAGCATTCTACAGATGCTTTTGTGGTTATGAACAGGGACCAAAAGAGTTCTGATGATGATTCTGTGAAGTATGCTGAGTAAGAAAAACAAGCAAGACCTTCAACTTGACCAGGCTTTGGGGTAGCAGGACACATTCCATCTTTGTTTATCATTATGGTTTATTTATCTATATCCAGTTTCTACAAAGCAGACTACCAACTCACAGAGACCAGGAAGAGCAAGGCATGTTTGCAAGGACATGAGGAGCTCATGTTGAATGGTACTAAATAATCCATTAGTTTGCAAAAGCCACAGCTTAAAGAAATGTACTAATCTAAGTGCATGGTGTTTTCAGGAAAAAAAAAAAAGAGTCTTAATTTCAACCTCTAGGAAACAGCCAAGAGAAAGATTAGCAGCGTATATTGTTCTCGGAGACTCTAGAACTTACATAACAAACACCTTGAGAAGAGGTGTCTCATGCCTGGTGCTAGAGACTCTAGTATTCTAGGCCGAACCACCATCAACCCAGATGGCATAACTTCATTTACGTTGTCTTTATTTCTCTACACACACACTGACCTGTATAATATGCAATTTTAGGTAACTATAAAGCAATGATTTTTGAATGCCTTTTTCTTTTTTTGTTTATTTGTTATTTATGTCCTGAATGCAATTTCCCCTGCCTTCTCTCCTCCCAGTCCCTCCCCATCTACCTCCCTTCTTCCTCCCCACCTGCCCCCACTCCATCTCAGTTTATATGCAGAAAAGGGCAGGCCTCCCATGAATATGGAAAAAAGCATGACATATTAACTTGTAGTAAGATTAAGCATCTTACCTTGTATTAAAGCTGGGCAGAGCAACTCAGTATGAGGAATGGGGAACCAAAAGACAATAAAAGAGTCAGACATCTCCTGTACCCACTGTTAGGAGTCATATAAGAAGAACAAGCTACATAGCTAGGTCAGTCCCATCCAAGCTCTGTGAGCTCCTGAGATCCAGGTTAGTTGATTCTGTGACTTTTCTTGTGATGTCCTTGACCGTGCTGGCTCTTACAAGCCTTCTTCCCTCTCTTCATCAAGAGTCCTCCTATGTGTTTGACTGTGGGTCTCTGCATCTGCTTCCAGCAGTTGCTGAGGGAAGCCTCTCTGATGACTACTGGGCTAGGCACCAGTCTATGAGTACAGTTGAATATGACTAAGCATCATTACACTGACATTTTTTCCTCCATTCATGTTTGGTTCTATCCTAGGTTTATGGACCAAGCAGCCTCTGGGTCCTGGCTCTTCAGGCAGTGTCAGTCTCATACTCATGGAATGGGTCCTCAGGCTGGACCAGTCATTGGTTGGCCACTCCCACAATCTTTGTGCAACACTTACAGCAACACACATCATAGGCAGGAATGTCTATAGGTTAGAGGTTACGGGATTATATGGCTAGGTTGGTGTCTCAATTCAATCCCTCCACTGAAAGTCTTCTCTGGTCACAGGAGATGACAAGTTCAGGCTATGTATCTGCTATTGTCTTATCTTGGGTCATCCTTGTAGATTCCTGGGAGTTTCCCTTGCTTGGGGTTTCCATGTGACCTCAAAATGATGCCCCTTTTCAATCATATCTTTCAGTACTCTGTCCCTGTCCACAACAACCCAAATACTCATGATCCCATCCCTATCTGAGTCCAATCCACCCACAAGATCTCTTCTATTCCCCCTTCCTAAGAAGATTCTTACATCTCCCCTTGGGCCCTACTTGTTTCTTAGCCTCTCTGGGTCTATGGATTGTAGCATGGTTAATCCTTACTTTACAGCTAATATGCTCTTATAAGTAGGTACATCTCATGTTTATCTTTCTGGCAAACTATACCATGATGCTGAAAAAATATGGCTAAAAATAGACCTAAACATTGACAAAAATGATCAATAAGCTAACATGAAAGAAGGAAGTCTCAGAGGGCTCATCCCATGGACAAAGAACTACAGGCACCTAAAAGGACTAAACAGGTTATATTTATATAGTTATGCCTTTAGATAAATATATGTAACAATGACATATTTTAAAAGAGGTAATGAATTTGAGACTGAGTAAAAAAGATTATATGGGAAGAGTTTGATGGGGAGTCAGCCCCTAAGAACACAATTTCTGACTGCTAAATAAGCATTTCCAGTTTTCAAGAGACATTCTAACAAAACATGACATGAAACTTCCTTTCAGTTGCCAAACTGGTTACTCAAAGGCTACTTTTCTTTCTGTTTTTCTTGGAGTCTGTGCCATGTGTCTTCGTCTTGCAGTGTTTTCATTCTGAGAAACTTACAATTTTACTATGTTTCTGTTTTTTAAAACTAGTGGACAATGCTCTCGGAGTGGATAGTCCTGTTCTGAATTGTAATGTTACCTCAGCATCTGCTGTAAGGGGTACTGTCCCACCTCCAGAGTAGACAAGCTAGTTTGTGTAGAAAGCATGTGCCTAAGCAAAAATGAATGAGGCATATTTTGTAGGTTTTGTCCAGCCGGTTTTTGGCACATTTATATTTAAATGAGCAATTGTCTTTTATTTGGTGTTTCCTTTTTTTCTCTCAACATTTTGCTTTGAGTCCCTAGGGAGCTTTATTGAATTTACTGTTGAGATAATATAAGGCATATTTTACTACCCTGATCTGCCTTTTCTAGAGAGTGGAAGCTACGCCATATACTGCAGTTTTCCAGGCTTGGAGAGGACCAGTGATGGCATGAAACTCTTCCTTTTAAATTTTCATAAGGTTCTGTACACCTATGAGATCACATAGAAGTCACACTAAGATGATTAAAAGTTCTGCTATCAAAAAGAAGCTGCAAAGAGTAAATCCTGCACAGCAGAGGGGAATAAAGTTTGGAAAAAGGTCCAAAGCAGGCCAGAATGCCAGAAGTATCACTATTTTGCCCTTCCAATCTGTAACATTGTCTTAGTCCTTAATATTAAGTACTAGGCATTTTTTTGCTACTATAGCAAGTACTGCCTTTTAGGTAAGTCAGCCTTCATACAGCACCTGAAGTTTCAAGCCTCTACCCATCTAAAAGTTATCACCAATGGCTAGAGAGATACTTCATCATTTCAAGGCATGGCATGATTTGTTTTGCTTTCTATTTCAGAACTTTCTGTACATTATTGCTCTATATATTTGTTCATCTGCCACTATGAGCTGACAGGTAACACCCTATGTTTCATGCACTCCTACATATCCAACATGTAGGAGGGTGTTGTGGATTCCTATACACTTAAGTACTGAAATGAGAGTTTGCATGTAGATACTATTTCATCCGAGCCTTGAAAAAAAAACATATGAAAGAAATTTTTTGGGGGTGTTATGAGACAAGTTTTCTCTGTATTGCTTTAGAGCCTGTCCTGGAACTCGCTCTGTAGACCAGGCTTGCCTTGAACTCACAGAGATTCACCTGCCTTCGGCTCCCAAGTGCGGGGATTAAAGGCATATACCACCAAAACCTGGACATATGAGAGAACTTAAAAGCAAACTACTAGCACATTTTTATGAGTCAATAAATCTTGAGATTTCTGCCTAAGATTTTAACTGAAAAAAGAAAATCAGATGTAAACATTTGAAATAAGGTCATCTGATATCCAAATCACTCACCGCTTTTCTGTTCTGCACATGCATGCCTGCATGGCTTTCTGTCCACTGTCAGAGCTTTGCTTTGGAAGTATCATGATCATATCAGGGTGGGCTGTAGAAAATAACTGAAAGTTTTCTTTTTCATAAAAGCACACCTCTTCACGTTATTCCCAACTAGGTTTTCATTCAGAATATCTGTATGGTTCTGTGTGCTCTAGTCTAAATAATTCATAAAGTGAAATATAATATTTTAACTGTTCATAAATAGTGTTATCTTCTCTCAAGTCCATAGCCTTTCTTACCTTTCCTTGAACTTCTAGAGAAAGCCAGAGTTCTTCAGTCTCTGCACTTTCATTGATAAGAAGTAGACAAAAAAAAAAAACATAATTGTGCTTAAGATATTACATCTGTGGGAACAGCAAAAATAAGAACAAAACAATCAGGCCAGCATTCTGTCTTAGAAAAAAAAAAAAAAGGGACTTCAGAAAACTACCGATGTTCACCAGTGTGCTAGCTACCGAAGAAGCAATATCCTTGAAGTCACTAAGTCTTAATATTCAAAACACACATAGTGGAAAAGCAGTAAGTCAGTTCAAAGTGAAAGGAAGTTAACAAGAAGAAAATTACTCAAGCATAAACAAGAAGGCATCCAAGGCCTCCTACACACACTGCAACTTGGTTCTATGCCTAGTATGAGATGGGAAGAACTTGGCATTGGTAAGAGCAACTCATGACTGTGTCATTACCGTTAATCATAGAGTTTGTTCCCCACACTTCTATATACCAAATGTTAAGTAGAGATTCATTTGATCATCCTTGAATCTTACCACATGTATGGTAAGCAAATATGTAAATTCGAGTATATTCAACTTTATGTAAGGGATGATATAATCACCTATTCATTCCTTCTTTTATATACTATGTGTGCATGTGCAGTTCTTTCCTGATGTAGATCTATATGAAGATGGATGGATTTTCAATCATGTATGTGGGGGTGGGGTTAAACGCACAAGTAAAGGTTCTCACAGAGGTCAGTAAAGGCTGTTGGGTTCTCCGGAGCTGAAGTGGCAGAAATTGTGTGTGCCCTAGTATTGGTGCTAGGAAGCAATCTTTGTTTCTTCTGGGAAAGCAGTATGTGCTCTTATGGACTGTGCCATCTATTAAGTAGTTTAAGACTTATCCAATGCTGGAAAATGACTTTCTTTTCTTTGTGGTGGAGTGGATTGAATCCTGGTCCATGTGCATATCTATCTTAGTGCTGTACCACTACGATTTAGCCCAGCCCTGGAAAATAGCTTTCTATGGAAAAGATCAGAGACACACAAATTACCTTCAATTTCCAATTAGAACTTTTTAAAATTTTTCCACAGTTTATAAAATATAGCCTCAAGCTAAATTTTTTTTTTTAATTTTGAACCATAAGAGATGTTTGTTTGCAAGGCAACATCAAGGTGTCAGACATGAAAAAGGGAGAAGCTGGCAGCTACCAACTGTCCCGCCTTTCTCTAGAGGCAGATTTCGTCTTCTTTGATGTTGATTGTACAGAGGTAACCAGAAGTGAGAGCTGATTGCTGGAAATGTACACATGATACAGTTTCAACAAAAACACTGCCATGCCTACAATATTGAACAGTAAATTCTATTTCTCTCGAGGGCTCTGCAGATAATCTTTGGGCATCTAATTACTTAGCATTCTTTCTTTCTTAACATTGAAAGTAGATGTTTATTGCAATGTGTTCCAATTATGGTTTCCCCTCCCCCAATTTCTCTCAGTTCCTCCCCCTCCCGCTCCAACACACACACAAATCCACATTCTTCCTAACTCTCTCCTCAGGATACAAACAGGCATTTTAAAATAATATTAATAAAATAAATTTAGGTAAAATAAAAGTGAACAAGCCATAATAGGACAAGAGAAACAAGCAGAAGAAAAAGAGCCAAATAAAAAGTTCAAGAAGCGTATAGATGCAAAGACACTTGGTACTATTATTCCTACTCCATAGGGATGAAGGCTCTAGGTAGGCACCAATTGGACTTCTCTGTGTTCCCTGTGTAGGTGTTATCACCAGTAATATAGACTTATAACCAGTAGCCAAATAGCCAAATAGCCTTGACAACAGCCTAAGTGGCTTGGCAGTTCCCATAGGGCTTCCCATAGGGATCAGATGCAAGTCATTCCCAGAACTGGAGGCTGTATTTGGTGATGAGGGATGTCTAGTTGGGGCTCTTAATCCATACATTTGAATACACATATGACTGTATGTATTAGGAAGTTTCTATTGCCTCAAGTGAGCTTTAGTTTTAGTTTTCCCTCCCTCACCCTTCGGTTTCCTCCCTCTCCCATTTGATCCTCCTGTTTCAGTCTCTACCATCAACCCATCCATGACTATCTATTCTATTTCTCCTCCATACGGCGATCAAACAAATCGATGAGTGTCTTCCTTGCTCCAAGTCCTTGACAGAATGAACTGTCTGTCATTGGTTTTATTGACATTGGCCATTTTGACTTGCGTACAATGGAGTCTCAAAGTAGTTTTGATTTGCATTTCCCTGATGACTGAAAATGTTGAAGATCTCTTTATATACTACTTCTCGGCTACTTGAATTTGCTCTTTTGAAAAATTCTCTGTTTACATCTATAACCTGCATTTTAATTGGTTTATTTGCTTTCCTGATGTTCATGTTTTTTGAATTTATATGTATTAGCCTCTAATAGATACATAGTTAAAAAAAATATTTTCCCCACCTTTGGACTGCTGCTTTATCCAAATGAAGCTTTTCAGTTTCATGAGGTTTTGTTTAGTAACTGTTGTCCTTAGTCCCTTTGCTAATGGTGTTCTATTCAGAAAGCCATTTCCTTTGCCAACAAGGTCAAGGCTACCTCCAACTTTCTCTTCTGTCAAACTCATGTTGAAGTTTTTGATCTATTTGGATTTAAGTTTGTTCAGAGTAGTAAGTGTGGATATATTTGGATTTTTCTATATGCATCTGTCGAGCATATCCAACACAATTTATTGAAGATGCCATCATTTGTCTAGTGTTTATTTATGGCTTCTTTATTTAAAAAATAAAACAAATATCCATGTGATATAGATGAATTTGATAACAGTGATAATTATTTTTTTGCTTTTATGCAAATTCCATGCTTTTTTATTACCATATTCTTATAGTATAATTTGAGGTCATTATTATTCAGGCCATTTTAGCTAAGCTAGACTTTTGTGTATGTGAGTGTGTGTGTGTGTGTGTGTGTGTGTGTATACGAGTTTCCATATGAATTTGAAAATTGTCCTTTGAAGTTCTATGAATAATTTTGTTGCAAGTTTGATGCTTTGGGTAGAATGGCCATTTTTACTATTTTAATCTTTCTGATCCACGAGAATAAGAGATATTTTCAACTCATATTTTCTTTAATTTCTGTCTTCAATGCCATATACTTTTTAAATGCATACACTTTTTATTAATATTATTATTATTTTTACTTTATTGGTTAGAGTTATCCTCAAAATAGTTTTTCGAGGCTATTGCGAATGGTATCATTTTCTTAATTTATTTCTCCATTTGTCATTTGTTTATAAGAAGGCTACTGATTTGTATGCATTAATTTTGTATCTTGCTAATTTGTGGAAAGTTTTTATAGGCTCTGGGAGTTACTCGGTGGAACTTTTATGATCGTTTTTGCATAAAATCATTAACTGCAAATAAGAAAGATACTTTGAGTTTTCTTCCTATTTGTATCCTTGTTGCTTAGATAAGACAAAGTATTATATTGCATTGGTATAGGGAGATTAGACAATCCTGCCTTGTTCCTGACTTTAGTGGAAATACTTTGAATTTCTATCCATTCATGTTGATGTTGGCTCTTATTATTCTTAGCCCTTGGGTAATGAGACTTTGGAGGACAGAAACAGACAAGGCCCCCCAAGCTCCCTGTGTCTCTCACAGTTCTGGGTCAGAAGGTTCAGAGCAGAGAATGTATGCCACCAGGGATAAAACAGAAAGCAATCTGCTTTGTTGTGGTGTCACAGTAAAGTATTGTGAACTCTAAAGAATTTTTTTTTATCTGTTGAGATGACTGAAATTTGGAAAAAGTCAGTTCTTCTTAGTAGTTTGTCCATAGAATGGCAAGGATTCACTAAGGATCCATCCATTCCTGGTGTCCCTTTAACAGCCCCAAATTTCCTCATCAGTTTCTGGATTATAAACAGTTTAAATTCATATATATATATATATATATATATATATATATATATATATATATATATTTTTCAGAGACTAAAATATAAAATGCTGTGATTTTATTTCAGTGTTTTGCATTGATTTAGAGTTAGGATTATTGTTCCTTCACACATGGGGATGTCTTGAAGGCTTAGCTGGAATAGAAAATACACAGTTAGATAGATTCCTTCATCTGCTCCTTGTTGGAATCTGGGCGGTATCATGTGTGACCAGAGGAATCACAGAAGGCAGGTATGTGAAAAGGGGAACTGTGGTGTTGGATGAATGTAGAGCTACTCAGTGCTGGATGGAATCATGTACCTAATCAAGTCAGGTACCTCAATGAGATAGATAGTCCCATCAAAACCGGTTTTGTAACTCTGAGTTATTCCGGCTGTAGAGACATAAGCAATCTTAGTTTCTCTTTATTACTAGGAAATCTTGCATCTAAAAAGAAGAACAAAATATAGTTTTAAGGGAAAGGCCTAAAAATCTGACTTTTTTCATTTTTATTTATTCATTTTCTTATTTTGAATTTTTTTCATTTTAAGTAAAACAATTTCAAGAAAACAAGGCGCAAGGCTGAACTATCACTTTTAGCTGTGTCTTATCAAATAAGCCATCTAAAAACAAACTGTTTAGGACCAATTCCACTAGTGTAAATAGAGACAAAGATATGTACATCCATTCTTCCAGTGGTGGCATCTTAAATGCATCTAATGTACAAAAATAATTACCAGGATCTGAAGTAGCCTGACAGACAAGGCTATGCATTGAATTAAGACTTTAATTATTGCTCGGTTTAGATGACTAAGGAGCCCAGACATTCTACAGTCAGGCATTGGGCTCATATCTCCCAGCACTGCAGGTTTGTCTATGTGTGGGAATTAAGCAGCTGAAAAGTTAACAAAATAGGTGTGTACAAATACTTGGAAAGGATCATAACTACAAGGATTATTATTTGTGTGAAGAACATCTGTCTCTGTCTCCAATGTGAACAAGTTTCCAATAGCTTCTGAGCTTTAACCAGGAGAGGTCAGATAGTGTACTCAGGCTTATTTGGAGAGATCAGTAACTTTCAATCTACTGCATATTATACAATAAAGCATGAAAGATTTAACATTTGTAACTTTTAAAAGAAATTAAATAGATTTTATTCACCATGTTTATCAAAAGATTATAATTTTTATATAAACAATGTGAGAAGGATAGAGATCATATTTTGCATTTTCATGTTATATTGTTAGAGTCTGTGATATATTTTATACCTACAGCATAACTAACTCACTTGAGATGCTGAGTGCCCATCAGAAATGTATATTTATATTGCTGCTTCATAATATTTATGGCTACAAACTAGAGTCACGTAGTTAAAGTATTCTCAGTTGTTTACTATGTGCTCCAGTAACTAAATTGACTACTGGTTATTTAAATATTATTAAAATGGCATTTAAATTGATGACTCTCAAACATGTAATCCTCAGTCACGTCTCTAAAACTCAATATCCGTATGTATTGTTTAGCCTGTTTAAAGGTGAATGGTGTTTTTTGAAGGATGATTTCAATTGCATGACCACATGTAATGTCTTTGATCTTTGGGGATAAGAGTCAGAATTCAGTGATAGCAGTTGGGACATCTCAGAAGTGTAATAATTAGAAGACTCAGGTTGAAGATAACTTCTGGACATCATGTGCTGAGGTAGCTTCCTTTTTAATCAGAAAAAAAACAATAATGTTAGGAGCAGGAATGATGTAGCTTTGTTAATTATCATTGGTAATTTTCAGAAATGTTTTAAGTTTGGGTGTCTTTAGTAGTAGCTCTGGTCTCAGTGGAAGCTGCAGAGATAGGAACTCGGACCAAGGGTTTGATTTTAACTATAGTTAAAGGATGCTTGCTTTGGGGTTCCTGAGAAGACAGTATGTCAGTCACAACTCTAGAGAGTTGTTGTTGAAGATGAGATTTATTTACTATTAAAGATGGTCTCTATTTTCCTCTCCTTTTCAGTACCCATTATAACTGTCAATGTTTCTTGAGATGTTTACTAAAGTACGATCAGCCAAATTCTACTAGTGGACCCTAATGAAGGCCATAGCTGATCCTCCTTTTGAAAGAGAGGGACTAATAGCCTTGTATTGATCAACTCAGGTCAAATCCCTGTCAGCGGAAACAGATTGACTTATAGTGCTAAAAAGAACTGTATTCTTTAGTTGAAAACTTGAATAAGTGCCATGAAACCACAGGCTTATTATACTGGAAGTATAGGCCTGTATTAACTATATGGTGAAATCTAAACCCTACAGCAACAGCAGTAGAGAAATAGTATTGTATTCACATTTCTCAACATTATATGCAAGCCTCTGTTAAGTAAGCACCACCATGAAAAAGTTTGTGCAACTCATTACTTATGCATAATTCCTATTAAGTTTAGAAGGATGGATGATTAGAAGGTATCGGCAGAATGGTATATTTTATCAATTATCCATTTGCACTGAAATATATCACGTTAAAGTATTAAAACTATTCTAGACATTTCCACACTCAGAGACAGAACATGCCTGTTTCAAGCATTTAATATTACGTGCTTTTCTTACTGTACTGTTATTCCTTATTTCTTACTGTATTATTTATTCCTGTGTCAGCTCTGCTCTAAGTTCTAGCTTCGTGATATCTATACCACAAACCAATAGTTCAGTCAGAGAACACGGAAGCATACCCACCACACTTCAAGAACTCTGGCTGAATATTTTTAAAATGAAAATGCTAATTGCTGTCCTAACATGAATATGTAGAAATAAACATTTGCCTTCATATCAGAGCATCAGTGGAAAAAAAACCCATACATCCTATCATCAATAGGACTTCACTTCATGTACCTTACTGGGGAATTGGGATGTAAGTAGTGAATATTGGGACGAAACTGCGATCAACTATGCTGATTCTATGTTGAACAGACCAGTTCTGCATGCTGAGGTTTGACTTCTACCACTGTAGAAGTATCATGACATCCCTCCTACAGGGACCTTACCTAGTGTTTCCCTCAGTGTGTTCTTTACCTGCAAATCATCATTGAAAATATAAAACGTTGAAAATGCAAGGGATATTTGTGGAGAGATAAAGACTTACATGGGGATTGGTGTGCTCCTCGGAGAAAGGGGCAAGGAAATGGGGAGTGTGACCGAACAAAGTCGTGAGCACCTCCAGGCAGGTTTCATCAAATGTAGCTTTGGCCCACAACCCACAGGGAAGTGCTGGGGTCAAGTCCTGTCTTAGGCTCTTTTGAAACCTGTTCAGAGCAACAGTGCTTATATATTCTCACATTCTTCCAACGTGGCTTCATTTTCTCAATCACCTCACTATCCCAGTGCAGCAAGGTAGGTAGGTATGCTATCGCACATGTTCATGAATGTTGAAGTAAACAAATTTCACGGAGTTTGGAGCTAGATCATTCAATAGTAACCTGTTTAGTACACATCGGTGAGGAGGTCAGCTGAGATGCTCAGCACCCATGTGAAAGTTAGTTCTTTGAATGTGTTCTGTAGTGGTTAAGAGCAGTAACTATCTGGTCACATAAACACGAACCTTTTCCTGGTCCTAACTCAATGTGAAAGTTTTGAAAATTAAGTTTATGAATTTCGTTTCCTCAGTGGTTAAATGGAGATGATTTTGATGAGACCAGTATCAGAGAAATTCCCAGGTTTGGATAAATTGACGGGTATATGCTCTTTGACAAGGTTTGGAAATATCACAAATGATAAAGCAGAGTGACTATGAGACTTAAGAAAAAGAATGCTATATTAATGAAATAACACTGAATTTCAACATGTAATATCACAGTATATTTAGGAAAAGGAACAGATTCTAATCCCGAGTGTTAGGGGAATTTGTATGATATCACCAACATGGGTTATTCTTTTTAATGTGTGTGTTTTTCTCATTTTTTAGGCAAATTCACTTTGGATTGTAAACAACATTTATAAACAATAGCAGCTACACTAGTTGTTCCAACACATGGATTCATTTATATAAGGGAGTTAGGCAGCTGCACAGACTTCTTAGACACTATAGTTAGGTGTAAGATGTTATCAGCATACCACACCCACCTCTCCCAGAGATGTCCCCAGTGGAACATCTATTCAGATAGCAGCTAACTTTGTCAGTGTATGCCAGTACATTGCCAGCCAAAAGAGTGCAGCTGAATCCCATACAACCCATGCCAGAAAATTAATTCTAAATGTCTTCCTCTTAACCTTTTTTCGCACCAAAGTTCTGAGTTCATGTGCCACAGAGAATTTTGTCTCTACTGTATCTCTCTACTTTAGCTAGCTGCAAGGGAAGGTGAGAAAATAAATTTCTAGTGTACCCTAAATATGTTTAATTATTAGAAGTTGCCACATAGCTTCTGTGATGTTCCCAGACCACAATAGAGACAATATAATGATTCATGAGCGTATATAACAGAAAGCTCTCATGAGCGTATATAACAGAAAGAAACAATTAGTTGATGTTATCAGTTGTTGGATTCAAGAAGTGCCCCCCTATGAAGAGAAGTTTTCTAGTACATAGCAGCTATTTTATGATTAACTAGAAGATATAGACAACAAGGAACTCTGGCCTAACTTTTACAGGCAAGTAAGCATGGGGTCAAGAACAAAGATAATATTATTCCTTATTCAACATATGGAACATTAATAAATTAATGGGGAAATGCATATATAGAATCTCCTTCTGGGTAGCAAGGGAAAGCTTAGTGAGCAAATGTTGGCTGAGGACCCTTCACACCGATGATGAAAATATTAAATTAAAGAATAAATGCATTTTTGAAATGTCAAATTTCCATAGATGTCAAAGGATTGAATAAGAAATAAAAGATATTAAGTTTTCAGGGGAAACATGTATGATAATATTCAGGAAATAACCAGGGAAAGATGGGCAAGGGTATTTAATAGGAAGTTTGCTAAAGTGCAGAGTGAGGTGTAATAGTGATAAAGACTATAATAAATTCAGGTATCATTTTGATGTTGTTTACCCAAACTATAGGTGAGCATGATGAGTGATTAGAATAAGATGTTAGGGAAACTCTATTTCCAGCATTGGTGTAGATTGAAGATGATGTAGTAGGCATTAGAAAAGAGTTTCACCATTGTATTTACCTAATCAGAAGGCTCCTACTTTACTTGTCCATAGGAAAGTAAACAGGGTGCAAAGTGCAATGTGCACAGAATGACCCCATGCTTTGTGGCTACAAGGTACATGTAGACTGGAAAGTGGAGGCACACCCCAGTCATGACCTCAAGAGGACAATGCTGGCATTCACATCCATAGAAAAGTGACAAGAAGCAAGTTTGGCTGGAGAGATAATTAGTTTAGATAAAATATGGTAGACTTAATGTATTATGTTACTTTTCTGGGCTCCACAACACATTATCACAAACTAAGTAGCTTAAACAAAACTTGTTTATCACTGTTCTGGTGATCATCCTGATCCTTGATAGGTCAGTCCTTGGCTTTTTGCTGCAGTATGAGAGAAGGAGGCTTCCTTATATCAGCTCTTCCCAATGAATTGCTACTCTCTGAATCTTGCTTCCATTTGTCACCTTCTTGATTAGTTTAGGCCCTCGAGAATATTCTCTCTGTCATAAGTTCAACC
This sequence comes from Phodopus roborovskii, assembly GCF_943737965.1. Lineage (NCBI taxonomy): Eukaryota > Metazoa > Chordata > Mammalia > Rodentia > Cricetidae > Phodopus > Phodopus roborovskii. The sequence continues at coordinate 1,757,538 of NW_026126689.1, read as the reverse complement.
AAACAATGACTTTCAAAAATCATTCATGTTTAGATGTGCCTACTGGACAATGGTTAAGGGGATTGAAATTACAGATGTACACATAGAAGTTGAATGTCTAGATGTGATGTGGTATGAAGAGTTGTATATATTCAAGGAAGATTATATTGAGGAAAGGCAAACATCAGAGACCCCGCAAAGATAAAGTCTTAATTAAAATACCTATATTTCATTCAAAGAAGTTCACATAAAGGTTGAAGGGGGATATAAATAGAGAATATGATGATTGTGGAGGTTATGAACTCAAAGAGGATGTAAAAGTTGAAAATAATTAACAGTAAAGGAAAGAAAAGAGGAATGGATAAACTTATAAAGCTTAGACTAGCCTTTCCTCTACACACTTAATTGAAAGTATTAACTGTGATTTTCTGAATTTGAGGCAAAAGGAACATTCCCTCTGCTGAGAAGAATACTGGCTTGCCAAATATCCAATGCTATTTACCACAAAAGGAAACAGGATAATGATACTCTGTAATCCAATTGGAGACTTGGTATTATGATAATACACACACACACACACACACACACACACACACACACACACACAATACAAGACTTTTTTTGCACTCTAGAAAAGTGTATTAGAAACCTTCTTTAGAGAGTTGACTGTAATATAAAAATGCCCATTGTATGAGTAGGCTGGAGAGGCATGGACAAGAAGCAGTATTGAACATGTGTCTTCTCTGATTTGCACCTGCCAATCTTGAATCTTGGTCCCATAAAACACAGCCATGTTGCCTTGCATCTTTGACTCCATGATACGTCATCAACTTTCAATTAATTAGAACGTCAGCAAATGAAGAGCAGATAACAGGGGTTAGTTTGTACCCACAGGAAGAGTTGCTAGTAGCTAGCATTGGTCTAGGAGGAACATGGTAAATTACACTTCCTGGGGGGTATGATTTTAAAGATATAATCATGAAATATTAAATGAATTGTAAAAGTGGCAGTGAGTTATACTTAGACACAGTGTCGCTGTGTGTATGATACAATATTCAGAAAGGTGTTAAAATATGTGCTTCAGCCTTGCTGAAGTTGTATGTGAGCTGCATATTTTCAAATGCTTCTAGGATACAATTGAACATCTTTAGGTTCTTCCATCCTATTTTTCTGCCTATTCTTAGAGCCCCCTTTGATTTCACAAATACTTCATTTCCAGAATGAGAACTGGGTGGCAAGGAAAGTTTCATTCTCCAAAGCTGGGGTTAGAAACAGAGGTTTTAATTTGCAAATTTAAATTCTACCTATGGACTTCAGCATTGTTCATTTCTACCTGGGATAAATATGTAGAAGCAGACCCTACTTTGTAACCGCTACCACTGAGTATATATTCTTGGAGCATGGTATTAGAAATGGTATGAAACAGGAGGAGGCAAGAAGTGACAGATGGCAACTACAATGGCTTCCTCCTATGTAGAAGAGAAATGTATTGACGATCGTGTGCGCTTTTAGTCACAAAAAGCAAACTTTGGGACAGTAACAATGCCTTTACCAATGCAATAGTAGTTTTGCTTCAGGTTTATTCATCCTGCTTACATATAAGAAATATTTTCTCTGTCTTTGGGAGCTTAAAATGATCGAAGGTTTCCCTGCAGTATGGTGGTGAGTTTGGGCACTTTCCTCTCACTTTCTTATTGTATATATACTGATTCAAAACCCCAGAGCTCATGGGTTAGATCTTAATTGTATAGCCCAAACTATTTAATGAGGTAGAATACATATTTATGATGTGGTTGCTAGAGTTGAGAAATATTTCACTAATGGATTTTCTATAAAATATAATTCCATGACACTCACATTGGCTGTAGACAAGGGTAGCAGAAAAATTTGGTGACTACCAACCCAGCTCTATGATCAGAACCTCACCTGGGTCCTTGACAAGAAAAGGTATCTTAACTGGAGTAATAACACAAACAAATATAAAGTCAAAACGTTTAGAAATATTCAAATAATTTGAAGATAGAATTAATTATTGATAATATTTTAGTGTTTTTTTCCTGTTCCCTATGCAAAATTAGATTAAAACCTCCCCATATAAGTATGTGTGTATATATATATATATATATGTATATGTATGTATGTACATACATATATATACTCATCTTTAATCATCTCCTTACTTGTATTTTAAAAACATTTCCCATTGTTATACATACTTTAATAATATATTTTACACTGATTTCTTATTATATATTTTGACCTATGATTATGTATTTAGATAAATTCCATCTTTCATAGTTAGTTTTTGTCATACTTGGGAAAAATGAATCTCAGTTGGGGAATTAACTATCAGATAAGTTGATAAGTTGGTGAGCATGTCCATTCCATGGGAGCTTTTTTTTTTTTTTTTTTTTTTTTTTTTTGATTGTCCACTGACATGAGAGGGCCCAGCTTAGTGTATTAGTGTGACATGTATGCTGAGTCTAAATAAGAAAGGTAACCAAGCAATAAGCAAGTCATAAGAACCATCTAGTAAGCTGCTGCAATCCTCTGTAGTTTCTGTTTTCCATTCCTGCTTCTAGATTTCTGCCTTGGTTACCCTTCGTAATGGACTGCGCCTGTAAGCCAAATAAACCATTTCCTCTTCCCTTCGTTTTTTTTAATTATTATTATTATTATTTTTATTTTACATATCAATCCTTAACCTAGAGGCAGGAGGGCGGGCCTAGTCCCTACTCCAAATGACTCGATTTTGTTGATCTCTCCTCTCCCCTTCTTTAAGTTGCTTTTGTTCATTTTGTTCATGATGTTTATCACAGCTATGGGAAGAATGCTAGAACAATTTTAATAGCATGGTAATATTTTACAGTGATTCCCTGTTATTAGTTATGATCTGCCGTTAGATATTTAGGTGAGTTCCTTGTTTGTCATTTTTATGTTGCTATAATAAACATTCTTTATGAAAGTCTTAGCCCACTTGGGAAGATGAGAGTACTTGGAAATGAAATTACTGAGACAAAGAGGAACACATAAAGTATTTGATGAATATTGAATGCCAAAAAGTTCATAAATGAGATGACGATTTACATTTGTGATACCTTGCTATTTTTCACTATAATGTACTAGCCAAATTATAACAATATGAGTTACCTCATTCAATCCAAAGCTTGGGCACCAACAGATCTTTCCTTTATTTTATTTTTTTCTTAGTTCTGTCTTTCCTTTTCCTCTTTCTCCACATTAGTGTCTGTCTCCGTCTTCTTTATGGCCTTTTGAGTGGAATCTAGTTGCTGCTAAAAGCTGTTCTTCATTACACGCACCCTTCCCAAAATCAGTAATAGTGTCTTAACTTCATAGTAATGACTCTCTTCCTGTTTTAAACTTAAACATCTTTCAGGCATCAAGGTCTACACTCTTCCATCTTATTTGTTATGTATTGTGATGGTCCTTGGGGTATCAGGTCACTAGAACCCCAAGGTTTATATTTTCATGGTCTTTTAAAGCAGAATAGCAATAATGTATCTAAAAAGTGAAAAATTATTTATATGATACTGTTATTGCAACCATCAGAGTTCACTAGCTTCCATCAGAGACCCTGTTTATTACTGAAGCAGCCTTCCTGAGTCTCCTCCAGTCTCTCAAGCACATTCTCTAACGTAATTTATTCATTGCTCTGATACAGTTGTTTTTCTTGCCTCAGGGCTTTATTTTCATCTCCTTACAATATACAAAATTAAACCCCAAAGACAACAGTATTGTATATGTTTCAAATAATTTTCAATGGATATTTATAATTTCTATTTCATGCACTCTAACAGGATCCTGTGCATTGATTGAGGGCATTGCAGAGAATACAAACCAATTGTAAATGTGGGTGGAATGCATATCTACTGAGATGGTTTTATCAATCTAAGTTGAAATATGCTTCAAAAAGCCTGGAAGAGAGCAGAGTTCTGCTTCTGTTGAGCTCTGTTTTACTGTGCGTGTGTGTGTGTGTGTGTGTGTGTACATGTTTGTGTTTTGTTTTGGTTGTTGTTACTGACTGTAGTTTTTCTAAAGAAAATAATGTGTGTGTTAAAATGTTTAATTAACAAAGATAGTTTGTATTCAGGCTGTGCCATGTGAATGATGGGTGCATATATTAGTGGTGTAATAATTATCTCAATTAAACTAGCATGCATATCAGCCTCAAGATCAAGACTGAAGCTATAGTCCTTGACCATTGTAAAACTGAACTCTCTGTTTACCCACTCTCCAACTTCCAGTTTTCTACTATTCTACTATCTAATTCTATAGGTTTGTTTTGGAGGTGTTCCACACATAAGTATGCTAATGCAATGTTTATCTTTTTGTCTCTTACCTAGCATGTTTTTGAATTGTCCCCATTGTAAGTGCATGACACCTGCAACCAAAGCACTTGAAATGCTCTAAAAGTTGAATTTATGTGTACAACTGTTTGTCTTGATGAATGACAGGATTCCTTTCCCTTTTATGATTGACATTGCTGGTGCTTGTGTGTGCACATACGTGAAGACACGCATGTACATAGATACATATGGTTTTCTTTACCCATTCATCTGTTTGGGACTTCGGTTTCCTCTCAGGTCATTGCTATTGTGAACTATACTAATGATCATGATGATGTAGGTCTAGTTGAGGAGACAATCTTGTTTAACATGTTAATCTCCCTCCCCTCCTCCCCTGTCCCGGCCCAACACCCATCCCATCCCCTTTCTGCTCCCCAGGGAGGGTGAGGCCTTCCATGGAGGAAACTCCAAAGTCTATCATATTATATGGAGCAGGATCTAGGCCCTCCCCCATGTGTCTAGGCTAAGGGAGTATCCCTCTATGTAGGATGAACTCCCAAAGTTCATTTTCTGGTATCTTCTTTAATTGATTTCTTTAAAGATTCAAAGTTCTTATTATACAGGTCTTTTATTTGTTTGGTTAGCATTACCCCAAGATATTTTATGGTGTTTGTGGCTATTTTAAAGGGTGATGTTTCTCTGATATCTTTCTCATCCCCTTTATTATCTTTATAGTAATGCTACTGAATTTTTGGAATTAAACTTGTATCCTGTCATTGTCATAGGGTAGTTCTCTTCTGCTTCATCTGTGTTGGGATGTTTAGGTCTTACTGGCATGGAGACCCTAGACACTGGTGGCGTCATATTGATCTTTCTGTTGTTGACTGTATTCTTATACTGTCGTCTACCCATCCCTTTTTCCAGTGTGTACCGTGGGGCTCTCTCTCTTTTAGTGGGTATGGGACCAAGGTTATCCTCTGGTAGGTCAAGCATGTCCAGTACTCTGATGGCTCTCCTCTTCCAGTAGGCAGAGGCGAGAGTACGATGTTGGCATACTCCGGATAAGCTGGTGTGCTGGGATGGGTTATCATCCCATGTGTATCCCCCAGGCCTCAGGAGTCTCTGAGCAGACCCCTGGAAGGTGGGCCAGAAAGAGACCTACGTTTTTGTTTTTGTTTGGGGGGTTTTTGCATTATTTTCTTTTCAATTTTTATTTTCTTGTTTTAAAATGTGTTTGCGTATGCACTGATTTTAGTGTTCCAACTTAGAAAATATTAACTGTGTATTTATTATAAATGACCTTTGCTGAGACATGAATATTCAATATCTAATTCATGTAGAATTTTATGGAAAAGTGTAGTGAATTTTAGCCAAAAGTATTTTCTACAGTAATTGACAAGATCCTATAACCTTTATTTTTCACCATGTGATATATTTATTTATGTGGATTAACCCATCTTTGTATACTAAGTGTAAATCCAACTTGATCATGGTATACATGCTCTATTAATGTGCTGTTCTATTTAATTTTTTAGAATTTTACTGATAAATTTCATTTAAAAGACCATGCAATCATCTTTTCTTATAGCATCATCATCATGTGCTCTCTTTATCTACATGTCTCTCTCTCTCTCTCTCTCTCTCTCTGTGTGTGTGGGTGTGTGTGTGTACAGACATACACCACACCAGCTATAAGAGGACAGTTTATAAAAGTAGAGTAGATTATTTTCTTCTATGGTGACATGTAGGGATTGATTCCAAATCATCAAACTGGTGCACCTCACACCTTCCCTGGTGAGTGGTCTCTCCGATTTGAAAATACTTCATGTTTTTTTTTTTTGTTTTTTGTTTTTTTTTTTTTTTTTTTTTTTTTTTTTTTTCTGAGAGGACTTGCAGAGCACTGGCCTTCATCTCTCCTTAAATGCTTGGTAGAATGGAACCATGGGACGACCCAGTTATGTTTGCTTCACTGTTTTATTTGGGTGTTTTGATCACTGATCAAAGTTACATACTATTAATATTACCTGGTTTAATGTTCTTCATTATTTTAACCACATTAACATATACATTCCCAGGAATTCATTTATTTCCTAAGATACTTAACTTACTGGACTATATTCTTACTCATAGTAATGTCTCATGGTCCCGTGTATTTCTTTACTACCATTTGTAATGCCTCTTTTTCATTTATAATTTTATCTTTGTGAGTCTACTGTGTGAGCTAAAGGTTTGTCAGTTTTATCTTTCTGAAATAATTGCTTGGTTCCATTGATTTTTTTCAATTGTCTTTCTGCTATTATTTTTAAGCTTATGACTCTTTCTTTTTATTATGTGAATACCCAATATACATGAAAAAAAAAATGCCACTAAATAATAGGTTGTACTTTATTTGAAAGATATGAATGTCCCTTTGAGCGCTTAGTTTAGATTTTCACAGATTTTGAAAATAAGTTAGGATTTTTCCCCCAACCAACTCTGAAACTTTGGAAAAAAGACACATCCTCTCCCATCATTCATTGCTTCGTTTTTAAAGCCGCCATAGCCGTGTGTTATTATAGGAACTATATCTTTATATAAAGGAAATACGCTGCTTGCTTATCTAAAAGACTTTCACTCAGTAAATAATGAATCAACAATAACAACAACAAAATTAAAAACAAGCTGGTTAATGTAGAAGAGCACCAATAGTTGTGTTTGCCCATAACAGACCCAACAAAAGAACATAAACCAAGCCTTTGATGCTGTGCTCACTTACGATGTGAAAGCTGGTTACAGAAACCTGTCCACTGATAATCAACATTCTTATATAAATAATGTGAATGTTCTCATAAACCATTAAGAGGTATGCATAAGACTATATGGGTTCTAACTCTATGCGTTATTTTGACATCTTAAGGCTACATGTATCCAGATAAAACATGTTAGCTACACAAAGTTAGCTTCATGATAACATTGCTCAGGTGGTTCCCCAAGTTCTTTTTACATAATAAGTGACAATGTATCTACTGTTTAGTATAACAGGGAGGTAGTGTTCTTGAGATTTATAACATAGTTTTAAAAAGGAAAGAAATTATATGAATAACCAAAAGATATCTTTCGGCCTCATATTTTGAAGAACAAATAACTTCATTTTTCCATATTGGACATATTTCTAATTCAATTAGCCACAATTTCATTGAAACTTCAACCTCTTTACGCTAATTCAGAGTCATTTACTTTGATAATCACTTAAGGCATACGTGTAGGGTAACAAATGATTTTGAGAATTAAATATGGATACATCTTTTTTTTTTGCATGTCTCCTTTTGTTTTTAAATTCATGTTTATGTGTCTCTGTGAGTCATGCCTAGAGTATGGAGCAGTTATGAGATATATAATATGAGCCCTGGAAATCAGACTTTGGTCCTTTGCAGGAGTAACACATGCTCTTAAGCAATGAGATGTTTCTCCAGTTCAGAATCCACCCTATGATGTTTTGATTAATCTGTTGACAAGAATATCAAGTGCTACACTACTTTTTTATTTGACAGCAACCATTATAAGAGTTTTCTGTAAACTACATGACAGATGGACTTACAAAGATTTTCTCATGTTTGTACGAAAATCTCAGGATAACCATAAAAAAAAAAAAAACTGTTTCAAATAATATTGTGCCTCCTCCCTGTGACACATGTATTTATAGGTGATTTCTCAAGCCTACTATGAGCTCTGCATAACTGTAACATCTGAAAGTTAGGAGAATTTTCATGGCTGTATTTTATTTGCTGCTAGATGACTTTAGTTAATGAAATTATTCCTCTAGTGCTTCTTATCACTAGATTTGAAAAAGAAAAACTAGACATATCATTTAAGACATACTCGACATGCATATGTGTATATATATATATATGTAAATATATACACATATATATATACATATATATATATATTTTCACATACATATTTTAAATTTGTCAAAATATAAAAAGAAGGTGATGTTTCTGTATTTGCAAACTGAGTGCTAAACAGCTATTTTTGCCTTTGTTAAATGTTCTACTTTATAACACATTTTGGAGTATCATGTGCTAGCTATGCAATACTCATTGAATACTGCTGGTAGTCATATTTATGTGCCTCACATTCCTGAGAGAAGCTGTACAAAGAGACACAAAGACCCGGAGAGTTTGCAATGCTGAAATCTAAGTCTGAGGGTAGGACATAGATTGTTGTGATGTACTTTAGGGTGATATATGAGTAGAGCTCATCTGAGTGAAAGATGCATGAGCCCCCACCCTCTTGGCTTGCCGATGTCTGGTGCCTGCTTGTCTCAAGAGTTTGAACAGGAAGGGTGGTAGAGGCCTGAGTCAAACCCAAATTGTTCACTGGGTTCTGTACTAGGCCAGTAAGATGGGGTGTTTGGGAGGGCTGCATAGGAGGAAAAGACAGAAATTTCTCCTAAAGAGAGGATTTTTAAATCCACTGTCTTGTACCACTTCAGAGTACTATTGGCCAGTATTGTATTTGTTCCATGCTCACACCCCTTTTTGCAGGGTTGTATATGTAAAACCACTTCATTTTTGTCATACACAAAGTGATTTGTGTTTAAAAGTTGATGCTTTAAATATAAACTTGCCAAGTAGAAAGAAGTATGGGGACACTCACATGTGTTATTTACAAATTTTATTTAATTGGGTCTACGTATAAGGGAAATTTTGAAAATATCCTTTTTCCAAGCAAAAGTGAAAGTGTCTCTAGCCGAGATAAAAAGACACTACTAGAGTTAAAGCTGGAAAAGAAAGGCAAGTGCCAAAATAGGGTAGGATGAAAAAAAAAAAAAAAAAAAAAAAAAAAGAAAGAAAAAGAAAAACAAAGAAAAAAGAAAAAAAAAAAAGAATGACATCTGTTTGTAAAAAGTGTCAAATACTAGATGATGCAGTAGGACAGTCCAGAAATTGGTTGTCAGGCAAGTATAAGCATGTGAGTTGAAACCCGGGGCATCCACTAAAAGCCAAGCAAGTAAATTCTTGTAAATCCAGTGCTGAGTTGGGGCTGAGGTAGGGGCTGGCTAATCAGCCAGTCTAGCTGAATCCTTGGACCTCAGTTCCCACTGAGAAACCCTCAAAGCCAGAACTCACAAGGAATCGAAGATACCAAAGCTGAGGAGTAAAACATGAGATCAGACGAAAACTAATAAACACTTAGAAAAACAGTGGTCTGCCAATCAAAATGAAGTTCAGTTGTATTCAAAACTTTTGAAAATAAAGGCTTGGGATGACAACACAGCGTCAGTTAGCACTGGCCTCTCTCCCAAAGAGCCTGGGTTCAAGCCCTAGCACCCACAAGAAGACTTACAACTTCCATAACTTCAGTTCCTGGATACCCATGCTCTCTTCTGGCCTCTCTGGACAACGATAAGCACACAGATGGTGTATAGTTACACGTGCAGGAAAAACATCTGTTCATATATTTTTTTAAATGGAAAACTAAATACAGATGTAACGATAAATAAATATTCACGAGGAACGTAAATGTTCCCAGCTTTTTGTGTTTTTCTTTCTTCCTTTCCATTTCTATCTTAACAAATACCTATTTGTAAAGAACAAACAACAAAGGAAATAAATACAGTTTCATGGATTTGTCCCCTAAGAAACAGAGAGAGGCTCATCTTTAACCCTAAATCAAATGACACCAGTAGACAATGCTGCTGATGGTGCGTGATGCTTTTAGCCTTTATTTCCGCATTACATTAGGGTCACTTCATTACTTTCTAAAAGGATTTGATTTGCCTGTTGTTCATCGAATTCGCTTACAATCTCTGGAGGCAGACTCTTTGGCCTTTGAAGTATTTTCTAAGTCTCCCCACTTACTTAAAATATACCCCTATTTTAAAGCAGCCTAAGTAGATATTTAAAGTTTTACAATCTTTGGGAGTCTTTTGTTTTAAATATCTCTGTAAAAAAAATAAATAAAATATATAATGGGAATAGAAAATATGAGCTTTAGAATCAGGCCTAACAGGGATGAAACTGATTCCTGCCTGTATGCTTTTCATGCACACACATGAACCTCCAGTGCTTGTTTGGAAGTGTCTATGGCCCAATAATCTTTACAAAGATAATACTTAAGTCTATTTCTCTAACTGATCTTTTTATATTAACTTGTATTTATTAGTATATGTTCATGGAGCTATGACTAAAATTAGTATCTTCTATATTCAAACTCTCACAAAGTATATTGGAAAAAGAAAAAAATTACTAACTATCCAAAAATTATAGAAAAGAATTTTCTTAACAGGTTTTTTTCTGTATGTACAGAGGAGGACTGGATAAGGGAGGCAGAGGGGGAGGCAGACTAAGGGAATGGAGGAAGCATGGGGAGGGAAATATGAAGTCCGAATGTAAAATAAATTACTAAATTTAATTTAAAAGTTCAGTATAAAATGCTTACTCACTCTAATCAACATATTAAAGGTTATAAATGTTATTTTTCAAATATGCATTGTTAACATTTATTACTTTGATGGCTTTAAATAGTATTCATAAATGTTTGGCTTTGAGATGTATACCTTTATCTATGACATTTCCCCAAGACCCACACTCACAGCTATAGTGGTATATTATTTATGACTTATTAAAGATGGACTGAGACTTAGAAAAGCAAAGTCAGGCTCGAGTTATAGAGATCAGACAGTGGTGATACACACCTTTAATCCTAGGACTCAGGATTAAGAGGAAGATGAATCTCTATGAGTCCAAGACTACCCTGATCTACACAAGATTGAATCAATCTAAAAGAGGATTATGGCTCACACCTTTAATCCCAGCACTAGAGGGGTATAAAAGACAGGAGCAGGTAGTTAATAAGAGTCATTGATTCTCCAGCTTAAGCAGCAGTCTGAGGCTTGGCAAGACTGAGGTAGAGATAAGAAGCTTTGCTTTTCTGATGCTCAGCTTGAAGTTTCAACCCCTATATCAGACTCTGGGTCTTTTAATAATTCATGTTACACACAGCTACAATTGGAATCTTGACTGTCTCATAGTCAACTCAAATTAGGGATGAAAAACCTTTCTTAATGTTGTTCTTAATCTTGTTTCTTTAACCATTTCTAGTTATCTAGAAATGAAACTATTGTGCCTTAATTTGGGTGAGATTATCTAGAAGTTACCCTCGATTCCCTAATTCTTATTTCTCTCACACCACGGTCACTAGGAGCTCACTTGCCTTCCTACCAGCCCAGCCGTTCATCCACCCTATTGTTCATCCAGGCTCGATGTCCTACCCTGCCCTCTGTTTTTCATTTCAATAGCCTTGGAGCTTCCAAAATTTTCTCCTCAGTGCAGCCAGTACCATGTTGTTTTCCAGAGAAAACAAAGTAAAGTGAACATTGCAACGAAAACAGAACTTTCCAGATACTTAAAGCAGTGCCTATGAGCAAGTGTAGAGAAGCTACTGTTTTCTGAGCCTTTTTGTTTCCGGAGAAATTTCTGTTAGTTCTTCTGAATTATCCTAGTTACTTTTTGCAAGATCATCCAGTTTAACCTTGAACTGTGAAAGGAACTATTAGAGATTTTATAAGAACAATTGATACCATATATATATATATGTATGTATGTATGTATGTGTGTATGTATGTATGTATGTATATATATCATTTATTTATACAGGATTATACTACAAACAACTCTGGGTCCAGCATCCATGAACTCAGTCAATCATGAACTGAAGATACGTGGAGAAATTAAATTTTGCTAAATACAAGCAAATTTCCTTTCTTGTCCTGTTCCCTAAACAATATAGTACAACAAGCATTTTGCATAGAATGAACATTGTGTTAGGCATTAAACATAGTCTTCAGGCTATTTAAAGTACTACAGGGAATGAATGCACACAGGTTACTTCGAATCCAAAGCTTCATTACCTAAGGGACTTGAGCATCTGCAGATTTTTGGTTTCCGTGGGGATATACGGAATGCAATCCCCTGTGCCTTCCCACAGACTAATATGTTTACGAGCCCATCTGTCTCACCACCATCCCCTAACGCTGTTTCCTCCTCATTGAGAGCCCGTGGAGGTGGGAGTACTATAAATATTTTCTGTTTATAGAAAAACACACCCACAACAATTTTGGTAAAATAGTTTCATCTTGCTGATATCTGGATCTTGGCAAAAAACCTCCCTTCTGAAACAGATCCTGCAGTTGCCATACATGTTCAGGGAAAGAGCCTGTCACGTGTTATACTCAGTGGCTGTAAGAATGAACTTGAGAAGGACATAATGGTTGCTGAGTAGGAACTGGCATCTGGGGCTAAAATGACTCAAGTGTGGAATATGTGTTGACCAGAAAAGGAGGACCCGCAGTCTGTGTGTGTGCATCTCAGGGAGATTAGAGCTCACCCAATAGATGGCTGAGTCATGGGAAGATTAGAGAGCTCCTAATAGCTGAGTGAATCCATAATAGATATGTTTGCTCTACTTTACTATATTGGCCTTGAGAATAATCCTATTTCTATTTTCTCCCTAAAAAGAAAAATGGAATTAAAGTATAGTCTTCAAGCCCTCTAAATGACCCTATCACAGGCCAAATGCACAAATATAAAAATTGCGACTACACAGTAATTTTCAATAACAGAGTCTGTCAGAATTGTCGTGTTCTTTCTTTGGAAAGTAGACTCATCTTGTGTTCATTGGAAATACATCAGCTAATATATTTCCCTTATATCCTTGCATAGATCATCGACAATATCATATTACTTCATGCACGATGGCATATTTAAATTTTGTGTATAAAATTTGCAAGCATCAATTGACAGCATAATTGTACTTATTACATGTGGATTAGCATATGGCTTTCTATACATTTTCTGCTGATATGCTATTGTGATACAGAAGGTATATGCTTGCTAATCTTTCCTTTCCTGTTGATGTCTTTTAGAATAACACCTTCAATCCAGAAGATAATGAGACTCCAGTCAAGGAGTCATAGAGGCAGGTGGCCTCAAATATTATTTACAGCTCTAATTATCCTGCTGATAAAAAGATAAACTGTATTAAGTTGGCAGTTAGAACATTTACATTTTGAATGACCTTCTAACCCATTTCCTTTCTTAACTGAGCAAAATAATAAGGTAAAATTACCAGATGGAAACTAGATTTTTCTTTTGACACATCTATCACATTCCAGTTTGAATTTCATTTAATGTTAGCCATTTCATTAGAAACTGCCGTATATGGTAAATATTATCAAGTAATCAGTGGCATCTGATTTCTTAGACTTCACTTAAATATCATATACAAACAGACAAGTTTCATGACTCTTGGGAAACAGAAACATGCCAGAAGCATGTCTTGTCCCTCCTGGACTACCAAGGAAATCCTCTCTCATCCCCAGTATTCATAAACCCTGCTCACTTCCTCTACTGATCAGATTAGCCTATTTCTAAGAAAGAGACTGTTCCCTTTCTCAGGGTGATGTGATAATTCAGGAGGATCACCCTTAGGTCATGAAAATCTTAAAACTGAGGTCTAAAGCAGGGTCCATTTCTTAGTTTTGTCTGCTCTGATTATTAGAAATTAGGTATGAGCCAAGGCTGTGTCATAGGTAATGACCAGAGACTTAATTTTGAGAGAATATGAAGTCAGAATATGAAGGCTAATAATGAACACAGACATACAGGCATCTTCTTGAGTGAGAATACACACTGAATAGGAATGAAGCCAAAAATAACATCTGGGGAAAAATGTGGAAACTCTTACAGAAGTTTTAGATTTTTGCAGTTTGGGTATCAGACTGCAGATTAACATGTATGTACTGAATAGTCAGAAGAATGGCTTAAGCATTGAGCAGCATACAAGTATTGTCCTGGAGCTAACTAGGCATGGGAAAAAAAAAAAAAAAAAAACACCTATACCAACTGAGCCAACCTTGCCAGCCCTCTTTGTTAATTTATTGATGTTTTTATCTGTCCTTTTCATTTTTGTTGGTTGGTTGTTCTAGTCTGTTTTTTTTTTTTTTTTCTTCTTCTTTTTTTTTTGGTGGTGGTGATGGTGTTTTTGTTTGTTTGTTTTTACTTTTAATTGATTCCTTATGGATTTCATACCAACATCCCAATCTTATGCATATTCCCACCCCCATGCTTCTGCCCGTCTGCCCTTGCAACCTCGCCTCCAAAACAAAATTTAAAAGTAACCTCTCCCCTCCCCAAAAAAGCAGAAAAATAAATAAATAAATAATAAATAAAAGGAAATCTTGACATGGAAGATGGAGTGTGGCCCAGTGAGTCACACAATATACCGTTTGTCCATATATTTTTACTTGCAAGTGTTAATTGAAATGAGTGGTCGGTGTGGTTCCAGGCCTCTGGCTTCTGCTATACCTTTGATCCTGGGCCCTCACCGGGGGCAACTCTTGGAAGTCCTATTGTTGCCCTGTGTCAACGGAGATCCTATAGTTTTGGATCTGCAGGTTGGACTCTTCACATGCTCCAGCAGTTTATAGATGAGGTGGGTATCGGGGTGAGTACTGTTTCTTGGCCTGGGTGGTAGTAGCTGGGCTGATCAGCCTGGCAGATTTGCCCCATGGTCACCAGGAAGGCCAGCTCTCCAGCACTGCCCTGGCTAGCTCCAGTTCCTCTGCTCTCACATCCTCAGGTCCAGCTCACCTGCAGTCACAGCATCAGGGCCAGCTCTACTGTTTTGCCCAGGCGAGATGCAGGACCTGCTCTGTGGATTGCTGTCGTTGGTGAGGGACACGGCCAGCTCTTCCTTTCTTGTGACCCAGCTCGGGTCTTCTGCCTGTCACAGTGGCAAGCAGGAAAGGGGGTAGATGGGCAGGCAACAGGACGTTATTTCCATTATACATCAGGACTGCATGGAAACCGGAGGTCTGAGCTGCCACGTGGATACATGTTAGCATTTGGCCACCATGACATCCTGGCCCAGACCATTTCCAAGGACCAAGTCTGGGTTCGTGGTCCTACTGCAGCCTGAGTCTGTGCCCTATGTTGCCACTAATGGCCGGGCACATTGATTCCCAGGATCCAGGCATCCATCCACCTCTGACCTTCTTGGTGCCCAAGGGCTGTGCTGCTGCTGGGCCAATACAAACCTGAGAAACATGCGCTGTCACCCCTGGATCATGGTATTATTTGTACCTGAAATGTGGCCAGGACCATGACTGGGTCCGTGGTCCAGCCACAGACAGGACTTGTGCTGATGTCCAAGGTTCCCATTCCCTTCAGAGGCAGCGAGGATGCCCGGGTTCTGGACCCACATCTGAGACCATGTGGGGGTTCGAGCGCCATGTTGCTGTTGGCTCCATGCCCATCTGAGTGACCTGCGCTGCCGCCTGGGGTCATAGTGTCATCAGTGCCTGGGCTGCTGCTGAGGGCTATGTCTGTGTCTGTAGCCTGTAGCCTTGCAGCAGCCACAGTCTGTGATTATGCCTATAGCTCCTTTTTTTGTTCTGTTCTGTTTGATGTTTGTCTGCTTGCTGTTAACAGGGAGAATAACCTGAAACTACTACGATCATCTTAACAATGCCAATGAGTGGGCAGCTACCTGTGGAGCATGTGGGAAATTACCTTAAATTAACTACATACAAAATTCAGACTTCACTGGTAACATACACAAAGAAAGAAAACTGTTGTGTTAATCTGTGGACTGGCGCATATGAGGCTGCCTCCCTCCAAACATAGGGCATAATTTCCTGGAAGCAGGCATGCTTACCACCAAGTCATGAACCCTGCTTCCCAGGTGGCATTTATAAATATAAGAGACTAGCATGTCACAGCAGGTGAGGCTCCTGCAAAGGGTCAGAGTTCAATTCCTACGACCACCAGGGAAATCTTATAACCAAGTATAATCCAGCTCTAGGAGATCCAACACTACCCTCTGTTGTCTTCCAGGAGCATCTGTATACACATTGGACGGACACACACACACACACACACACACATACACACACACACACCTACACACACACACACACACACACACACACACACACACACTCACTCAAAAGAAAATCACTTTTAAAAATAAAAATGCAGAAATCTAGCAGATGCCAATGGGCTAGAAGTTGCAATAGCCCCTCCTTCCGTCAGGAGAGTCACTCAGGAGCAGGCTGTGGCTTACACAGCAGCATCACTGATATAACACAGAACTATTATATAGCATGTAGGTTTATCTGTTTTCTCCACATACAGAACAACAATGTTGTGAACATTAAAAGAGTATTACATTTTTGATTTCCCACGTGATAAAAATCTTCATTAAATGAAGAATATTTTGGCCTTTTGTCCAAATTAATTAGGTATTCAGAGTGTATATGAGAGTGAGTATAATAAGAGATGGCTATGGAAATTCTGTAAGGACCCTCAATGGCTGACACTTAGAAGTTCTCTGTGCATATTTTCTGGATGATTGAGCTAGAGCAGTTATTCATAGTGAACATGGAAATGACAAAACACATTAATAATAAGAATTATGTGTGGCTGAGTCTTAGTATAAATAATAATACCCTTTGTTAAAAAATAGGTGAACAAAAACTTACATGATAAATCATTTGAGAAAATAAAGCACCCTTGGATAGTATTTGTTCTACATGTCTGGAGACATGAGTTCAAATCCCCAGAAGGCAAATAAAAGCTGGGTTTATTGGTACACAAGTCTACCATCCCAGTGTGTCTGTGCAAAGATGGACACAGAAGAATCCATGCAAAGTACAGGCCATCTAGATAAAAACATAAATAATTAATTGTATTTAAAACAAACTCAATAGTAGTATAAATGATTTTATCATATTATGGTATTCATTTTAATTTTATTTATAAAGTTAAAAACACAGCTATTCCTTTTATGCCATATTAACTTATCCTACAAAATAATTCTGATTATCTGGAAGTTTTTCAAGTATCTAATAAATATATGTTATTTCCTTAGTAACAATCTATTCCTTTGCTAGTGAGATTAATTGAAATATCAGTTTTGAAGTTCACAATGACCTCTAACTTTTAGATCTTTTCTTTAATATCATCACTTAGGGAAATATGCACACAAATAATACTATCTCTCGTGACCAGGATGGATATAGGATATTCTTTAAAATAGGATTACATATAATTCAAACTGTTTAGAAAATAAGTAAAAGTTAGAAGATATGTACCCATTCAACATTTTAGATTTAGTTGCTATCATGTTATATTATCATTATATTAGTTTACATAGTGCATGCATACACAGCAACTCTAAAAGTGGTGAGTATAAACAACATGCAATAATATGCATGTGACTGAAGAGAATGCTGGTTTCTTCTCTCTGGCCCAATGTTCCTCCTGTGTTTACAGCTGAGGCTTCTTTCCAGACTAAGAAGTTGACCAGACACAGCTTTGAGCAAGATTTCAGGTTTCGCACTGACATCTTTGATGTTAGCTTTTGTGTAGGATGACAGGTGTGGGTCTAGTTTCATTCTATATGCAAGCAAACATTTCCCCAACCTTATTTGTTGAAAATGCTATCTTTATTCCAGTTTCTCCTTGGCATCTTTGTTAGGTATCACATGGTTGTACTTACTTGTACTAGTGTATGGGCCTTCTGTTTTGTTTCATTGGTCTACCTGTCTTGTTTTTGAGGCCAGCGCCATGCAATTTTTGTTACTAGGTTCTATAATTTATGTTGAAATCTGTGCTGGTAATCCTTCCAGAACTGTGGTTGGATTTTTGTTTATTTGTTTGTTTGTTTTTCTCTGAAAGTTGTTCTGGCTGCCCAGGGTCTTATTAAATATTAGGTTTTGTTGTTGTTGTTTGTTTTCTTCTATGTCTGTCAGAAGAATGCTGTGGGAAGTTTTATTGAAATTGCATCAAACCTATGAATTGCTTGTGACAGAATAGTGTTCCCCCCCCCACACAATATTAATTCTCCTAATCTATCAAGGAAGTATTGCAATTTTTCTAGTGTCTTTTTCAATGTCTTTTCAGAGATTTAAAATTTTCACGATAGAAATCTTAGACCTCTCCTAAGTTAGGTTTATCTCTAGATATATTTTTAAGGCTCCTGTGAATAACAGTGATCATTTTCTTGATGTGTTTCTTGTTGGGGCATAAAAAGGAGGCTACAGGTATTTTAAAGTTGCTTTTGTATCTTGCCTCATTACTAAAATTGGTAATAATTGCTTTAAAAAAGTTAGTGGAACTTTGAATATCTTATGTATAAAATCATATCATGTGTAAACATAGATAATTCTATGTTTCTTTGTTTCTTTTGTTTTACTTGCTGCGTTTTCTTTTTTTTTTTTTTTTTTTTTTTTTGTATTGTACTAATAACCCTCATGGTATCTCTAAAACTAGAATCCATAAAATAGTAGCTATAAAGAAGACATGACTTAAGTCCACAGTGGTCTACATTGTTGTGTCTGAACTAAATGTGCAAGGAGTGAGAATTGCAACAAAAAGTTTAGCCAGTATCAGGGACTGCTTAAACATGATTGCTTCAGTTATGCTGGGAGCATGGCAAACTTATGTTTAAAATACACTGATGGTTTGAAAATTGCAAATTTGCATAATTATTCCCTGGGCTATATATCCCTAAGAAATGTATATGCATATAAATGCTTTAAAATGGACATGCTCATGGCAGTATACCATCCAGAGTAGCTCTGAGCTGGGTATGCATATGCCCATCATTCAAAAAGACAAAGAAAATGAATTTCATATAATAGTGCACTTAAAGTAAAGAAAGGAAGCAAGCAATATCTTTGTGATAGCCACCCTCCTTAGTACATCCCTGAAAAAATAATGCTGGCAGATAAAAGAGGTGTCCGATTTGGGGAACGGAAACAGAGAGAACTTAAGAGATTCTAGAGATGGTTCCTTTGTATGCCTGGCAATATGACTGAAGACTGTATCTATCTAGATATCTCTTATATATCAATCACCTGTCCATTTATATATAAATAAATATGCGAAGATTCAGGAACAAAATGTAAAAGCCCCTAGTGTTATGCATACTTAGAGCCACAATATCAGCATCACATTATATATAAAGTGAACCTATGTTACATAAGTATTTGTAACCATTACCTATTTTTAAACACAGTACGGATAATGAGCATCTCAATTTAATACTGACCTTAGAACAGATTATGAAGTTATGTGCTCAGGTTTGGAACTAGTCAAAAACTTTTTACATTATGATCTAGTTAGTTATTGCATTAGTTATTTTTAACAACCATATATAAGTCACAATTTTGTAATCAGGTCTTCTATGCCTCAAATAATTTACA
The DNA here is from genome assembly GCF_943737965.1 of Phodopus roborovskii. Taxonomy (NCBI): domain Eukaryota; kingdom Metazoa; phylum Chordata; class Mammalia; order Rodentia; family Cricetidae; genus Phodopus; species Phodopus roborovskii. Next base: position 1,737,996 of record NW_026126689.1, on the reverse strand, counting down.
AAAAAAATATTATCAAAAATGAGAGTATGCAAGATGAAGGCCTGTACACTGCCATTGGGAAATCTCTCGTCAGGTTGGGAGGGTCATTAATCGACATATTTGGGCCATGATTGCTCATCATTTTTTCAGGACGACTAAATCTGTGCCTTCCAGCTCACATTTAACCACTGTACACTATCAGGGATTTTGCTGAATGCTTTGTCCGGGTTTGGACTGGGGATAGGTCTGTGGAAGCCTCTCTGTGCTATAGAACAAGGACTGAGCTTTGAAGTTGTTGTAGTCCACTGCAGCCACCTCTGCTCCTGCCATGGCACTGTGCTTTTATCTCTGTCTCCTTTTTCTTCCAGTTATCTGGAACACACAGGCAAGATATGGAAGAAGTGCTTTTGTGTCCCCTATTTTGCAAATTCACTGGTCCTTCCTTTTCAATATTTATGGCTTGGGTCCATGATTCTGCTGTGTTGCCTACCTTTGCTTTTCTTGCAGAAGCTTTGATAAATATTCAAAGAAGCTAAGATTGTGTTTATGAATAATGTCAGTCCTCTGAGATGTATTCTGGATTTAATTGCATCCAAAAAGCTAATGCAGCCACCTCTCTCCTACAACATGCCAACTGTCTAGGGAGGTAGCTTCCTGTCCTCAGTTGTCACTTTTGTTGCTCCCAGGGTTTTTTAAAAACGTGTTCTTGTTATAGCCAACTAAAACAGGAGAGAAGCAGTCTTTCGTTTTGCCATGTAATCATATCCAACATTCCTACATAGTCTTCCTGATCTTCTACCTTAAAAATAGCTGTCATCTCCTTTCCTCGTATGACTTCACACACACATCATTAAGTAGTCAGTATTTGGGAGGAGGGAGTTTATGAGAGAGGGCAGTCAAGATCACGAAGGGGAAACCCACAGCGACAGCTGACCAGAGCTAGTGGGAGCTTACGGACTATGGACTGACAGCTGGCAGGACTGCATGGGACTGACCTAGGCCTTCTGCATCTGGTGACAGTTGTGTGAGCGACTTGGTCTGTTTGTGGATCTCCTGGCAGTGGAACCAGGCTCTATCCTTGGTGTACGAGTTGGGGTTTTTTCAGAGCCATTTCCCTATGGAGGGATGCCTAGCTCGACCTTGAAAAGGGGGGAAGGGCTTCGTCCCGCCTCTACTTGAAGTGCCTGGCTTTGTGGACCCCCATGGGAGGCCTGACCATTTCTGAGGAGTGGGTGGGGAATGGGGTGGGGTAAGGTTGGGGGAGTGGGAGGAGAAACTGGTTGGTGTGTAAAATGAGTAAAGCATCTGTAACTGAAGAAAATCTTTGCCAATAGTTTAGGAATGGCTACAGGCATGCGGCTCTGTCACATTTGTGGCACCCTTTGTATAGACTCAGCCCACTCCCCTGGCTACTGTGAAAACAATCTGTTCTCAATTGAGGTCTGCTTACCCACCTCCTCAGAGATCTTCACAGCTAAGTGAATCTTGCTGTAAATAGAGCCTGAGTTCATTAACAAGCTCCTGCAGCACATCCGAAGATGTCTCTTCTGTTTGCTGTTCCTCAGTGTGCGAACTCTCAATTATCTCCTTCCACGTTCAGTTTCTCTAAAATGTCACACTTGACTCATTTTTCTTCTGACTTGCCTCCATTTGCATACGACACTACTAATGTGCCCAAACCAGGTAATGTTTCCAACACCGAGAAGACTCTTCTAAGTGTATGCTTTAACATTGAGAAACAGTTTGCCTCTATTTAAATGTTGATATACTACTCCCCCATCTGTGTGGTTAGTGTTTTTTGCCAACTTGATGCCATCAAGGTTTGTCTGGAAAGAGGGTGGATTAAATTTAGAAAGTGCCTCCAACATAATGTCATGTAGGTAAGCACGTGGGGCAATTTCCTGGTTAGTAATGGATGAAGGAGAGCCTAGTCCACTGTGGGCATGTGGTCCTGGGCTATGAACAAGCTGAGAGGGAGCCAGGCAGCAGTGTTCCTCAAAGGTTTCTGCTTCAGATGCTGCCTCCAGGTTGATGTCTTAAGTTCCTCCGTGATGACCTTTGACCAGGATGTGTCAGTCAAGTAAACACTGTCCTCCCCAGGTTGCTTTAGGTCAGGGTAACTGTCTCACAGAAGTGGAAACACATTAAGATAAAGTTTCAGCATGTGTGTTGCTACCAGGAATTTTTCCCCTCCTGGTGTTTCTTCGGATTTCTGAGACTCTTTAATTTAAAAATAATAAAAAAAAAATCTCTTATTGTCTGCCTACAAACACTGTATTGCTTTCTGATATATCTCATAACTTTTGCTACTTATAATGGATGATATTTTCCGTGTGTATATTTGAGAAGTTAAAATGCGCTTCTTTGTCCACTGCCCTTGATAACTGATATACTGTGAAGTTAATTTGACTTGTGTCATTCATTTTTTTTCCCCTATTTTTATTTGGATTTCTGCTTTTAATGTTCTTGCTTTTATGCACACAAACACTCACAAACATGTATATAAAATACCAGTCTCTTTCTCTATCTTTTCCCATCCTCCCTTCTCCCCCCACCCCGCATTGCTCTTCCTTACAAACCAAACAAAAAACATAACAAAACAAAAACAAACAAAAATAACAACAGCAACAAAAAATAATCTTACATTGCTGGCCCACTGCTTTTATCTGCCAATATTATCAGGAAATTTTAAGTTCAGTCATCTACCAATGGGGTTTTATTTCAAGAAATGTGTCTGTTTCTATCGTCTAGAGCAAGTAGCCTACTAGAAGCCAGATTGCTAAGTGAGTAACAGGCTTTTCTCGCTCTTTCAGAAAACATACTAACTCTGGGCTGTGCTTGATCTCTGGCATTGGCTCAGGCACCCTGACTATGAAGCACATAGTTAACTCATTCACAAATGTTCTTTGAGGGCTGAGAATTGTTCTACCTTAGTGTGCACCAGCCCCTAACTCAGCAGGCCTCAGCATCAGCCCTACTGAATTCTTTGTATGTTCATTACATTTCTTGTGCATGGAGATGCTTATCTTGTTTTTGATCCTGGCTATGTCTTTCCAATTTTCTTTTTATCTATCTTATCAAAACTATAGTATTTTTAGAGCAAAAAGGATACCTCAAAGCCTGAACTCATAATGCTATCTTGCCTGGAGACTCCTTTTCAATTTATTCTTTCATCTGATACATATTTCTTGGCCAGTTATTAAAGGTTGTTCTAGACTTAATTGGAAAAAAAAATTCACTGTTTTCTCCTAAATTAGAAACTAGATTTATATAGACTCTGGTGATGTCACAGACACCAATGTGAGTGTCCCATATGCTCTGGACTTATTAACCACTGGCAAAGCTTCTTCATGCCCTCGATCTTTCTGTTAGTTCCTGACTCCTCTCCAAGGTACTGGCTTACAAACAGAAAAGCAAGAGTATCCATAGTCACGTGAGTTCAGAAGGTTAACATCATCTGAACTAGTTACTTCACTGTCAACTTGATACAAGTGTGGGTCATCTGGGAAGAGTGTACCTTGACTAAGAAAGTGTCACATTGCCCAGGGGCCAAGTCTGTCTGTCATTTTCTTGATTAATGATTGATATAGGATAGTCCAGTTCTCTGTGGGTGGTGCCCCAGGATACCATTTATTCAGATTACTGATTTTAAACATTTCTCCAGGTTCTCTAGCATAATTAATCATTCAATCCTAATAAAATGAAGGTGTGGATTACAAACTCTGTGTGTTTTTAGTATAAAAATATGTACATACACACATGCACACACAGGGTTGGGGGAGATTGAGACAGAGAGAGAACAGCTGAAAGCTAGAGGGCGGGGCAACACAAAAATAGAGTGTAAGAGACCCAAACGCTTATTGAAGGCACATTGGAAGTTATATAGAAAGCACATGCGTTTGTAATGCACTCCAGCACTGTACCAGTTACTTAGGAGTCAGACAAAAGTTTTTGAAGTCATCTTATATACCAAAACCTCACGACCATTCACCATCAGCCTCTCTGCCTCCTCTCTTTCTTACCTCTCTTTCATTTACTCACTTTCTTTAATCCATCCGTATTCACTGGGATCAGTTCTGGCCTGTTAAGATGCCACAAGAGGATGATGAGGGCACAGGGCAGACACTTCTTCCTTTCTACATGCTGTTTTAGGGACTTTTGTGATCTAAATGGTATCATTCCTAATCTGCGGATCAACAGAGGTTACAAGTTTCACAAGTCAAATAAACAAAGTAATCAACTTCCCCAAATTGCATGCTTGATAGATCAAAGAAAAATGAGAAACTTGATATTGACCTTTCCACCATGTTTTTTGGGAAACCAACTTTTGCTTTCATTGAGTTAATCACCCCATCTCTCTACATTTGCTTTTATAAAAACAAGTTTTACTTTCCTTTGCGTTTCTTGAGATATTTGTGCAGCATTTAAAGTTGACAATAAATTTCTTCTTGTTAAAGTAATGAAATAAATTGGGCTGAGTAGCTGTGTGTTAATTGCCTAGTTACAGAAAAACAATGCAGCAAAAAAAAATGGCTAAATAAAGAAAATTTATTTTGGAGTATTCATTAGCAAGTCACAGGAAAAAGGGCTTTCACTAATCAATGGAACATATTGCTACCTCTAAGTTCTTTGTATTAATTGGTTGTTGATTTCATTGGCAAAATTGTTCTATTGCTTTGGGAAATATATAGACAGAACTTTCATAATGCAATTAGCAATGCATTTTTTTTCAAGGCTTGAAATGCTGCAGCTAATAAGAAAATGTAGCTGGATATATGTCTGTAAATCTAGACTTGGGAAGTAGTCCCAGGGAGGTTGTCCTTTCAAGGTGAATGAGTCCAAGCTACATATTCAGTTTGAAACCACATGGGCTACATAACACCCTTCCTCGAAATCCTCCATTTAAAAAGGAAACAAACCTATCTTCTGATTGAGCACATTGTCATTCTACAATTTTACCTGAGGCTCGTCCACAAACTTATTTTGCAGAATTCTAGATATAGGTAGGTGATCCACGGCCATAAAAATATAACAACTAAACCAGGATTGAGAGTCAGCAAGTAGGTAACACACAAGTTATAAACCCAGAGCAAGCAACCAAGTGGTGATTAGCAGATATCAAAGATATGGTCATATTTGGCTTTGGCAAGTGTTGGAGATGAATACCTGAGGAAGAGGAAGGAATTATGCAGAAAATATTGATGCCAGGAGTGGCCCAATCTTAATGAAGATGCCCACCAATCCTGCAGAGACACCTGAGACACAAGCTTAACAAAGCTTCAGTAAGTCAGAGCAGGTACTAGCCCTTGATGGCCCCAGGAAAAACTGTCACACCATTTGAACATTACAAGGAAAGTACAATAACTTGGGTAACTTTTTTTTTCTTTATGTGCTCTTCAAGGAGTTCCTAAAGAGCGATTACCGCAAAATTCTGTCTTCTGCAGGGTGCCCAGCATCTAAGCAAGTGTGCTCCCCAGGCATAAGGGAGGCCTGGAGGGCTCCTCAGAGCATTCACAGTATGAAACACCATGGGAAGAGAGCATTCTGATACTGCAGTTAAAAAAAATGCCTAGTTAAGTTGAGGGAGGACATGTGGATGTGTGGGCGATACGTTCTGGGTGTGTCTCTTATGCATGGTAACTTGGAAACAAACAGGAGAGAGGAACTTTTGTCCAGTTATCATCCTCAAGGGTATACCATCAATGACCAATGTATTTCCCAGTAACTCCAGTCTCTTAAAGTAACAATCAGAATCACTAGCAGCACAGGATAGTGCATAGACCTCAAACACAAGGCTCTTTGAGAATGTTTAGCATTCCAAGGACAGTTGGGTCAAATCCTCTATGAAGCCAGATTAGTCATCTTCTAATTTCAGATATATGCTTCCTAAAGTTTCCATTATGTTCTCTTTGAATGATTTCTTTTTTAATTTCTGTAATATTTCTACTTGCTTCTTTAATATTTATGTGTTTTCTTTAAAACAGCAGGACTATTCTTGATCATTGATAAGTTTTTATCAGATAATTATTACCATATGTGTTATTTTGAGATCCATTTCTGCATAGTGGTTTTCCTCTACTCTTATTTTCCTGCTACTCCAAAGACTTAGAGAGTTTTTAATTTAGAATGAGCATTATACACGTTATTGTTGTTGGATTTTTTAATTTCCATGGCCTAACTTGGCTTAGAGTTGATTTATGTTTGCGCAAGTAGTTTATTTATGTGTTAAACTGACTTTCAATAACCCCTGTTCAAGTATAATGACTACCCCTTATTCCATCACCATCATTGCCAATTAACTATGCCATCCCTACTTCTAATGGATGGACTTCTTGGGATGGCTACTGCATGACTAGTATCGTTCAATAAGAACTGTCAGTCTGACCTAGTCTCCACCCTGTGCAGCATCTGGGTGTTTATCTTCTAATTCTATGCTCATTTATCTAATCCTATGGAGCCATGGCCTGAAAACATACATTTGATCTGCCATACAGACATCATTAATGCCCACATGGATTTTCAATTGTCATTTTCTACAAAGCTGCTTCCTTTATGGGACTCTGCCCTGCATTTTCAAGCTTCTGCGGTAGCTTCAAACTCTCTGCTGCCTCTGCCCTCTGCCCCAGTGACACCCCTCTACCCACATTGGATCTTTTCATGGCATGACCTGGAAGTGAATCATGCCCAAATGTGGAAACTAGCATAGCTCACCTCACTTACCATCCTCTTATATGGGTCAGATTCCAGTCCTCAAAGTAGTTACTACATATTTGTTAAATTGTCTTAGTTGCTTAGAAAGCTCTTTGACTATTATTTAAAGCAATGTTGTGTGTGTGTGTGTGTGTGTATAAATTAACACTGTTAAAAGCATACTGAACCTCTGTCAATTGTCAGAATAGATTATATTCCCAGTCTTTAAATCCTTTACTTTTAAATGACAAATATATTTTGATATGCTCTGTCTTGGATAGCTTGTTAATTTTTTCATCGATTATTCTTCTTAGTATCTCTAACTACTAAGACATCTGCCATATTTTCTGTCATTTATTTGTGGGCAGGCATAGGTATCTCCAGAATTTGAATCTTAATCTCCATTAAATCTATTTGACTCTAGAATTCTCTTTTCTTGCTATTTGATGATCAAGTATCATATTTTATCACAGACATTTAATTTTGTCTAGTGCCTCAAACAATTTATATAAGTATTTGGTTATCAAATAACATTGGCTTTTATCAAGTAACATTTTACCTTACTAATATAGAATGGCTCATTTCTAACATATTTCATATCTCATTAGTCCAAAACTTTAATACATAATTACAATTTATTTTAAGAAACAGGGCATCTATAGGCTTTGACTCTGAAATTCTTTAAGCAAAACATATTTGAAGGTTGCATGTAACTGAGTTTTGTTTCATTTATAATTTGCTAAACGATGAAACCTCACATGAGGGGAAGGAAAATCATAACCACATATTTTTTCCTTATGGTTTTAACAGAAGGGTTCATGGTAAATTGGTCAACCCTCAGTCAATTAGACTTTGACATGTACTAATAAGATCTAATTGAGGAATTATGAAGACATTTGCTCAGGAGAAAATGAGCACATAATTACACCATAAAGGGGTTATAGAATCAATGTTACCCAGCTGGAAGAATATTAGGTGAAGTCCCAACAGCATCCATAAAGGACACTTCACAATACAGCACTGAAAAGGCCAATTAAGATATGCAGAATATTCCATTTTTAATTGTAAGAGTTCAACTTTAAACTTCCATTTCCCCCCTTTACCTCTGCCCGTTTCAGGTGCTGGGGGATGGTCTCCATCCGACAGTGACCACTATCAGTGGCTTCAGGTTGATTTTGGCAATCGGAAGCAGATCAGTGCCATCGCAACCCAAGGAAGGTATAGCAGTTCCGACTGGGTGACACAGTATCGGATGCTCTACAGTGACACAGGGAGAAACTGGAAACCCTATCATCAAGACGGGAATATCTGGGTGAGTCACTGTCAGAAATACAAAAAGATGCAGAATGGAATGCAAAATGTGGGAAAATGGGGGAGGACTCGCACGGCCTGCTCATAGTTGGAAATATTTATTTGTGAAACTATGGGAAGGATACTAATTGACCAACTAATTAACTAATTTGGCTTTGTTCATTAAGGAATATTTTCTTGGGCTGCAATGCAAACCCAGTGCTTAGATCGGGGGGGGGGGGTTCTTCTATCTTGAAAAAGCATTTAAATTACCTGAAGAACTGTTAATATATAAAGACACCATCCACATCTGGACCAATCAGGATCATGTCCATAGAAAATCCAATTAAAGCATGGTATTTCAAACCATCATTACAGACCTATGTGAACATTTTATTGGTCTATGGTGAAAATATATACAATTTGATCCACATACTCTGAAAATATCTCAGTTGATTATAGAGCTATATTTTCAACCAAATTGTCATTGTATTTGAATAATTACTTGCCACTAAGTTACATGAGTTATTTTATTTTAAAAAAACTTTATTGTTTAAAGTCTACAATAAAAAAAATCAAGTAAAATAATGAGTCTAAAACAGAAGGAAAAGGTAGACAACTGGCTCACAATATTAGCCTGAGAAGTGGATACTTTCAACCTATCAGTGTTCATTTATTGGAAATAGGTATTATATTTGAAAGCCCAAAATGTTCATGTGAGTTTCTAGAGATCATAATTTACTAGATTTGGCAGCCATTTCCACATGAGTAGCCAATGATGGCAACCATAGTGTGAAATAAACACATGATCCCTAGATGATAAAAAAAAAATTTTTCTCCCAAAGGATTGTAGATATAATTCATCTCAGGCCATAGCTATGCATCAATAATACCTATGTATAGAAATACATAACTTGTTGGAAAGGGAAAATATTGCTTTAATGAGAAGGTTTTATTGCATGCTGAAAATAAGCCAAAGCCTCAAGCATAAGTTTTAAAAGGTGATTCTCAACCACCAACTGAAAATAAAAGAAAATATCTGTACTAATCTACTTGCATATGCATTGAAACAATAATAAAAAAGGGCTAGGTTACTGTAGCTATATTAGAGCCTTGATTTACTTTGAAGGTGAATAGCAGTCAAAGTTAGTTACAATATGACTGGATGCAGATATGTTTAAAAGGTAAGATAACTTGGGCTCCTCTTGTGATACATAAAAAATAGGAATGGTTGCTCCAAGGAAAACACTCTGAAAACAGCTCATGTGGAGAAGGTAGACTTGTGTGTTCAAAGAGTTCGTAGCCCTTTCTGATGCTGATAAAGCATGTTCCTCTGTGATCTTCTCCCGTTCCGGTATTAGCTTTATCCCTTCCTTTCATGTTTCTCAATTGATGAGTGATGAGTAATAAGTGATGGTTTCTAGAAGGTTCTGTATGAGCTAATAATGAAACTCCAAAATTACCAAGAAGGTTAAGCCATAATATAAATATTGGGAAATACATTTAACTGCTAGTAAGCATTCCACATAATTAATAATCTATGACAGAAATGTTTGAATTCATGCTAATATCAAGAATAATGACTAATAAAAGTTAATTTGCTTCTAACCATCTTCTCAACTACTTTGCAGCTGTACTTTAAACATTAAGTGATGGAGTCTTAACTCTTACGATATCAACAAATATATCTAGGCTTAAGTTTAGGAGTGATGATAATTAAATGTTAGATTTTTATTGTAATCTTTTTCTGCTTAATATAATGTAAGTTGAACTATAAAGAAAGCTTAGACAAAGTTGACAGGTCTTTTGGCTGACTAATGGTTCCAAGATGAAATATTCAGGTAGTCAGAAGATTTCGAATCAGATAAAGTTCTGAGCTAGCAATTCTTACCCATTCCTATATCTGAGGAGAATGGAAGGCAAGGTAAATTCTGTCTGTTGAATATGAGTTTCAACAAATGTAAGTGGCTTCTTACCTCTGTAATTGTTAAACAAGTGGGTGATACAACTAATACAATATTTTTCAAAGTCCATGTAAATATTTTGAGTGTTCTTACTATCATTGGTAATGTATGCAACAACCCAAAAAGACAGTAGGTGCTGCTAAAAAATGTCATTCCCTAGATGTCATACTGCAAGCATTAAGTCAAATCAATTGGCAGTTACCTGCACGGGCTCCACAAGACAACAGTCCTATCATTTTCCATACTCTGAGCCCATCTGGCTTCAAGAGATAGCCCCATTGTCATAAGAAGGTCCTGGCCACTCTTGGTGGTACATAAAACAACAACAACAGATATGAATGAAAGAGAGATCCCCTGGGAGGGGAGAGGGCGAAAAGGAATAGTGTGAGGATTGAGTGGAGGTAGGAATGGTCACCAAGCAAGGTGTGAAATTGTTTTTATAATGAAAATTAATGGATAGTAACTGTCAACAAATATTTATACAGGAAGCAAAGAATTACGAATCTTTGGCTGAAATTGTTCCCTAAAGACATTCGTAAAAACGTCCTTTCCATATATTTGATATGCAAAAATGTGAGCTGCCTAACCAGCTGAATCTTTCAGTCCTCTCTGGTAATATTCCACACAATAGAATCTTTTGTCTTTACTGACAATGACACTGCCCATTTACAATGTAAATGGCAACATTCAGATAGGTAAAACTTGATTCCCATCATTGAGTACACATAGTTCTAGAACTATTTGCACACCTCTCCAACAGTTTTTTTCAGGGTCTCCCATATATAGAGGAAAAAGAAATATTGTATGTAATTGTTTCTTTGTAGAAGTCCATTAAACATTACATTAAAAAAAAAAAGAATCCACCATTTAAGTTTGCTTTTGAAATTTAATTACTCAGGTTTCAAAGCAGATATTTGAAATAAAGTTAACTAAATATTTATTAATGAGAAATAATTTTATATTATAATTTTATTTAGTTATATATAATTTTTTTACTTTTTAAAATATGCGTCCCAAATTTACCTGTATAATGTTGACACAGTAGCCTATCTCTGTGGGAATTCTTTACTTAAACACAAGAAAATGAGTATATAATACTTTTTAAAACTTGAACCTTTGTCACTTTTTTTACATAATGTTAGGCAAAAAGAGCCACCTGTACTCACAAAGTTTCATTGTTTCAACCAAATTTGAAGCATTCCAAACATCTAAAAGGCAGACAGATATCGGCAGGGAAAATTTTGCTTCTTGTGATGTCAAATCAATAACTGCATTCCGTAATCAATACTAGCACTTAGATAATGAAAATTTCTGAACTAGTTTTTTTTTTCTTTTCTTCATGACAACTCTGGCTAGTCTGGAACTCACTCTGTAGATCAGGCTGACCTCAAACTCACAGAGATCCACCTACCTCTGGCTCTCAAGTACTGGGGTTAAAGGTGTGTGCCACCCTGGCCCAACTCCATCCTCCTTTCTTCAGCGAGAAGGGTCACATATTGGTTAATAAGAGAAAATTGAGCAGTGGTGTCAGAGATCTCAATGGAGTATCTTGGCATGTTTATTTGTTTTATACTCCCGAAAGTGTCAATGCTCCTCTGGGGCTGAAATTCCTAATCTGAAAATCAGAGGAACAACCAGGATGTTAAGTTGCAATTATATAAGCAAGCAAACTTGCCAAGATATAATGTTTTAGAAACACAAGTATTACCTAGCCTAGAAGCAATTTACACATCACCATCTGCAGTGGTGAGCACCTCTATCACCTCTGTTCTTTGCACATTCAATTTACCTCTGTTTACTCTCATGCATGACTTAAAATACCCAACAACTTTGTCAATAAGGGAAGCATGACTTCACACTGGGGGTAGAACATAAGCGAATCTCTGACATGCTTTTCAAATGAACACAGGGAAGAGAGTGTCTCGATACATCAGTGCCTGGCACACTGCAGGCCTGGCCAGGGACTCAGGACTGTGAGGCCCAGCTCTGAGCCAAAAGCCAGTGTAGTGCTTGAAACAGATTATTTGTTACCGTAATGATGGCCTTGTGTGCAATGAGCCATGTAAGGGGACAGCGTTTAAAAATGAGTGGGTGATTCTGTGCTATCTTTTCAACCGTTTGTCATAGTGGTTGCACTAATTTTCCAAATCATTTAAAAATCTGTTCTTATTAGGAATGCAGGGCACGGATGCCGCTGCTTCCCACCGCAATAGTGTGTTCAGAATACTCTTCCTGCATCAGACACTAAGGAAGAAAGCCCTGCCTCAGGCCTGCCCATGTATTCCCATCAGATAATGCCATCAGCTGCACTGTTTTTTTATTGTTTGTTTGTTTGTTTTTGTTTTTTTGCCAATGCAGGTTCCTTCACGGCTATCTAACATTACTCTTCTTGGTGTTGCCACAACCAGGTGTTTGGGAGGGAGAGGGGGCGTTGGGGGGAGGCCCAAGCGGGCATTCTTGAGAGAATTGTATCAGTTATGGAGCAATAAAGCACATAATAACTATCTCATTAAATATTTTCCTAACTGATCTTTGACACAAGTAAGTAAAAATCTTTAGTACTTATATAGGATGAAATGAACTCCAAGATTAATCCAAAACAAGCTCCTTGGTTCTGTGAAATAGATTTTTCTATTTACAACTCTTTTCGACTGGCTGGTATTTTTTTTTTTAAGTTCCACGAATCTTAATGAGCCTATTGGGTATTCAAATCCTTTGATGCACGCTGTTAATGCCTCTGTAGTGGGTTTGGTCACTCTTTTTTTTTTTTTTAATTATTATATTTGTATTGTGAGCATCTCATAGTAAGGTGTTAAGGTTATTTCTTATGTCAATCTGAAATCATCCAATAGCTCTTCTTCATAGCACTAGGACCTAATTTTTCTTCAGCGATTTGGGATATAGAAATGTCACTGTGAATTTGAATATGTTTTGGCATACATTGTTCAGCAAGAAAATGCAACATAATTGTGAACTGTTTTTCACTGACAGTCAAATAAATAGTTTATTATTTTTTATAGACCAGTTAGATTTTCATCTTAAGGAAATAGGATATATGGAATTATCATAATTTTTAAAGTGCATTCGGCTTGAGCTAGCTCAGCAGATAAAAGTGTATCCTGCTCTTCAGAGGACCTGTTTCAGGGAGCTCACACGAACTCTAGGGGGTTCTGATGCCTCTGACTTCTATGTGTGTGCACAATTCTCCCTGACACACATCACATACACACCACTACAAGTAATACAAGTTTCATATGTTACATGATTCTTACCAGGAATATGGATATTCTTAAACATGTAATTTCATATTGGAATTGCACAATAAGGATTCAATTTTTTTCTTGTCCTTAGATTTTAAGATTGGATTTGGGGTTTAATAAATATAAATGTTTATAACATGATGAAGATATTTATCTACAAAGATTTCTAATACAATGATAGTTTCTTCACTTGAGACACAAGTGTACATTCAGCTTGAGTGACAGCTTTTGTACAAGTTAGAGGAATACTATAGTAGTGTCCCTAAATGAGACATCTTAGAACATAGTAAAAATCTCAGCCAGAAGGCTCACAAGAAGGCCAGGGGCTCTGCTTAGATCACCCTGGCTCTCCAGGTAATTTCAATCATATGGGTCCATAAATTTACAATTTTGTAGATTCTCCTGTCTCTGAATAAATTTCCTTACCTGTAAAATGAGACTAACCATAGTATATATCCTGTTTACCTTGGTAGCATTTACCTTAATGAAGGCTATGCATATTGGATTAACTTTCTATATAAAGACTTTAGAACAATATGACACATACTAGATACCTAATTATTAATGAATTTTATAATTTGAAGTATTCAAATGTATTGACCTAGTCTATGACCTTAGATCTGGGATTGAAAGTTGAAAATAAACCGTTGACTTTTATGACTTTAGAACTGGTATTGAAAGTTGAAAATAAACTATTTGGCATTATAATGGCATTTTTCTATGTACTTGTTTGCATGTGTATTACTTTGGAGCTATGTTTTTCAGAGTGATGTGAAAAATAACTCAAAATGAAGTTGCAAGAAGTTTAATATGCCACTCAAACTGTAGTCCTATAAATTACTACCCTGTGTCCTACATATTGTCATATAAAACATGTTTAGATAGCTAGAGAGCTTATTTAGTTCCTGAGTGTTTTCTTTGTTTATTTGTTTGTTTGTTTTTTTTTTAATGAGACTTTGTGGCTTTGGAGGCTGTCCTGGAACTAGCTCTGTAGACCAGGCTGGTCTCGAACCCACAGAGCTCCACCTGCCTCTGCCTCCCTAGTGCTGGGACTAAAGGCTTGTGCCATGACTGCCTGGCAAGTTCACAGTTCTTAACTCTAAAATTCCAAGAAGGAGATTAGTCATTTTAGTCCATAGAATCCATTCATGTCTTTTGGGACTAATTGAAAAGTACAGGGTTAAAAAGAATTCAAGCCAGGTTTATAAGTGAAATATTGAGTGAGAATAATAGATGAGAGACAGAGAGTGAGAGAAAGAGAGAGAGAGAGAGAAAGAGAGAGAGAGAGAGAGAGAGAGAGAGAGAGAGAGAGAGAGAGAGAGGGAGGGAGGGAGGGAAAGAGAGAGGGAGGAAGAGAGAGAACATAAGGTTATCCACAGACTAGGGAGATTCTATTGGTGTCTGTTCTTCATTTTTGAGACAGGGTCTTTTTATGTAGCTCAGGCTGAGCCTCAAGTTTGCCATGCTCCCAAGTGCTGGTGTTTCAAATGTGGGGGAGATGGATTTCCTATTTTATTTTCTATTTATTTATTTATCAGTTAAGAATAACATATATATGTTCATATATGAGGAAAGTAAAGAGAGTAAGAGTTTGTGGGCTGGAGAAAAAGAAGAGAAAAAGAAAATGGGAACAAATGTATCTTGTTAGCTCAGGAGCAGAAAGGCAGAGAGGGGGACATATGAATGTCTGCTGTTCAAGTGTGGCCAAGGCACTAGCCGAACCCAACACCTGTGTCAGTTAGAAGTGCAAAGTCTCAGAGAGCCACAGGAGACAGCTAAATTATCCCATTTAGCAGGCAACACATACGGCTTGAAGGCACTGTACATTGTTTTCACCATTTCAGATGCTCCTATGAGGAAAAAAAAAGACTTAGAATCAGTCCCCAAGTCTCTAAACCAGCAGGTAGAATTAGGACTAAAATTCACTGTGCAACATACAAACCTATTTATCTTACAAAAAGAATGAGCATTGATTAGCACATAGGCTCTTGCCGAGTAGTAGCACTTTTATAAAGAGCTGAAGATAAACAAAATAAACACAATTACCATCTTCTAGGGGTGAAAATTAGTGGGAATTCTGTGCAAAAGCTGTACAAATACAGCTTTGATGATTTCCTAATGGATACTGGCTCCTTGAGAGCTGCTGAGGGTTAAGGGACTGGGGAGGTCTGCAGAGGTGCTAAACATTGTTCCCTAAACAGAAGGAAAAGAAAAAGAAAAAGAAAGGAAGGAAGGAAGGAAGCAAGGAAGGAAGGATTAAAGAATTGTCCTGCAGAAGACAGGAGGAGATGGGAGGCTTCACAAGCCTTGAATCCTCTATTGAATTGGGTACCATGGGGCTGGGGTTTTATAAACAGCCACATCCTTCCCACATTCTTACAACAAAATAAATCCTTCACTGCTGAATGAAATCTGTACTCAGACCGTTTCAAGCAATAACAGTTGAAGTTACATAAAGATCTAACTTTGAAAGAACTTCGGTGGGCGGGTTCACATTCTTCTAGGGCATGTGTTTCCACCCCTAGACCACTGATCACACAGGATTCACTGACTAGCACACGGCAGCTGTTTCAGGCCTTACCGCTCACTTGATGTTTCTCTTCGGCAAAGTGAGACAAGACGGAAAGGTCATGATGTCACTCACATCTGACCCTCTAATCCCAGCACGCTGACCCTGTTTGTCATATGGTACCGAGTGCCCATTTTAGCTCTGCAAGAAGTCCCATTAACTGTAAATATCCACTTGCTAACTGTGACTAAATGGGAACTGTATTGAAAGCACCCACAGTGTGTATAAGACATAGACTGCAGGATCTGGGGCTGCCCCAGAGACATTCAGACCGTGCGTGTGCACTCAATCACGCTGACCAACTCTAGGGGTCTTAGTTGACTTAGCTCAAAAGTTATCTAATATTGCCTGAATGAGGGGGAAAAAAAGTGAGGACACCATGCTCGTAGTTATAGTGGAGGAGAAGGTTTATGGTAGATATGAGGAACAGCTTAGGCAAAGGCATCTGGAAAAGTCCAGAGTGAATATGGCCTGCAGACTGAACCAGGCCATGTGACGAGAGAGGAGAGGAAAGAAGGGACAGCCAGAAGCCAAGAGGTGAGGAGAGTGGGAACCAAGAGTGGCAGCCAACAGGAAAAGAGACTGTTGTAGTCAAATGGCTGGGTTGTACAGGGAACAGAGGAGCTGGGGGGAATGGAACGCCTAGCCCACAGAGTTTAAGGTCTGTGTGTATGTGAGGGGTACGACAGGCAGGAATATCCTCTAAGAGTAGACTGGCTGTCATTGTCTGCTTTGATATGTTAGTAGGCACCTGGGCTGCTGCCCTAACACTACTTACCTGCAGAGTGATTTTAATAATTAATTCGTCGAAAATAAGTTGAGAAGTAATGCTGCGTAAATATAGTTCCTTCTCATCCTCTTACTAATTATTTGCAAGTTTGCTGCTGCTGCTGCTGCTATTGATTGCAACTTGAAAGAGATAAAAGAACAACAAGACAGTGAGAGATGGGCTTCTCCCTGAAAATAATAAGTCCAAGTTGAGGGGCCATAAAAATCATGACATTAATTTTAAACAAATCCCAGGCCATAATGCACAGCTTACCGGTTGCTTGTGTTCTGGCCACTATGGAGGTACCTAGTCTCTGCATTTAACTCATGGACATAACTTTGCCTAATAATTAATTTTGTCCATTCTGACTTTGAAAAGGAATTAATAGGATGTTGAAAGATGTTGGCAAATGCATTTGGATTGCTGGAGTTAAACCAGCTTAATTATAGGCTGTAGTGACATGATCATTGGGGCCAAAAAAAAAAAAAAAAAAAAAAAAGGCTAGTTGATGGGTTGTCTGAATGGCTCATTCCGCTACCGTAATGAGATTTTTAGTTGCCCAGAGCACAGCAACACAGATACCGTGTTTTCCAACTGACAGAATATTTAAGATAAATACCTGCACTGATCTTATGAACTTCACTGACATATTTCAATGAGCCTGCCAGGGGGCTATTGCAATTCTCCCTTAAGTGGTTTATAATTGCATTAGTATTCAGCTTCAGTGACATCAGTGAAAACTTAACCCTATGATTTAGCAAAGCGGGACCAAAAACAACACCTGCGCCAATTAACAAATAATAATAACAGCCAAGGGACCTTTACTGGGGATTTAAATGCCCCTTGTACTTACTATATCTCATTTAATCTTCAAAACAAGGAGCATATGCTGATTTCATTTGTCATTCAGCCCTACCATAGGGCTGCAGACATAGAGGATTAGAGGTGGGTGCTTTCCCAGGAGGTCAGGGTGGATTCACAACACAACTGGGTGATGTCCGCAGAAACATCAGCAAAGTCTGTTGTAGAGATCATAGAATAGGGTGTGTATATATCAAGGAAGATTGTCCTAAATAGGGACCGAAACACAATGGGGCTGAGATTATTTTTATTATTTTTTTCTTATTTTTTTTCTTATTTTACATATCGATCCCAGTTCCCTCTCCCTCCCACCCTCCCATGCTCTCCCCTCCCTGCCTCTTCAGCGAGGGTGAGGCCATCCAGGAGGGATCACCAAAATCACTTAAGTCATTTGGGGTGGGGTTTAGGCCCTCCCTCCTGTCTCTAGGCTAAGGGAGTATCCCTCCATGGGGAATGTGCTCCCAGAAGTCCTTTCATGAACCAAGGCTACATACTGGTTCATAGACTGCCCAGGCCCTCTAAGACGCACTTTCAAGGGGTCTGAGCCAGTCCTATGTTGGTTTCTCAGCCAGCAGTCTAGAGTCCATGAGCTCCCCCTTGTTCAGGTCAGCAGTCTCTTGGGTTTCTCCAGCCTGGTCTTGACCCCTTTGCTCATCACTTCTCCTTCTCTGCAACTGGATTCCAGGTGTTCGACTTGGTGCTTAACTGTGGGTGTCTGCTTCTGCTTCCATAAGCTACTGGATGAAGGCTTTAGGATGGTATATAAGGTAGTTATCAATCTCATTATCAGGGAAGGACATTTAAGGTAGCCTCTCCACTATTGCTCAGATCAGTCTTGTAGGTCTCTGGACATTTCCCTAGTGCCAGTTTTCTCTTCAAACCTATAATGGCTCCTCTATTATGTTATCTCTTTTCTTGTTCTCCTCCATTCCTCCCCAGACTCAATCTTCCTGGTCCCTCCTGTTCTCCTCTCCCCTCCTCTTCTCCCCTTCTCTTTCTCCTAACTCCTTCTCCACTCACTGGCTCCCCCAATATGCTCAGGAGATCTTGTCCATTTCCCCTTCTGTGGGGGTTCTTGTATATCTCTATTAGGGTTCTCCTTGTAGCCTAGCTTCTCTGGTGTGTGAATTGTAGGCTGGTTATCCTATGCTCCATGTCTAAAATCCATATATGAGTGAGTACATACCATGTTCATCTTTTTTGACTGGGTACCTCACTCAGGATGGTTTCTTCTAGTTCCATCCATTTGTCTGCAAATTTCAAGATTCCATCACTTTTTTTTCCTATTGTGGTTTAATTAGGATCAGAAGAAACAAATAGACTGAATAGATGTTTATTCAGGGAGAAATAACTTACAACATAGACAGATGAACACCAGCAGGTTCCTGGTCCCAAGAATGCCTCTGGATGCTCTCCTGTCCCCGTGCTGCAAGCAAGAGATCACTTCCAATGATGCCCCTCCTCAGACCTAGTTACCCCAAGTAACTTTGGCCCCTGTCCCCACCCACAATGGGCATGGTCAATGCCACAGGTGCATACAAAGTGAATATCACACTATATTTTCCGCTGAGTAGTACTCTATCGTATAAATGTCCCACATTTTCTTTATCCATTCTTCAGTTTTGGGGCATCTAGGTTGTTTCCAGTTTGTAGCTATTAAACCAGGCTCCTTAACTCACCAGTCAGCATCCTCATTCCTGCAGTCCTTGTCATCTGTTCTTCTCAGTCCAGCAAGCACAAATTATTTCACAAGTTTTACCTTTACTCTGGGAACAAGAGCAAAGCCTAAGATTTCATTTGTTTGTTTTGTTGCTGTAGCTACTTGTATTCAGCTTTCCGAAACTGTATCTCATTCTAGAGTCCATTCTGAGTTTGGATTTATAACCCTTCTAACTCCACTGTCAGAGCTTGGAGCTACAGTTTAAGAGTGAAGTAAACCAGGCCTGGTAGCACACTCCCTTAATCCCAGCAGTCAAGAGGCAGAGGCCACAGGCCTCTGTGAGTTCCAGTTCAACCTAATCTATATTGTAAACTCCAGCACAGCCCTCACCATAGGACTCTGACCCAAAAACGAACAAACCACAAAGAATTGTCAAGGAAAAGTAGTAGAATTCTGTTTTAATTACACTTGTTTCCATTAGCTGTGCACAAATGTACATTTTTTTGCATATTTCTAGGATAATGCTCTGTTTTGGTATATAATACATGACCAACATATCTGTTCCATTTTAAGTACAATAGACCACACATATAAGATGAGGGCATGTTTAGAAAAGATGGAGTAGAAGTTAAATAGAGTTGAATTATCACAATGGAGCTGACCAAATCTATTTTTCCGGTCTGAGTAAAGCTACCAGACATAAGACTGTGGTATGCAATACACATCCCCATGTTCCTCTTCTTAACCCAAACCTCACAACATTTAATTAAGTGTCCACGTCTTAGTGGCTCATAGTGTTTCTTAGTCTTCATTTGACATTCTTTTGATAAAGACTGTCGTTGTCATTGCTTAGCACTTGGGCATGGTCCCACCTCAGTACAGCTTTATATTTCTAATTATATGTTCAAAGAACCTTATATATGCAACAGAATGCTGAGTTTGTCATTCTGGGATATATGAGAGGTGACAGAATTCAACCCACACACACGTAGTTGTTAAAAAAAATCACTGCAAAGCTGTGTCAGTAAAACTGTGGGCTGCTGAGAGTATAGCATGTTGTTAGAACTAAGACAAAAAAAACAAAAACAAAAACAAAACAAAACAAACAAACAAAAAACAAACAAAAAAAAAAAAAAAAAAAAAAAAAAAAAAACGATGGGACGATGGGCTGGAGAGACAGTTCAGTGGTTAAGAGCACTGGTTATTCTTCAGAGGTCCTGAGTTCACTTCTTAGCAGCCACGTGGTCACAACCATCCATAATGTGATATGGTGCCCTCTGCTGGCCTACAGACAAACATGCAGGCAGGACAGTGTATACATAATAAATAAATAAATAAATAAATAAATAAATATTTCTTAGAAAAGAAAGACAAAAGCAAGCAAACAACCTCCCCAAAACAAAACCCCAAAAGCAAATAAAAGGGTGTGGGGGCTTATGCCTTATAACCCCCACAGTTGGAAGCCTGAAACTGGAGGGTTATGTGAACTCAAGGCTACAGAGACTCTTCCAAAATTCAAAAAACAAAACAAGAAAAAGCTACAAATAGTCAAAATAAATGGAACTTACTTTAAAAATTAAAGGTAACCCCTTCCAAGTAGAGTTTACAGCAACCCACATTAGGTCAGAAAATACTCAGAGTCAAACCATGAAAGATTTATTTCTGGCCACTCATATATAACTCTGTATTCAGCTTAGTGATAACATGTCAAAGAAGCATTTCAGAAATATTCTTCCATTGGCTAAAGATACGTTATAAAGAAAATAAAACATACCTATCTTATGTAAAATATTTGCTTTAGAAAACATCCAAAATGCAAATTTCATCCAGCATGTTACTCTACACAGTGCACAATTTGACAGGATCCTCTTTAAGTGCTTATTTTATATTAATTTATATTAAGAAGTCAATTCTCAAGAGCACTTATTCTAAACATTTACAGATATGCCTATGAGCAAAGAATTTTCCCAAAGCCTTTTGCACTGAAATCTGATATTTGATCATCAAATCCATCTGGATTATACTAGTGCCTGTTAAATATGGCAGGTTCCCTTAGTGAGACCTTGCAGTTTCCTTGGGAAAAGTTAAGAGATATATTCCTTCTAGTTCAAATATGAAAACTGGATTGCCTCGAGCAGAGTCATTGTTCATCTTATGCAGTTAGCAAGCAGGATTATTCATTCTGTGCACAGTGCTTGTCCTGTTTGTATGTTCTTCAGCTTTGCTACAGTATACAAATTGGAAAATAGAGTTGTATATGATAGCCTAGAGCAACAGAAGGAGACGGTGAATTTATCATAAGGTTATTCAGGCTGTTTACATTCAGCCTGGCACAAGCAAGTGCCTGATATCAGAATAAAAAAAAATGTATATATAAAAGAAATTCCCTGCCCCTTTGCAAAGATTTTGTGCTGGTGATGTATGTGGCCATAAACAATGGGTTTTTGGCATGTCTTATTTTAAAAGGTCAGAGTATAATTAAATATCTAAAATATGACAGCTTTATTCTTGGAATGCTTATAGGAAATTTGACTTTATATTAACTTAAAATAAGCAGTAAGGTCAGGGGTGTTTATTTTAAAGTTTAAAATCCAAAGACTGACAAAACTATTACTCACTCAGAAATATCTTATTTTCAGGAGTCTAAAAATCAACAGTAAAACACAACACACATGCTTCTCTATAAACATATATAGTCAACTTTGTAGTTACTATTAATCTCCCCACAGCCACATATGAAATAGACCATATTTCATGGAACAAACTCTATTCCTCAATTTATTAGGTTTATGTGATTAGATGTCTTGGCGTTTTGCTTTTTTTTTTTTTTTTTTTTGTTAAATTTTCAGGTTACGAAAACATTTTATTATGGCATTTTCATGTATATGTGTCATTATGCGTTATTCTAATTTGTCCTCTTTCCCAACTTCCGTCCCTTGCCTCCCCTGGCTTGGCTCTGGCTTGGCTGTTCCCTTCCTCTGCCCAAGATAGTCTTATTTCTGCTTTCACATCACATCTATTACATAACGTCTCCCAACCCATCCTTCCTTAAACTCTGTCCTTCCTCTCATAAACCCGTGTTTAGTTTTTTGTTGGCTTGTTTGGTTTGTTTTTTTGAGGCAGGGTTTCTCTGTGGCTTTGGAGCCTGTCTTGGAACTCGCTCTTGTAGACTAGGCTGGTCTCGAACTCACAGAGATCCGCCTGCCTCTGCCTCCTAAGTGCTGGGATTAAGGCATGTGCCACCATTATTGCCCAGCTCCCCTTTTCTAGTTTTTGAACTTATATGCATATATACGTAAGACACACATACACACTTGTGTATATACATCTTTGAATATATATTAAATATGTTTATGTACATGATACATCTATAAAAAGCACACGTGAATATATAACCGTTAGCCCTGCTCATGTGACCATGGGTGGCCGTCTGGGATTAGACACTCCGTGTGGGAGCTCATCCTTGGAGGACACTAATCAACCTCTCTCAATAGATATTGCACGCCTCTAGTTCCTCATCTAGGGTTTTCTCCTGACCACAGTGACATGCCAACTGGTACTGTAATTATGCTGAGTCATTTTTTCCCTGTCATATCAAGGGGACAATATCTAGAAACAGATCACGAGCCTCTGGGTTACACAAGCTTTCTGTTCCATAGCTCAAGATTTACCATATTTATATTATAAATATACATTTGGGGCTAGGAACCCCACAATCACTTATCCTCTGGATTTTGTAGATCTCTTTAAAGTCCCCATCTCTGAACAAAAGCTTTTTAATATCATGTATTCCCATATGCAGAGTCTTGGGATAATTTCCATACTGCTGGAGTCCTTTCCAGAAAATTCTTGTCTATGCTTAAACCTTGGAGTGTTTGTCAGTTTTCCTCAGACAAATCCAAGAGTTCTAGTGTTACATTGGGGTCTTTGATCAACTTAGAGTAGATGTTAGCTAAAATAAAATACCTTTTCTGGTTAAAAAAAAAAAAAATCTTATTCACTGGGTACTTATCTGGCAAATACTTTGTGTCAAGGACTTTGGCATCTTTCTAAAAAGTGAGAAGGTAGGGTTTGTGCTTGTTTAGCACTTCCTACAGTCTTTTCTTTCTCAATGATGTAACTGTTAACAAGTCATCACAGTATTTGATTGTGTGTGAGTCCTCCAAAGCATGTACTTGGTCTTATTAAGCGCTGGCTCTCATCACCAAGGACAGGGCCCTGCATTTCCTGACATTAGTACCTACATAATTACATACTTTTTGTGCTTGTTTTATGACATGTCCAGTTGAGTGTTTAGCAATAAATGAATTTTAATACGCCTCTTCCTTTCAAGTGGATCAAGAACGCATACATGTAAGTCTATGTGGGAATAGGGAGGGAAGAAAAGTCAGGGAAAAGAACTCGGGGCCGAGGCAGCCAAATCACACAACAGAACAAAATCGGAGAATCAGAATAAAAAAATAACGGGTTCACTAGTGTTTCTTAAATAATTCTTGCTGTTTTCCTGTGAGTTTGAAATTATTTCAAATGGTATAATAAACACATTTGAAAATCCCTTAAAGCCTATCATTATAACTTACTGTTATTGTTTTTTTTAGACAAGTTATTTTTTCTACCCAAGTTCTTTATAAGAGAACACAAATAAACATATTAATCTTAACCCAATCGTTGAAATCTATATTAGCATTTTAATTTGGATCTGTCCCATTACCTAGCAGATAGGTGTTGTCCTAAGGAAATTAAAGATCTGATATGATAAGATAGAGGGAAAATAAATCAATTACAGGAACATGACTGAGAGCAAGTGTGAGTACCCATGAGCAATGAGAAGTCATCCAAGGATTGTGGGCTAAAATGGCAGCAAAGAGGTGATATAATCACACACACACACACACACTCACACACTCATACACACTCACACACACACACATTCACACACACTCAAACACACACTCACACACTCACACAAACACACACCTACCTCTGCTAACAACCCGTATGTGTAGATATACACTGCTCCCTGGGGCTGCTCATCATGACACCATTTCCTGAAAGCCAGACATAGTGAGGGGTCCCTTAAGCATGATGAACTCATAGTCTCTCAGTCACCTAGAGTGAATTTGCAAGTGAAAAACAAATGATAGATATTAGATAGATTGTGGGTATTCTGGTATTTTAAATAAGTCCTTAGAGGGTGAGAAGAATTTAGGCCAACCAGGAAAGCAAAGACAGGCCTTTTTAGAGTGGATGTAGGGGGTGAGGGGGCAGGAACGGTCTGTTCTGTGCTCTCAGGGTTGGCCCTTCCCCTTGTAGGAATTTGCAAATTTCTAGAAGCAGAAGGAACAGTCAGTCTATCTAAAATAGAGAGTCTGGAAGGGGCAGGAATCATGGCCTAACTCCCAGCTCTGAGGCTCATCCCATATCACTGATGGGAGCTGTTTTGATGTCTAATAAAGTTTGTTCATTTCATGTTCTTCCTTTCAATGAGCCTCCTGCTTCTCTGTTTTCCAAGTCTGTGATGCAGGAGGATTACAGAAAGAGACCCCCCTCCCAGGGGCCACTTTGCATTGTTCCTTTCAATTTTCAGTTTTTTCGGCCTTTCTCAGATGTCCAATCTTTTGTTGTCCCATGGAGAGACTTTGGCAAAGCTCCTAGATGACAATGCCCTCACCCCAAAACTCTTGCAATAGCTTCAGGGAAGGAGTTTGGGAAATAGATTGAAGAAAATTTCATCAATTGGTCTTGTTGTAGAAAAATCTTACAAGGTCTCTATCACTGGTGCATCAAGTCTAAAGAGGATACAGAGGGCTTTTGTTTGTGAATTGCTTAGACTATGTAACCAGCAAATTGGAGTGTCAGGTTCTCTGCCCTCCTGTGCTCAGGACTGACTCACAAGGAATGTGAATAGTCAGACAGAAAATCAGTCTCCTCCAAGGGGCTTGCACTCAAAGGCTGTCAAGGTTTGCTTTCAAGTCTGATGTTCTTTTAGCTATCCTAAAGTGAATTGCTTACTTACCCTGCATTTTATATCATCTGATGAAAAGCAGTCATACTTACAATAAAAAGCATGTCTTGGTTTGAGGATTTGTGTTGTTGTTGTGGTGGTTGTTATTTTCGTTTTGTTTTGTGCATTTCCTTTGGGATAATGGAAACTGGCCTACCATTTCTATTACAAGTCGTCTACATTATTACTTATAATGTTGAGTCCATCAGCATAAGTACTGTCTTCCTACCTTCATGCAATCAGAAGTCCAGGAAATGTCAGAACAGGGAAGCCCTAAAGTGATCATGAGGCTCTGACTATGACTCCAAAAATTGCATTTGCATAACCCAAAGCCAAAATCTCCTAAGACCAATGTGTTGAGAGTTTATGTTAACCAGATCTTATAAATAGATACCTCTCAAGGCAGCTGACATTGGGCATAATAGCTAAACCTCTGATGCAACTCAAGCAATGACATTAGATATTCGAGGTTATTTCAGCAGGGACTAGGAATTGGATTCAATTTCTTCAGAAAAAAAAATGCCAATTAAATCTTAAAGGAAAGAAAGAAGGACAGAATCAAAGTGTGTTTTAAAGAGTACCTGCATATCTCCTTGCTCTCTGGCTTAGGTGATAACAGAGCCCTTTTGACTTTTCTTAATGGTTGGGTGAAGGGCCATGAGGCAGCACATGTCTCTAAGGGATTATTAGCTGTTGGGGTATCATTTTCTTTAGTCTTGTAGCCACTGATAAGTCACTTTTTTCATGGAAATAACCTTCCACAGATGCCTAGGTAAGAAATTATTATTAAATTCAGTGGGCCACACACAAAACTGAAAGGAGAAAGTATGTAGATAAGATTGGAGAGGGGATGGAGTGAGAGATGAGAAGGGAGAATAAAATGGATCCCATTGTATAAGTGTATGGAACTGGAGCTGTAGAGAGGGACCATGGGTAAGAGCATTAGCTGCTCTTCTGGAGGACCCTGGTCTCATTCTCTGTTCCCACATGGAGGTACACAGCTGTCTGCAAGTCCAGTCCCAGGGCATCTGACACCGTTGTCTGACTTCCGAGTACACCATGTATGTATGAGTTGCACAGACATGAACACGGGCAAAATATTTGTTCATGTAAGTTTTTAATTTCAACAAATTTATTAAACTTAATAGAAGAATTTCAAAAAAATCATTAAGATAGTCTCACCAGTTAATCAACATAGCTCCATCGAATATTGTCTCGTATTTATTTCACCTTAGTGAACAATATGTTGTGTACTTATGTGTGTGCATGTTTATATTTGTAGGTTTTAAATGCATATGACTGTGGGTGGAGACTGGAAAACAACCTATCGTATGGTTCTTCGTTTACTACCCAACTTGCTTTTTTGAGATAGCGTCTCTCCTGGCCTGCAACACACTAAGCAGGATAGGTTGCCTGGCCAGCAAAGCCCACGGGCTGAACTTCTTATGCCTCTCCAGCCCTGGGATCACAATTGTGAGGACAGAATTCCACAGCAGCACCTCTACAGCAAGCTAGTGTGGAGAGTCTCGTCCCATAGATATGGCATTGCAGCAAAGGTTCGTTTCTGTAAGGAGTATTCATCGAGTTCAATCTTGTGTGGAGAAAACAATGGGCAGGGCCATTAAAAGAGATATAGATTTTACCCTCATAAATATAGCTACTGGAATGTAGGCTGTGACTATATAGTATGCTTTGGAAAAGCAGCGTGGAATGGCGTGTCTTTGTGTGTGTATGTATGTGTGTCAGAGAGTGGGTGGAGGGAGAGAGGATAGAGAATAACACAAGAGTATTTAACATCTAGGGAGGTCATATTGTTTTGTTTGGTTGCTCATCTTGCTTTTATTGCTGTTTTTGAGGCATGGTCTTTTTGTGTAGATCAGGCTTACCTTAGCCTAGCCATCCTATCGTCTTCCCTGCTCCCCACTCCACTGCTTGCTGGAGTTCCTGTAGTGAAACATAAGGTTCGGTTTAGTTATTCTTTTCTTTGGGAGTAATATGTGGGCTGGAGAGAAGGGAGGAGGGAGAGAATTTCCATGAACAGAGATCCTCCCACACAGTAACTAGCCCCTGCACTCTGTGCTAATTGTGAGTGAAATGTCTCAAAGGGTAGCTCAATAAACACGCTTTTTCTGAGAAATGCATCACACTTACCCTCTATTAAAAAGGAGTAAAAAGGTAGAACTAGATTTTCAAAAAAAAAGAAAATAATAATAAAATACTTCAAAATCAACAAAATCTTAGTCCTTAACATGATTCAAAGCATTTATGCAAAAGAGGGAAATAGCATTTTGAACCACAAGGAAATAATTACTTAATATCATACTAATTATTATCCTGGTGTTGTTGGTCAAACACATCTTCATAATATATATAGCACATGACCACACATGTGTACGTACAACATACACACACACACAGATCCAGATCCCAAGTAATGGAATGATTGTAATTTGCGTACTATGTAGGAAGACATACATACTTTTCTATCTCTTTTTCTTAGGATGTGCCAATTGGCATCTTATCAATGATGGAACAGATTTAACAAGTTGTGTATTCTGTGTGTTCACATGTGTATGGGTATGTGCTGTGTGCATAGACATGAGTAAGGTCATAATACGTGTGTGTGTGTGTGTGTTTGTGTGTGTGATTTCTGCCATAATTTATTTACATTGTTTTAATCTTATTCTCATTTTCTAAAACATTTTCAAATTTAAAATTTAGTAACTATCACATAATAAGCTGCTTTAAGTGCCCAATGATTTTGTATGATTTCCTTGTTGGGTAAATTGGTAGCCAGCATCTCAGAAGGGTACAATACTATGATAGTGCACTGTAGTTACTTGGGCTGAAAGATTGGTATCATATCCTAAATGATACAAAATGTTAGGAAAATATGGACTGTCAGTGAGATTGTTACACAAACAAGCATGTCTCGCATTCCCAGCATTCTACTATGACCCTGGTATTTCTGTGGTCAGCCTCTAGTAAATGGGTAAACAACAACAATAACTCTGACTCTCTCTGTGGAGAACAAGGAACTCTATAAAGTGTTATAGGTTTAGGAACTTTGGGGTCCCATACATTTTTAAAATGGATGTCCCTACTGCTTTAAGTATAGTCATTTACCAATAGTCATGGGTTCCTGGCAATACCATTAACATCCGGACAATGGATGTTTAGTGGAGGGCTATTATTCCTTGACAATTGTGTAACCATACTAATTAAAGAGCATTTGCCAACTTCCTAATTATCTGCCTGATGAAGCATCTTCCGGTGGGTAAAATATAGCTAACATTGTCATTTTTACCAATTACTGGGGGTAGGGGATGGGATGAAGTTGAGATGACTTATCCTTGACACCATCCAAAGTAGCAATAAATTTAAGAGCTTTAAGAACAACTATTCTTGGGTCAGCAAGACTGATGACCTCTGTTCAGTTTGAAGGACCCACATAGGGAAAGGAGAGAATAAACTCCTGAAAGTTATTCCCTGCCCTCCATATGTATGCTTAGGAACAAGCACCCTGACACATGCACCCCCAAACCACACACACACCACACACTGAATAAATATAATAAAAATTCATTAGAAAAACTTACAAAAAGCTATTGTCTCTTTTGCTTTCTAATTCTTTATATAACTTTCACATCACACCAATGTATTCTCTGCTCACTTCTCATCTAATTTGAGAAAAATGAATTTTAGCATTTGATAGGTAGATGAATTCTTTCCTTAACCCACCATTACACTGCATCTGCAATACATTAAAAATTCACCAGCACATGGACGTTTCCAAATACCATGAAAGTAGAAAGACCACATTTCTTATATCATTGTGAAGAAACAGTAACCAAATCACCTTCTACCCCTTTAATAAGAATGCCACAGATGTCCATGATATCTGGGCATCTTATCCAAAGATAATGACACTTAACATGACATTCAGCATCCTTGAGAGTGAGAGCTAATATTTATTCATAGTATTTGAATTTTACCTAGGGAGAATGGCAGGAAGTAACTTGGATGTCCATCAAAGCCTTTGCAGAGAGTTTGCAAAGGTTAAAGCAGATTCAATTAATCAGCCACATTCTATTTTTCACATGACCACTTTCTTATACTTAATAGTTAGGAGTTCACAATCCATAAAGCATGAATGTGTGCTCATATATGTACACGGTTTGCAGCTATCACATATGCTTGGCACTGGGCACATAGTTGTGTGTTTCACACTTGCACACTGTTATATTCGCAGTGTCTAAAGTGGTAGCTCCAGTGCCTTTTGTTATTAAGGAGTTCCAGAAAGATGGAGAAATAAACCATGGTATATTCACATCGACGCTCGAGAGAACATTCTCAAATGCAGAACTTTTATTTGGTTACTCTTGGACTATGTTCATACCATGACCTTAAATATAGAAACAAATAAGCTAACCCTATAAATTGGGGCCCTACTCATGTGCATTTTAAGCAATTGTTTGGTCACTTGAAAAAATTTTACTCAGTACTAAATGTGAAAATACAATAAGGGCAAGGAAAAATAGGTTCCCAAGAACAATACTAAAATATTCATATACTCAAAATTCAAAACCTGTCTCTCAGTTGTAGGTTTATATGACCAATGAGGTGACTTTGTCCTCAAACAACAAAATTAGTATGAGAAAATCAAGTAAACGAAGGATACTTCATTAGTTTCATTTGATTATAAAACCTATTTGCTACCGTTACAATTTTACCAAAATCTTATTCAAAAGAGATAGTTATAGATAGCTGATAGATACCCAAGTTAAAAAGTATGTCATTCATATGACTCTGTGCTTTAATTAGAGTATTAGTCAAATGTCCACAAGGTATTTCTACAGTTACATCAAATTAGAATAGCCTCAATTCAAAAAAACTAATTAAATACAGAATGTGATTCAATAAAAATCACTGATGGTTAATTAAGGAAAGAATTACCAGACTTAAATGAAAATATATTATGTGTATAATCCTAATTAGTGAGTAGCTCCTTACACTGCACCCATTTGGAGATATTCACCAGCTAAGCATTTAACCTTGGGAGTAAGCAACATGCTTTCCTTGGCAAATAGCAGTTCATAAACATGGAATTGAGCAAGTTAAAGGATTGTTAAGATAAAATGCCTGACAGAATTTCCTTGAGGAGACACAAGAAGAAAAGTGTAAGTTACTGTCATGGAGTGGAATATTTACTTGGAATTGGAATATTCCAAGTAAATTTTGTAGCACATGCCTTTAACCCCATCACTCAGGAGGTAGAATTGGGTCTTTCTGAGTCAAGGCCAGCCTATTCATACAGAGTTGCAGGACAGCCCGGGAACACAAAGAGATTCTATCTTTTAGAAAATCAAAAATAACAAATAAAAAGTCTCTAGTGGTTGCTCTTAGATATTTTAAAGTCTTTATGTTTTGCTACTTAATGACACTCAGTGATTTCTCAGTTATTTTTAATAATAGGATATTTCTCTAGACAAAATAAATTGGATAAAGGCAAAATTACGGATCAATATGTATAATGAGAGCAGACATAAAAATTGACTGGAAAACAGAAACAATATTTCCATAGAAATAACACATTATTACTAAATGAGGTTTATTTGAGACAATTATGGTTGATTCAACATTAAAATATCAATCACTGAAAATAACCACAGTAGACGACCTGGGTGTGAAGTTGCTGTTCCAAGCCACCTGGTTCTGGGAACCAAGTTCTTATCCACCAAAAGTTCAGGGAGCACTCCTAACTAGTAAGCCATTTCTCCAGTCCTTAAGCACTAAAATTTAAATATAATAGCAAATAATTGTCTGCATACTAGATTACAAATGTTTTTGTGAACCTCAGTGAATCTCTAGTGGATTTCTAATCAAGAGTTACACCATTTTCACCTATCAGGAGACTTATCATTGGTAGCTTGCCAGTTTGGTGCAAAAGGGTTTTAAAGAGTGAATACATTCCTTATTAGATCTTCAATGGATTTCATTAACTTTTAAAATGATTTAAAATTCACTTGTACTATCAGAAAATGGTTGTTAACTCTTCAACTCACTCTTCTCAAACTTGGGAAATCAAACATATAGAATAATCCATAAAAAACTTCTTCATGATCTTGGAATAAACAAATTTCTCTTAGCAACAATGCAGAAAAAAGTTGTAATAAAAGAAAAACTGATGAACTCATAGTACATAAAAAATTAAAGTCTTCTCTTTTCACAGAGGACCATCAAGAAAATATACCTTTAATTCCAGCACTCAGGAGACAGAGGCAGGTGGCAAGTGGTTCTCTATGAGTTTGAGGCCAGCACCCCCCATAAAGAGAAAATACAGGTTCTGGCTATTGCAAATAATGCTGCTATGAACATAGTTAGGCAGGTATCCTGGTGGTATGGTTGAGCATCCTTTGAATATATATTCAAGAGTGGTGTCACTGGGTCTTGAGATAGATTGATTCCCAATTTTCTGAGAAACCACCATACCAATTTCCAAAGTGGTTATACAAGTTTGCACTCCCACCAGAGCGAGGGGTGTTACCTTTAATCTGTAATTTTTCCAGCATAAACTGTAATAAGTGTTGTTGATGTTAGCCATCCTGACAGGTGAAGATGGTATCATAGAATCGTTTTGATTGACATTTCCCTGATGACTAAATGTCTTTTGGCCATTGAGATTCTGCATGTGTGTGACAGATGTGTAGCTTGGTCTGGTCCCCTAGTAGTGGGACCAGAATCTGTCCTAGGCACATGAACTCACTTTTTGGAACCCATTCCCTATGGCGGGATGCCTTGCTCTGCCTTGATGAGGTAGAGAGGAGCTTGGTCCTAGCTCAAATCGATATGCCCAGCTTTGTTGGAAAGGAGATAGTGGGGGGGGGGGGCAGGCAGCCAAACTGCGGTTGATAGGTAAAATAAATAAAAAAATTAAAAAAATTCAGAGTGAAACAAATCCTTGTTTGTGAAAACATGTTCACACTAAGCACTTTTGGGAAGGGTAAGAAAGGGAAATGCAAGTATTTCATTTTGCCTAAAAATTGCTTGCACAAGTAATTCTTCTGTGTTTGCTTCTCAGAAGACCAAAAGAGACATCTTGTTCTGTATTTTCAAATTTTGGAAACTATTCACTGTCCCTTCTCAGTCTGGGGTCCTTAAAAACATCAGGACGAAATGTTGTACCCAGTTCACACAATTGCCCTGCTTCCTCTGTTCTCCTGTTTGCCATTTTACCTCCTAAGAGGTAATATACAAACGACAGGAAGTGACGAGCAGAGAACAGGAAATGAAGATTCCCTAACTTTAAAGAGCAGGTGATTTCCTCTGTATTTAGTAATTAAATGTGTTCATAAATCTTGTTCTTTTGAATTGCTTTCTTTATGCCTAGTGCTTACTACAATTCAAAAGGTGTTATGTTTGAGAATTTTTTAAATAATCCTTTTCTTTTTTGTCTATATATTTACCTATGCATAACTGAAGTCAAATGTTACATGTTTTAAAATTATTTTGAAAATAAATGCATATATTTATTCTGTATGTCATGATCTTTTAAATTTTATTGGAATTTCAAAATTAAATTAAAAATATTGAGAGGAAAATAGTCTCAGTTTCACTCAGCATTATAGTAAAGACAGGCAAGTGTTAAGTTAATGAGCAATAAAAAAATCAGGTTAGTGCATCAAAAATAAATAAATGAAACAACTAGCAATATCATTAGCATTCCACCATTATTCAAAGGGAAAAACAAAATGTAAGTAGGCATGGAAACTCAAGCCTGTGACTTTCTGATGCTTTGTTACACACACACACACACACACACACACACACACACACACACACACACACAGGCATGTGTATGATCTGGCTGATAGAGAACTAGGGTCCACAGATTACCACATGTCACTATGGAAAATGGCTAATAAAGTAGTTGATTTATGCCATCATGCATCAATATATGTACTATCTTAACGATATTATATGAATATAACATAGCATTATTTGTAGAAACCAGAGCTGGAAAATTTTCATCAGTGAAAGCTTCAATGAACATGACAGAAAACAGTTTAGATGATAAAAACAAACAAGAGAGAATACACAGCAGAGGACATAGACTGCCTTACTACTGTGGAAGGTGATATGATATCTATCATGTAAGAAAATGATCTTAGGAGTAAAGATTATTTTCATCATTATATTTATCTGAAGATCCAGGATGTGAAAACTTAAGATGACTAAACAAATGAATTTAGATAAAACTCCTACAATATTAATAAACTTATGCATTTAAATTTTAAATCACTGTGAGTTTACATTATAATCAAATATTTTGTTTATTCCTATGTGAAAAACAGCCTTTTAACTACTCAGTTAAACTAATATGCAAATATATGATTTACATATTCTACAACATATAATAAATTTAATTTTCTAAGTTGTAAAAGATAGAGTACTATGCTATTGTGTCAATAAAAGCAATCCTTATGAGTCTGGAGGGATAGTTCAAATGATCTGATTTCTTCTCCCAGCACTCATATGGAGTTCATAACTGTCTGTACCTCAAGTTTCAGTGAATATTTTGAAATTTGTAGGCATGTAGGCACTACACATATGGGTTGCACATATGGGTTGCAGGCAATCACTACATAAATTTTAAAAAAATTGTATCCTTTAAAAAGATGCAATCCTTATTAATTACATAGAATAGTTTAATTTAATGCCCAATAATCCAATATTCTTTACTTGCTATCTCAATATTCTCAGCAATTAAGAACTTTCCAACTACTTAAATTGAATAAAACGTGAGCTTCTATGCTCAAGGTAAGTGTTTAAATGCTTGGGAAAAACTGAATGCAGAAAACAACTTTATAACATAGTTAGTGAAAGGAAAAGACTTAAGTAAAAATGTGATTTTCATGCATTGTCAGGTTGCATATTATCTTGTTAAAATGGATGACTAGATGAAGTCACTGTCTAGAGATCTGTATGCTTAATGGATTGAATTTGTGTTATAACATTTCCTGGGGACACATCTACTAGTATGGCCTTTCTTGTACATGCAATGAGTTGAACATTTCTGGATTGAAAATATTAGAAACATTTAAAGATATTTCTAGAGGTACTAAATTTCTGCCGTTATTTATTCACATCACAAATGTCAATACTTACACTCATTTATCAAAATTAGCTATTGGGAAGAATTGGTAGTGCATCTGGGGTAAAGTTGGACAGATTGTGTTTTCAATTGGGAGCGTAAGGAGCATACTCTTCTTAATGTACCTTTTCGGGGTCAATTGTTTTGAGGACAACCACTTTAATTTTGATATTTGAATTCTTGTTATAATATTAGCAACAGGAAATCTCTGTTATTAAATGGCGATTTGTACATCTTAAGAAATAGGAAATAAAAAAAAGGATTTAACAAAAAAAATTGCTTAGGGTATATTATGTTACAGAAAGCAGAATTTAGCTAAAGGAGTGCTCCCTCAGAACTTCCTCTAACATCAATTCAAAGATAAGCAGCAATATAATCAGCCATGCAGCCATGTTGTACCTTGAACATAATGAAATTTAGACTTGCTGAGAATATGTTTCTGTTAAGCTTTGTTCAGTAAGATTGCTGCCAATTAGAGGCAAGGAGGGAGGGAGGGAGAGAGGCTGGGAGGAAGGGAGGGAGGAAGGGAGGGAGGGAGAGAGGGAGGCAGGGAGGAAGGAGAGAGGGACTGAGGGAGGGAAGGATAGAGGGAGGGAGGGATGGAGGGAGGGAGGAAGACAGTGATACTATCCTTGCTATGTAAATCTCCCATTTGAACCATGGTCAGACTTGCAACCTGCTGTCTCTCTGCTTAAATTGTTCAAAGTGTGAGTTGTGAAAGAGATTTAGGGATGACAACATATATGAACTGTATCAGCCAAAGGCCTATATAAGTTGGTAAAATATTCTGTTCCACACCTGGTTGCTTTTAGTGCATTGGCCAGAACCAGACATGTGCTATTAAAGAGCCTTTTTTTCAGAATTCTATGAGTATTTGGAGTGAATTCCCACTGGAGACTTAAGTTGTTGCTTCAATAAAATTTATTACTAGTCATTGATAATAATGTCTTTGTTTGGGGATGTTTTTTCTTATGCATTGTGAGCATAAAGAATTTAGCCAGGTGGTGCAGAAATAACTCTTCTTAGTTTGCAATTTGGTAGATCATATATTGTTCCCCAAAGAATTTTCTTCCTAATTATGTTTTGTCCTACACAATATTAAAGTTCATTGACATTTCCAAAATACACAATAGGATCTCTGTGTGAAAAATGCCTACGAGCAATATTGACTGCTGACAAGTAGGCTAGCTTATATTTTTAAAAGTAGGTGTTATGGATTTATCAATAATAAACCAGAGTTGATTATATTAGTACTCATCTCTTCCCTTTTTGGGCTGACTAAATTATTGTATTCAGCTTTTTATTGCATTTATCCTGGAATGCTGTATTGGGCACCTGTGTGAAAGTAGACATCACGAGGAATAAAGGAGTTACACTACAGACTGCTCCCCACAAGTAAATGTGACAAATGTGTGCTTCCAAGGAGCTCTGAAAAAATCTGTGAAAAGTCCAGACTCTGTGATTCATGCAAATCAACCCTATCTTTCTTGCTTCTAGGAGAGAGGGATTCTATAGGGCAGTGGGTATTGTGCAACTTAATTATAAGTGTCAGCCAGATGTACAAAAGTACTGTCACTTACTGTGTTTCTTATCAAGCTGTTAGTACCATACAACTGGTGTACTAATAATGAAGTTTTAATTAGCTCTCCAGTATACTGAGAGCTTATTTAAGCCTTCCAAATTGGATAGTGCATGCTTAGCTGGAAGGCACGCTTGTATCCCAAACATAGCAAAATAATTGTCACGCACATGAGGAGACAGCAGTCTCCTCATGAAACCTTCACATCTACCTTTGAAGGAATGAATGCATAAAATGTCCAAGGAAGTTCTTGATGATGTGGTTTAAATGCTGAATTTTACATAGCAAACCGTTCTAGTAAGCGAATCATTAAGTTCATTTGAGAATCACCGTTAGGGAGAAAGCAAATATTAAATAAGGTCTGTGATACCATTAATTGAAATTGGACTATTATCGCTATACATCCATTCCTACAGATGACTCAGTTTTATTTACACACCCTTAGTGCTGGTCTGAGGTTTTATAACTCATGGGAAATTATGGTAGACCTCTTACTTCTTACTTGAGGTGGGTCCTGGATATTAGAACTAAGAAGTTGTTCATTTAAAATGTCCCCACTGCGTCCTAGTAGTTGTTTAATGCAATGGAGAGTTTAGACCATCGTTTTTTTTTTTTTTTTTTTTTTTTTTTGTGTGTGTGTGTGTGTGTGTGGTTGTCTATTTATACTGGATATGATGTGTAATATATGCTAATACTACTGAGAGTACTCTAGCCACTAGTGTCCCCACCCTACAATATGAATTTCAGGCAAACGATAGATTTGGAAACTTGCGGTGGAGTAGTCAAAGTCATTTGCTGTTAGCAAAGGTTCTGTGTTATCATTTTTAAATGGCAATTTTAATTTCTTGTCATATTATCTATTTTCTCTAAGTTGGCCCAGAATGAAAGTTATCAGAACACGCTCTTATGTGTTTGATATTCTATTGTGTGAATATAAGAATTGCTTATTCTCCACGTGCCAGGAACTGTATTAGCACAGATGTTAAAAGGGTGAGACTGTGGGCGTACATTTTTTAGGTACACACGACACTCTGTGGAGAAGGTAAGAGTAGAGTTGTAGAGTAATGTGCAGCTCTGAACCTACACATAGGCTGATTTTACAACCTACCTGATGTGTCCCTATGCTTGTTTAGCAAAGCCATGTGTGTGAGGGCTGGAGTACAAGATTATCTGATTACTAGTCCCTATGAAACTCAGGGACAAGGGACAAATCCTGTTCAGATGTGATGTTTACCTCCAGATAGTGAAACGATGGCATATAGGACCTGCAGGAAACCTTAAAAGGGAATGAATCCTTCCCTGTTGACATTGTTTTTGAGTTATTGATGCCTATATTGACCTTACATAGAAATGCTGAATTGCTATGCCCACTTATTCAGAAGCTGTAGGAGACACAAAGTAAATTCAGAAGTGTGAAAAGTGTTGTGATTTGTAAAGAAATCAAAGCAGATTATTAGCAAAAGCATAACAGAGGGGACCAAAGGGAGAGGGAAATGGCTGAGGGAGGTAGGAATGCCAAATCTGATGCTGGGACGTGTGATTTGTGGATGGAATCACTATGTGAGAATCCCAAAGTTAGGATTGGGTTCAGCAAGTTCTGAGTGAGTTCACTTACAGATGAAGGTGTATAGTTAGTAGTGGGAATAAGAATCCTTTCATACTTTATCTAGAAAATATATCAGGATATATTTTATGTGTGACAGACAATTTTAATTGCAAGCCCATTTCCAATCTTCAAATACGTTTTCTGTTGACTTTGACAAGGCTCTCCCTGCCAATAATGCTTGAGGACATGCCTCAGCTTTAGCAGCATTGTCACATGGAAGGTATTTTACAAGACGATGTTTTATGCATGTGTTGATGCTCTTGTTTTTATATTCAAATAATTTCATTTAGAAATGCTGATCACACATTCAATTATTCCCGTCAATTTATCTTCATCAAATAGGGTCTGACTCCTCTGCATGTGATCTGAATTGTAGCATACCAGTATCATTAGTTCTCTAAAGGCCTGCCTTGGTAAAACATGCAGTGCCATTGAGCACTCAGTTTGAATTGTGTTTGTGTTCTAAACAGTGAGTAACTGACTAATGATGACAGTGACGGGAAAACAGATGATGAACTCTAATGTAATCTGGTAGGACCGTGTAGAGAGTTCTCCAGTCTCCTTTGGTTCTGATTCGACTAACCATCTGTATTCTGATACTCCTGAGAGACATGGGTTGAAAGAGAGGACACAGTACAGCAAACCCTGAAGAGTTTGTGTCCTATTGGTCAGTCCCACTAGGAGCTAGCCTCCTATGGGACAGGCAGGACCAATGAATGGAGTCTGGAGTTAGTTATCTAATGGGAGATGTCATTCTGTAAATGTTTCTCATGCTGGTTAATGAATAAAGCACTGTTGGCCAATAGGAAAGGAAGATAGGAGGGGCTAGGAGATAAGGAGGAAGGAGGAAGTAGTAAGGAGAGTCAAGATGGAGAATCTGGAGAGAATAGA
Organism: Phodopus roborovskii; assembly: GCF_943737965.1. Taxonomy (NCBI): domain Eukaryota; kingdom Metazoa; phylum Chordata; class Mammalia; order Rodentia; family Cricetidae; genus Phodopus; species Phodopus roborovskii. The sequence continues at coordinate 1,699,720 of NW_026126689.1, read as the reverse complement.
ACCACTAGCAACCTCTCACTGGTAAGACCATGTGGAAATACATAGAAATGGGTTAAAAATTAAGACAGAGCTAGCCAATAAGAAACAAGTAACTGGGCCAACAGAATTATATCTAATACAGAGTCTCAGTGTGTTATGATGATGATGCGGCAGGGACAAGACAGGACAGCAGGCAGAAAAACCATACTCCTTACAGATGGTGCCCTACTCGTTACAGTTATCTATTGTGATTTTGTAGACATTTTCATCAAATTCTAAATTCTTAACCGCCTGCATGAATACGTTAATGGAGGGGATTCATATAAACTATTCTATGCAGGAGACTCCTAGCATGACCAGAATGACCAAGGATTTCAGGGCCTTCTTCCAGCCCCCCTAATCCTTGCTCCATTAAGAAACTCATGCTTTCTCTGCCTCTCTGTGATGTAAATCTGCTTAAATGAGTCCTGTGGCTTTAAAACACAGAGTTCTTTCTCTTAGGATTTATGAGCTCTCTCTCTCTCTCATATAAAGAAGAGGGTGTTTGAACCCCTCTCCACACTTCCAAGTTAAATTCATGGAGAGCAGAAGCCTAAAAGCACGTCTAGTTCCAAGGTATAGATCTTCATCAATTCATGACAGTGAAAGACAATGAATTATTACTTTGGGCAAAGCCAATCTAGTAAACACTGATATCCTAAATCCTATGTCCTCTACAGATTAATCCAATCTGAACCCAAACATTTGTAACTTTTGTTTGTTTTTGTGTCTGAATTCTTTCCTCTCATACTTTATTACATTGGTATTTTTCTCTTCTGTTTAATTTTGTTGGACACATTTACTTCTGAATACTCATAAGAAAAACAGCTGAATTCCTCAGATACACTCGAAAGGCCACAGACACAGGACTATCTAACAACAAGCTCACAGGTTGTACAAATTTGTCGTTTGTTTGTTTGTTTTGCTTTTACCTGTAATTGCCAGAGTACAATTGGTTGCATTTGATAGTCTGACCACTAGCAATAGACATTTTTTTTTTAATTTTTGGTCTGAATTACCAACACTAATTTTCCACAGATTTCAATGAGACCTTAGGAAACATAAGAGCTGAAAGCTAAGAAGTCATAAGAGATGAATGAACCAAGCCACAGAGATGCTGAGAAGCAACAGTTGGTTCCAAGAGCAAAGTCATTTTAAGACACAATGTTGGTTCAAGGGGAGGCTCAGAAATAATATTATAAAAAGCAGTTCAAATAGTTGAATCAAAAAGAGCAGATCCTATTGAGCTGAAGCCCTAGAGACCAACTTGGAAATCTGTCACCTGTCAATCCCATTATGCATCCATCTGTTGTCCTGACCTTTGATCAGTGGGGGCACCACACCTCGGAGCCGTTAGGTGTTCCTATGGTATTATTACCCTGGCAAGGGAATTACATCATTAACTGCTCTGGTATGTTCAGTAAATTCACAAGCCTTTGTTCTCTGTTAAGATTTTGATATGTCCGTGTATCCATATATTTGTGTCTTAATCTGATAAGTTCATAGGAGACCATACTATATTTTGAAGAAATGAGCTATTTATCAATTGACCTCATTGTTTGTGATAGAGGAAACATGGCTCTTTACTTGCACAGATCAAGCATAGATTCATCCTCAGTATTTATATTCATAATAGAGGTAAATACAGTTTTATAAAATAATGTTTGCCCAGGGGAAAACATAACCCAATCTCCTGAGTTCCTAATGGCTTTCTGAGGTCTTTGCCATCCTAGTCTTAGTATCCTGTTGACTTGTCAAGGTTGAAGACAGAGCAGGCCACTGGGAATATATTCTTGCTGGTTGTTGATGAGGCCCCTAGGAAAAGTTCTTTGCTCTTCTCTACTCCAGGTCAGCTTTTATGAACTATTTTGTGGTATTTATTCTGGGCCTTTCCTCTTAATTAAGCTCCCTAGGAAAGAACGCATTCTGCTCATATTTTATGATGATTGTAATTTCAGTGGCACAATTGTAGCTGTGAGGTTATATTGCACAAAGGAAATAAAACTATATGACAAGATAGAATTCTTTACCGAAAGAGAATATATGCCTTATCTATAACTTCAGGTTTTTAGAAAAACTGTAGCATCATTTGACCTCCAAACAAAGTGCTGATCCCTTTGTGTTTTATTATTCATGGAACAACAATATATCAAACCCTTCCCATGATACTAGGATTCTGTGAGCTTACAGAATGCAAAGCACCAGTCTTTAAGCTATACATACATATATATATATATATATACATACGTACATACATACATATAAAACCTTCTGTATATAAATAACCTTCTGATCACTCTTCACTAACAGTTACTCAATACTCTGTTGACCCAGAATCCAAAGGATTCAGAAAAGAATATGGATGATGCACAGCTGTTTTCCTGTTGAGTACACATGCATATTGGGTGTGTTGTTTAAAAAGAGAATTAATTACACTCAATACAAGATAAAAATGTATTTGTCACAGTATTTCACTACCTAGGTTATCGGTACAATTGCATTTTTATTTTCTTACTATTTATTAATTGCATGAATTAATGTATTACCTTATGATATTTCATACATGTGCATTATATATGTATACACACACACACACACACACACATATATATATACACATATATTGGTAGTCTTCAATTCCTATTACTATTTTCCACTACCTCCATGTACTCATTGTACTTTCATGTATTATCTCTATTGGTTTGTTTATCCTGTTTAATTACTATTATTACATGTGTACATACATGTAAATTTATAAACTCAACCTGCTGAGTCCATTTGTTGTTGCCATATCTATATTATCTTAGGAATGACCATCTGAATATTCAGTTAGGGGAGGAACATCCTTGGGGAAGACTGGTTCCTCTCTTTGGTCAGTCATTGATTGCCTATAGCTCTTCATCTAGAGGTAAGACTGCACCCCATCCACATTGGTATGCTCCCTGGTATTATTTTAGTTGTTCTTTGTTGATGGAATTAAGGCTATATGAAATGATGTTAACAAATGAGGTTCATCTTTTGTTGAAGCAAGAATATGAACACCAAGAGAGGGAGAATCAAAGAATTATATAAAAATGAAAACATGAGTTTTGATAGGGAGAGTGTAAAGACCATTACCTTTCAACTGCTAGAAATACAGGAGAATGAACTTTCAGGATCATTTCATGTTTGCTAGATCAAAGCAAGATGAAATAGGAATCCTTAGCTTTTTATGTCACCCTCAGTGAGAGTTTTTCCACTACAGCAGAGTCTCAGTTACCCTTCTGAGCATGACAATTACAAATTATATTATATATCTGCATAACATTTCACTCATTATTTCTCTTCAGCATATTAATATAAATGGATATCACTTCAGGTCCTTATTTATACATCTTAGGTAATTCATAATAAACCAGTTAATAAAATACAGCTTCAAATAATTCATAACTTTAATCTTGCATTTTAAAATTTGTCTTGCAGACTCAATTGACTTTTTTTTGAGGTGTGTTTATGGTTTGTGTTTGGATGACTAAGACCCCAAATTATTATAGCTGTATGTTGATACTTGTTCGTACAACACTGCCTTAATCTGGTAGTAAATATATTTCATTTATTATCAGATACACCCTTTCTATTCTTCATCCTAATATCTGGTTGCCAATGACTTTTACAAGTGACTCTAATTGACTCGTCCTTGAGCTTATTTTAAATTTAGCCAGTGGCAATCCCTGAGAGGAAATTGGGAAGGAAGAAAAAATTGGTGATGTATTACTCCATTTTTTTTTCTTTTTTTAATGCTGAAATTCTTTTGCAGGCTATTGTAGAATAATTTACACCTTCAAATCCCTGAGCCAAAGTGTATACTCTCCCGCCTCAAGTGCTCCTTCTGGCCTTGCTAATAAAGCCTCACCAGTTTTAGAGTCACAATAGGATATGATGGAAGCCAGAATCTTAAACAGAAAATGGATGCGTTCACAAAAAATCTTTTAACGGTTTCACTCTGAGCTCTTAACTGCTTTCATCATCACAGACAGGGCCCTTCATAAATTGGCCTGAGCCATTTCTCCTGACCCTGATTCATCACCCCACCCCCTCACTCCGCTGTGAGTGCTGCAGCTCTTTGCTGTTCTTCAGAGCAGATGAACTTCCTCCTGTCTTCTGACCTTTTTTCTCCCCGTTCCACCTGATGGTCTTCTGAAGATCCCTCAGACATCACCACCTCAAAGGAGCTTTGGCCGATTTACAAGACCCCTGAGCTCTCTTGAACACCCAAATATTCCACTTGGGTTTCTGACACTTCCTTCATGTGAAATGGATTTGTTAACCTCTGTAATGGCCATCTTCTCCAAGAACATATTAACTTTGTAGTTGAAAGGACTTTAGCTACAATCACGTGTTCACACCCAGAACACCCACTTGTGCTAACTGCTCAGTGAGATGAGGAAGACTGTGTTGAGTGAAATACAGTGGCAAGCCAATGCCTTGGTAATATTTGTTGAGCCCATGATCCTGTGGTGGTTATTAGCTGTCCATCACTGGAAGCCTTGTCATTTTTAGTCTCCTCATAATCAATCCTGGCCACTGGTATCAAAAGAGGTTAACTTAGAAGATGTTGGTTCCATTTCCATTTCGGCCTTTTTTTTTTAAATCTGTTTGTATACCACATCAATTGTAACAGACTAGCAAACATCTATAAGCCATTTTAGTGTCATATTTAATAAAGTGTCAGAAAGAAAACGAATTACAAAAGAGAATCAGTTACACAAAGTTATCTTTCTGATGAATTCTACAGTACTGCATATAAAAATACCAAGAATAAAGTGAACGAAAGAACAGTGTAATTTCAAGTGAGTATAATGTTGGCTGTAGATGTCCCGTGACGCCAGACCCACATAGAGGGATGGGAAGTAAGGCTCACAGAATTTAAATGACTTCTCTGACAATTTCCAGAGGCTCTTGGGAGAGCCGGCTCCACCCATTACTGACAGAAAAAACTGGAGGAGATGCTGGAACCTTTCCAGCACAGCACAGTAGAGCTGACCCTGATAGTATGTGTGTGGGGGGAGGAGAGGGGGTGAGCCAGCCCCTAGGGTGTGAGCTCAGGAGAACTGATACCGCCCTTCACCTGTGCATTGTGAGAGCTGCCCCGAAGACAGACTTGAGAGTGGATGAGTTGGTCTTGCTCCTCACCATAGGAAAGCAGCAGAGCTGACCCTGGTGGCATAGCAGAGCAGGCAAGACTGACCAACTCAGCTACCACCCAGGTCCAGATCCAGATCCAGGTCCAGATCCAGGTCCAGATCCAGGTCCAGGTCCAGGTCCAGATCCAGGTCCAGGTCCAGGTGCAAGTCCAGGTCCAGGTGCAGGTCCAGGTCCAGGTCCAGGTACAAGTCCAGGTCCAGGTGCAGGTCCAGATCTAGGTCCAGATCCAGCTCCGGCTGTGGCTCCGGCTCCGGGTCTGGGTCCAGGTATAGCTCCAGGTCCAGCTCCAGGTATAGGTCCAGGTCCAGGTCCAGGTCCAGGTCCAGGTCCAGGTCCAGGTCCAGGTCCAGGTCCAAGTCCAGCTCCAGCTCCAGGTCAAGGTCCAGGTCCAGGGCTTTGAGTTGGCCCACTCCAGCATCTACCCCACAGGAGAACTGATGGAGGTCAGGAGGCTCTGGCCCTTCAGGATCACTATGACATGGTTGGACAATGGGATTTCTGAGAGGGGCCCTAGTGCGGTGGGTGCCTGTGTTGGTAGTAGAGCCGAAGCCAGGGCTCGCACCAGACCAATGACTCATGGCAGTGAGCATTTGCAAGTAAAGGCGTTTGTACAAAAGGGTACACCGGGTGACACACCATGACATATCACAGTTTCTACCGTGAAATGCTTTTGTCTTCTTTAATTAACACTTTATTTTTAATTAGTTTATTTATTGTTGGTTTTCTCCTGTGGGGGCAGTTGCAAGGGCAGAGGTCAGACATGGAGGGACAGGGAGATGAGTGGGATTGGAGTGCGTGATATGAAATTCAAAAAGAACCAATAAAAATGTTTAAAAAAAAGGAATAATGGCTTGCTTATTAGAAACAACTATGACAGTGGAGATGGAATATGAAAGCAAGGGCCACTGAACTGAACTCTTTGCCCCATTATATTTCCAGGTTTTTCTTTTTTCTTTTTTTGAAGATCTATATTGATTTTAACTTGTGCAAATGTATGGTCTCCACACACATGCTAGCACCCACTGAGACCAGATAATGTGTCTTCATCTGTTATAAGCTGCCTGCCTTGAATGTTAGGAACTGAACTCAGGTCCTTTGCAAGCCTTTAACGTAATCGATGAGCCATCCCTCCAGCCCCCATCAAGTAATTTAAGAAGCACATTAATTTTAACAGTATGTGACAACTCTATGTGTTTGCCTGTTGGTGAAATGGGAAAACCTTCATTTTTATATTCTTGAGCCTTCTATGTTCACAGGGGGTATGGGGATTCGCTTAACTTCCTTTTAATCTGAGTTTAGGAAGGTTTAGGTGTGATGCTTTCCTTCTGTAGTTCCGAAGGCCTCACTGCCAGCAGGAGTGCCCCCAGAGACTTGTCCACAGCACTGTGGTTTCGTGTTTGTGTAACAAAGAAATGGAATCTTAATGGCAAGCCTAAATCATTGGAACTGTGGCATGGGCAAAATTAATTTTTAGAGATGGTTATAAGAAATTATTCTTATTATAAGCCAAGTAATTTTTTTAATTGACTCAATGCCAGAAATCTCTTCTAGAATTCAGAGCCACACTGGACATCTTTGAACTGCTATTCTGTGGACCAGCATCACAGGAAACAAAACTAAGTCTGCCCATTTGACTCAGCACTTAAGTACCCAACCTAAAGAATAGAGACTGGCTATAGGAAACCCAATAAAGCAGTATTTGATTTATTAAAACTAATTTCAAATACAGAAGTTTGCTTCTTTAATTAGGTAACATAAATAGAAAAGTTCAGTTTTCCTTAGAGTTTCAAGTCTTTAAAATTTATTTTTATCTGCACTGTTTTTTATTAAGTAGATTATAAAATAAGGAAGCCATGTTTACAAAATCGTCTTAAGGCTCTAACTAATTTTCACACCAGCCCTTAATTATTCATGTGCATCTTCTATTTACTTACTTCTCTTGACAGAATAAACCCACAATAGAGAACAGAATTGCAGAAATTAAGTGTTAGGTAATTCCACAGTATAAGCCTTTGAGCAGTGCCAGGGAATTAGAATTCTGAAAAGAAAAAGAAAAAGTTTTCTCAGAGGACAGTAAACATTGAAATGCATCACTGATCTTGGCCTGCAAGGTTGTAAAGTGCTTGATTTGCAAGCATGAGGACCTACCTGAGCTTGGCTCCCCAGCACACATGGAAAAAGTCAGGCCACATATTATGTTCTTCTAATCCAGAAATGCTGAGTCAGACAAAGAAGGATCTCTGGTCCTAGGTGAACCTTGATCTCCAGGTCCAGTGAGAGACTATTTCAAAAATACTGTGGAGAGCAGCTGAGGAAGACATAGAAGGTGAACTCTGTCCTCCAGATGCACAATCACACACACACACACACACACACACACACACACACACACACACACACACATCTATGTCCTTATACACAAACAGGAATAAAAAAAGTCTTGAGATTGATGTCACATGCTCAAGGAGAACTAATTTCTTCATGGTTTTAATAAGAGAGCATCTCACTCTGTAATCCAGCCTAGTCTTGAACTCACTGCAGAGCCTTGACTGTCCTTGAGGTCAAGGTTGTCCTGCCTTTACTTCTGTCTTAGTTGGGTTTATTTCTTTAATTTTTGTTTTTTCATTTTACAAACCAACCCCAGTTCCCCCTCCCTCCCCTTGTCCCACTCTGACCTCCCCCACCCCACCCCCATTCACTCCTCACAGGGGGTAAGGCCTCCCTTGGGGAGTCAACAAAGTCTGTCATACCAAGTAGAGGCAGGACCCAGCCCCTCCCCTTCTATCAAGGCTGAGTAAGGTATCCTACCATAGGGAATGGGCTCCAAAAATCCATGTCATGTACTTGGGATAAGTTCTGGTCTCACTGTTAGCTGCCCCTCAGCAGATCACACCACATGATCATCACCACGTTCAGAGGGTCTAGTTGGGTCCCATGCAGGTTCCCCAGCTGTCAGTCTATAGTCCTCCAGACAGCAGTCTCTGTGATTTTCCCAGTCATGATCTTGACTCCTCTTGTCTATATGATCCCCCACTCCCTCTCTTCAACTGATCTCCAGGAGCTCAGCCCAGTCTTTGTCTGTGGAACACTGTGTTTGGGTTTCTATTGCTGTGAAGAGACACCATGACCATGGCAGCTCTTATAAAGAAAACATTTAATTGTGGTGGATTACAGTTTTGGAGGTTTTGTCCACTATCTTCATGGCAAGGAGAAACGTGGTGGAATGCAGGCAGACATAGTGTTGGAGAAGGAACTTACAGCTCTATGTCTTTATCTATAGGAAGCAAAAGTAGACTGTGAACCACACTGGGCTTAGCTTGAATACATAAGATCTCAAAGCCTGCACTCACAGTGGCATAAGGCCTCATGTACTCCAACAAGGCCATACCCCCAAATAGTGCCACTCTATTCAAGCATATCAGACTATTGAGGCCATTCCTCTTCAAACCACTACAGCCTCTGAAGTGTTAGACTTACAGATTTGTCAGATCACTGCCAGTCAACTCTGATTTCTGAACTTTTAACCATACAATGTCTTATGTATCTTCCATACTGTCAGGTGGTTTTATTAAAATAGTTAAAGAATTATGGAGCAAGGATTATTTCACATACCAATATGTTTACATGATCCTTTGTGATTGTTGCAAGGCTGGATTGTAGCTACTCAATTGCTCATACTTCTTGTTAAATTTACTTTTAGGAGTGTGTGTGTGTGTGTGTGTGAATAATTTGTGTGCATGTGTGGAACCATTATGCTACAGCACATATGTTAGGTCAAAGGAAACTTTAGCTGTCTGCTCTTGATGAGATGATCTGTTACTGGCTATTGCATATACCATTCTAGCTGGCCCGAGAATTTCCTCTGATTCACGTCTTTCATTCTCATCTCATCCTAGAAGGAAGGAGGCTTCAGGCACATACTAGCATACCTAGCTTTATATGTGTTCTAAGAATTTAACGTGTTTGTATGGTGAGGACTTTACCCCTGAGCTGTACTCCTCATCCCAGTGCTATTTTTAAAAAGTCTATTGCAAAATAATCCCAAAATAATCATTTTGATAATTTGAGATATTCTTTAAATTATCCTTTAACATTTGACATAATTCTTCAAAAATATTTTTGTTCTGTTTCTTAGTTTTTAGTAGCACTTCTCAAGAAACATAATGTGATGGGAGATGTCATTCTGTAAATATGTTTCTCTTATGGGTTAAAGAGTAAAGCACTCTTGGCTAGGAGGGAAGCAAGATAGGTGGGATTAAGAGACAAGGAGGATTCTGGGAGATGTAGGAGAAAGAGAGTAGAGATGTGATCTCAGGAGTACAGGATTCAAGTCCGGTGTTCTCAGTAAGATAAAACCATGGAAAAATACATATATTAGTAATTTTGAGTTAATAATTTAGACAGAGCTATCCAATAGGAAGCTCTAGCCATTGGTCAACAGCTTTAAACCTAATAGAGTCTCTGTGTGTTATTTTGGGATTGATGCAACAGTGAGACCAGGCTGGCGGGAAAGTGCTCGTAACAGTAGTGTTTTTTCTGTATCCAAATTGTAGTTGTTAAAATGTTCAGTGATGGTATTTACACATGTTTTTCTTCTTTGGGATATTAATTGTCAGAAGAAAAATATATTTTCATTTAGAAAGAACAGTAAGTTAGAAGAAGGGTTTGCATGAAATTGATCTTTGGAAATGAATGCCGTTAGGAGAGAGAGCTTCGTGAGCATGGGAGCTAAGGCAAGCCTTGGATGGGGAGAACTTAAGAGTGGAGGATGGATAGTAGGTCACACATACTGAGCAGAATGAGCAGACACACAGTGGGAGAGCACTGTAGACACTATGCAGGTATTGAGAGACTTACCTTCAAGGGGAAGAGTGAAAGGAGAAGCCACATGGGTCGAATGGTGGGGGAGGTAAGTCAGAGAAGAGGGACAGAGAGAGAGTGTGAGGTTGCAGGCCAGGGACATGGGAGGAAGTCAGTAAAGAGCCCTCACTTTCATAATCTTAGTTATTATATGCTTTCCATAGTGGATGCCAAGCGCCCAACAGTTCAGAGACAGTGTCAGATTGGCATCAGAGTTGTTATGAGTGGGAGAGATAAGGAAGCACACTGATTTACAAATTCCTATTCTATCCATGAGAGAGAGACAAAAACACCAGAGCCACATTGAGCAGGTGTGAACTCACTTGTGTGTGTTGGGGGGGTGAGGACACAGAGACACATAAAAGAGACAGAAAGACAGCAGAGAGAGGCAGGTACACAGAAAGCAGCAGTTGAGGGAATGTGGTGGGAACTCAACCATTATGGGTTATAATGATTTTACCAGTGTTAAAACCATCATATATAAAATACATAAAAAATGAAAAACAACAAAATCTAGGGGGAAAAATGGTCCCCTAACTACCTCAATATTACAGGTTATTTATAATATTTCAAAACATATCTTTTTTTAATTAATCAATGACAATGTTAATGTAATTGTTATGTTCTTCTTAGATGTCTGTTTATACATGACATGAATGTATGTTCGTGTTGACGTATACATGATTCCTTTTGTAGTAGCAGTATCATTGGTTGTTATTTGTAAGTTTTTGATATTTTTATATGTACATGTATCCTGTTTGCATATGTGTTCCTGCACCATGTGCATGCAGTGTCCTTGGTAGCTAAAATAGAAAGGTGGATCTCCTGGAACCAGACATACAGAAGGTCATGAACTGCTTCGTGGGTTCTGAGACTCAGACCCAAAGCCAAAGGAAAAGTAGTTGGTGTTCTTAACCATCGAGCAGTCTTTCCAGCCTTTCATTTATTATTTTAAGTAGTTCTCAGATAACCCAGAGGCTGTAGTTCCTGACTGATCTTGATTCATGCTGATGGTAGGCAACTTGAATCTTGCAAGCAGTGCATTTCCAATTGAGGCATTCATCCCGGTGATAATTCTTAATGTGTTTTTATTATTGGGTTCAGTGTTTATTTTCATGGCCTAATCGCTATAATCGTTCAATAAAATTAAAGTAAATTTAGAAGATAAAGCTGTATGGAAATAAAATTGTAGGAGACAATATTCAATAGATTGGGACTCCCAATGGGCCCCTTCTAAGACCTTCCTTGGAGACTCCCTGAGGAACTATTGTGGATGCCATACCAATTAGCATTTCTTCAAAAGTTCTTCCCCCATATCTTGCATTGAGGGCCCATTACAGCCATGGGATGCTTCCAGCTGTGTTATTTAGAGGTGACAGACTGCATAGCCTTTGTGTTTGTTTGTTGAATTTATGAAAATTAAACATATCTGCATTGAAAGCTGAATCTGTACTTTGTGGGGCAATTCATTTATTAAAGGCTGTGGATCATCTTCATACAAAGACCAGGTATAGGTTCACTCATTGGAATGTTATGTATGTATGGCTGAGTTTCTGTGACTCTGTTCAGGAGAAGGAGTGACATAATAGGAAGTACCTGTATCTCTTTAGTCAGTGTAACCAAGTTCATGCCAGATGACTCTGCTGTGGGTTTTTATATTTTTTCCTGGGAACCAGACCTTCATGTGAACTGAAGTTACAACTTGTAAGGATATCATAATTAACCTATGGTAAATAACATATGTACTGCCCTGTCTTTATCTAGTTACCACCACCCCTTGCTTCAGTTTTAGCTCTATTGTATGATAATAAACAAACATAAAATGTCATAAACCTTGGTATAAAATTAGCGTTTAAATATTTTGCATAAATGAAAATTTTCGTGGTTGTTAGAGAAAGCGAGATTCTCCCAAACGCAGACATAATGTATTTTAATGAGATTAAAATTTCCTTCTTCAATATTAATGTTGTTTAAGATTTTAGGATATTTGTCTTGTTAATTCTTCCAAAACCTATACCAAAAATACTTTAAAATTCATTAAAAGAAATGTAATTTTTTTTCATTTTTAAAAATTTACGGTAAAAAGGAGCTCTTGGTGCTGGGACAATGGCTCAGTGGGTTAAGTGCTTGCCGTGCAAGCTTGAGGACCTGAGTTTGAATCCCCAGAATGTTCATAATGCTAGATATGGTAGAAACAGCCTGTAATTTTGAAGCTATGGGGCACAATGAGTGTCAGAGAGGAGTCCTCCGAGGCTATTGGGCCATCTGGCATAGGTAGTGATGAACAACAGAGGAACACTCATAATGTAAAAGGTGAGTACTGACACCTTAGATTGTTCTCCAACCTCCATACACGTGCTATGGTATGTGCATACCAACACTTACACACTTACAACGAGTGTGTATCTTGTATAAGTAAGTATGAGTGTTTGTGTAAATGAGAATGTGTGTGCATTTTATGGCTGTGTGTCTGTGCATGTGTGTGTGTGTGCACATGTCTGTATGTCATGTATGCATGTACATGCAGTTACATTTGCATGTGTCTGCACATGTGTGTGCTTGTGCGTATTCACGTCTGTGAATGTGTGTGCATGTACAAACATTGTGTTTGCACGTGAATGGATGTACACATGTGTACTCTGGCATGTTCATGTGTGTGGGTGCATGCATATGTGTGCAAGTGTGTATTCATGTATATTTCTGCGTACACACATGCTCACATTCTTTCTTAAATTCCAAGAATATCTGGATTCTAGTACAAATTATTCTTTAGCAAATTTTTGTGAAATAAACTATTTTTCCCCTATGGACTGTTTTTCTAAAAATTAAGGGATTTTATTAAGTACCCCTCAACCCTGGTAATAAGAATTGATTTTAGAAGAAAGTTTAACATCTAAAGCCAGAGACAAGCTTGTTTGTTTTCTGGTTTTTGACATGGCCTTACTAATGTGTAAAGGATTCCTGCTCTCTTTCTCTGCGTGTATCTAAAAGTATTAAGAAGTTTTTAAATATCACTAGCTTTATGTTGTTACAATATTTTTATTGTTTTACTGGCTGGCTGCAAAATAAATGCACTAACAAGTTGTAGTGTTTTCCTGTTATTTTAGACACTGTTTTTGGTATGTATTCACAACAATTCAGAATGAAGATCCCCTCAGTGTGATGAAGTGTTGCCTCATAAATATGTAAAGGGTGTTGGAGGGTGTTTAGATTGCCTGCACTATAAATATTTTTTGGAATCACTTTTAATTACATTTATTTATTTATTTGTATGTAGGGCAGGCCATGTGCATGCTATGGCATATGTGTGGAGGTCAGAGGGAAACTCTTTTCTTTCAGCACTCAGGTTCTTGGGTGGAACTTAGGTTGCCAGACTTAGAACAGGAATTTTCACCCTCTGAACGACGTTAATGGCCCTATTTCTTTATTTACTAATCCATCATTGTAGCAATGTTTTACTTCTAATTTTTTAAGAACAATTGCTTATCGTCCCTTCCTGTTTATGAATTTTAAATTTTATAAATTTGAATAACCTTCAGTATGTCTAGGTTTATTGAAGGGAGGTTATTTGAGTCAATAAAGCATTCCCATCAGTACCTGTTCTTCAGTTTCAAAGCAGTGACATCTTCACATGAGGTAAGTTTGTGTAGTGAAATATCTCATGCCATAATCAGGTCGTCTGAGTGTGGATGAATACCCCATCCATATTTCACAGTTGCTTAAGTGGTAGATGTATACACTCATAGTTTCAAAGAACTCTTCCTGCTAAAAATGTTAGGTAAATGTAGTTGATCTATAAGCGACGTCTTCCTTGATGCTCAGTGGGTCAGGTCACACAAGACAGATGTAATCTGTCTGCTAAGTTAAACCCCTCAACTGTGTATTTTAACTGTAGCCCTTCTGAGTTTTACCCCATGGTTTATTTTCCCAAGAGAAAAAGACTGGCCATGAGAATATGCTACAGACATGTTAACACATGATCACTAACCTCGGAGCAGATTTTTGTGGACTTTAACCCATTATTATACTCTAAACTCCAAAATCTGAGAAAGACTGACTAGTTTCTTTTATAATGGGACATTATTTTACATAGAACTACTTAGATGTCTTCTGTTTAGTTTTATGTCTCAACATGCCATCTAGGATGGCTTTGAATGCAGATAACACTCTCCTGACTCAGCCTCCAGACTTCTGGTGTTTAAGAGTTTTGAGCCAATATTAAAGCTCATTTAATTTTACTATTTTGTTCTTTCATTTTGATTAAAATTTGTTTTCATATATTTAAAGAGAATAATGAATGATACACAAATGACACTGAAATAATATATATATATATATATATATATATATTTAATAATTTCTTTTAATTGACTTAATCCCCTTTCGAGTTAACTTTTATTCCAATATACATTTCTTTCAGAATTTTAAGCGGGATGATGTCTCATGATTTCCTTGACTGTTAACAACAAATTAGTCAATAATACCTCTTCTTGGGATCTCTTTTTGTTTTTTGATATGTTTATCTTTTAATTTTTTTTCATAAAAAAACCTAGTCAGATTCAATGGTGTGTATTAAAAGGTGGGATATTGTTCAACTTTAAAAGGGTATGAAATTCTGTCATTCATTTGAGACTTGGATCAACTTAAAGAATGCTAAACAAGTAATTGAGACACTGGAAGCCCAGTATTGGTGGTCATGGTGGCACATGCCTGTAAATCCTAGTACCTGGGAGGTAGCTGCAGAAGGATCAGGAGTTCAAAGTTATTGTCTGCTACACAGCAAGCTGTAGGCCGCTATGGGTCACGTGAGACATTTCTCAATAGAACAAATATAATAAAAGAAAAGAAAAAGAGAAAAGGGAAAAAAAATAAAGAGCAAAGGCCTGTGCTGTATTCTCCCATTATTTGTGGAATCTATAACAATGAATCTCTCAGCAACAGAGCAGAGTGAAGTTTCCAGGAGCTTTGAGAAGTGGTAATGAATACATAATGGCCATATGTATAAACTCCCAAACATGTAGGATAAATCAGTTCTAGACACCTCTATAAAGCACAATGCCTACACCTGATTATATTACATTGTACATTTAAAATATGCTGAGAGTAGACATTATATTAAGAATGTTAACTTCTGAGAACTTAAACTTGCAAGATGTCCTCTCTCTCTCTCTCTCTCTCTCTCTCTCTCTCTCTCTCTTTCTCTCTCTCTCTCTCTCTCACACACACACACACACACACAACATGGACGAACCATGCATGTGCACACACTTAAAATATGTGAAAAAAATAATTTAAAAACATGTTGCACAATTGGCCTGGTGATAATTTTTTCTGAGGTATGTTTATATATAAAGTTGTGGAATTGTATGTGCTATATTTGCATAGCTTCTTAACAAGGTATTATTTAGACAGTTTTTTTTTGATTTAACTATTTTTCAGGTTTATTTACTTTATATTACACATATGGATATTTTTGCCTACATGTCTGTATGCTCATGTCTAGTGCCTACAAACATCAGCAGAGGGTGGTGGATGCCTAGGGAACTGTGGGCCTGGATATGTGTGTGAATCACATTATGGGCCATCTACAAGATCAACAAAATTTCTTAATTCTGAGCCAACCCAGACAATGTTATAATTGATTATTTGTTCTAATTTTTAGGACATTTTGTTATCAACAAACCAATACAGAACTCTTTATACCCAGCTAGTTCCTGCCTGTTGACATTGAATCTGAAACATGTCTTTTCTTTAATACAGAGATACCTCAGACATACGATAGACTATAACTTAGAAGGTGAGCTAGGTGTAAATTTAACTCTCATTTTTTGTTATATTTGTGACTTCACAGTCATCTTAGCTCATAGGCTCAAATTTTCTACCTGTAAAGAATAAGAGAAATCCCTCCCTCAAATACAGTCTATATGAAGCTAAGTCATACATACCAAAATTATTCATAGTGTAATGTTTAACTCCAAATGATCTCTCATTTTAAATAAACTTTGCATTTCTGCTATCACACTCTAGGTGAATCTGTACCATTAAACCTGGATTATATATAATTTCATATTTGTCATTCTTAGAATGCATTGCTCTTTTTTATATTCTTGGTGTATGAACTACAGAGGCCTTGGCGAAAGCCTTTCGTGTTATATTATCATATAAATTACTCAGCAACCCCGTCTGTGTTTTACTTCATCGTTCTTCTCATCTTTCTTGGTATCTGGCTTTATAATTTTATGTGGGCCATTTTCCCTCTCTCCCTGATTATCTTCACATTTGAGTCTTATTGATGAGATTGGAAAGTCTCCAGGCAGACACTTTCATCCTGGTCCTCATTAGCAGCGCTCAGGTGTCTTAGCCAAGTGAGGATCATTCCAGGTTTATTCATGGACTAAAAAGCCCAAATCACATTAAGTGCAGCCAGCTCGCAATTTAAGCCACACATTCAACTCCACAGCATCCTTTGTCTAACAAAGTTCCAGGCTTTACTGTAAGCAACTATGAAAGAGCCACCTGTGTCCCAAGGTTCTTTTTGTAAGGACATGGCCCTATTTTATTTTTCTTCTACTTCTGTCACCACACACACACTGAGAAGAAGCTTCAGATCTCTAAGCTATTTTTGTCCATTATTTTATTTCATCGTCTTTTGTGAGTCCAGGCTGACACCATTGCCATGATGTCAGGTGAGGAAATATGTGGAGTGGTAAAATTATTTGAACAATGCCCAACTTAAAAGTGCTCTAGATATAGAATCCAGGTCGCGTTCTGTCCATGACTCCCAACCACTGTTGTTTAAACACAAAAAGGGCAATACTTACTTTCCTTGTATTCCTATTTCATCATATTATGTTCCAAACTATTATTTATAGAAAACCATCCTCATTTGCTAATAAAAATATAATTAATCTTTAGAGAGAGAGAGAGTTCGCTACTCGTAGAAGAGTTTGTCTGCCTCTGTATGGGTAGATCCTGGAGCGAGCCAGCTCCCACTAAATTGGGGAGGGAGGTTGGCCCAGTAGGAGTGGGGGCCAAGGCAGAACTGGGCTGGAGTCAACCACTTCATGGATGAAGAGAGAAACAGACGGATTCTCACACCAGCACATGACTCCTCTCCACTCCCTTGCCGTGGATCGCTTTTCCCTATTGTTCTCTTCTGTTTTCCCCCTCCCATCCTCGTATGGCATTTTTTTAAATCTTCTTTCACCATGGAATTAATTTCTTTCATATTTTTTCGTCAAGTAGGATTGAAAGGGTCCCACACTCCCTCTTCTCCCATTTCCTCACCATCCAGTCTCCCTTCCTCTCTGGTCTTCGTGAATATATTTATGTGGACAGAATTAAGAAAAGTGTATTGATTTCCAATCTTGTCTCCCCAAACCCCACAGATGACTTAAAACTTGGGACCTCCATGCCCAGAACATGGAGTTTGGAGTTTGTGCCATGGTAACAGACACAGTACTCAATACCACATACAGATGTTTGCTGGGTGTATTAACTGTACATTTAATCTGGTTTTTTGTTTGTTCGGCAAGTTCCTGGGGGGGAGCAGGTGAGGGTTGGTTTTGTTTATAAATATATAAAAAAAAGCAAAAACCTGTCTGTCCATAGATGGGGGGGTTAAAAAAAGGAGAGAAAGCAAAAAAAATCTGAAACCTTTTCAAGAATAAGTTTGAATAAACTAAACCAGAAGAAGTGAATTTGACATTGTACAAGCACATATACAATTTTATGAGGCAGAGGATGTGCCTCAGTACAAGAAGCTTGCCTAGGATCTTCAAGCCCTTTCAACATTGCAGCCAGTTTAAAAAATGGGAAGTTACATTGGATTCTAGAAAAACTTGAAAATAATGATAATATTTACTAGCATAAAGCTATTGGAAAATCCATTTGGCTCAGGGATTCATGATTTGCAGAGAGCTGATGCCACTGGTTTGTCTGTGCTTCATGTGGCATTGGGTGGGTGGACAGCATACATGGACGTGGTTTCTTGAGGTGATTGCCCCATAAGCTAGAGAATAGATGTTGCTCCTGCCAGAGGCTTAGCTGCCCTTCCCTGTGGGTAGTTGAGACTGACAGCAGTGTCTGGTCCTAAGAATGAGTTTTGCATGAGATAGGAGCTGAATGCTACTTGCTTGCAAAACTGCAACCAACCAAACAAACAAACAACCAAACAAAAACAAAAACACAAATCTGGTTTTACGTATCATTTTTATGTAATTTTATTGATGAAGGCAATCTCAGAGCTACCTAGATACCAGTCAGAAAAATTCTACTTCTCAAAAGGAAGAGTGTCAAAGAATGGTGGTTGTCTTTATTCCATGAAGATGCCTTTATTTCATGTCTGGGTAAGAGATAAGAAATGAGAAAACACAATTGCTTAGGGTAAGTAACTATCCTGTATCAAGTATTTAGCTATTATTTTTCAAGTATCGTGCCAGGAAGGAATCCCACAAATCATACTGAATAATTCATTATGTCATTTAATTTTAAACTGTTTATTTAGATTCTGCAACTTTTGCCAATGGTTATTTATAATTTTTTTTTCAAGTATAGGCTTCTTGATGTATGATTTTAGTGTATCCCGGCTTAATTTCTAGATCTATATAAGGAAACATAAAACTGACAGTGACGAAACTGTTATTATAGGTTGATTCATCTGTAAAAGATCATTGTGACAGAAGTTGATAGCTAAGTTTTATATGATTTACAAACATCCATTGCACATGGTAGGTACACTGTGTTATGTCATACATGTGAATATACAAACATATTTGTTAGGAAAGTGTATTTGCTCTATATATTCTTTACTGTGTGTCTATGTGTTTTTGTTTATAATCATACTAAGATATCCTTTTCAGTGTATCTTCTTGGGGTTTGGAATTATATACTTTTGGTTACCAGGTCTAGCCATGAAAACATGTACATGCTAAAGAAAAATAATCAGAAAATTCAGTGATTCAATAATCAGAAAAATGTTCACATTCTTTCTACTTCTTGAGCAGAAGTCTATGAGTGGTAGGTAGGAAAGGGCCATTCCATGTGAGCAGAGCAGATGGCTGTTGAATGGCTCCTATTCATCAAAGATGGATAAGCAGCCACAGCAACCAAGGAGTCTGCATCTCTTTACTATGACTTTCAAGAAAGCTGCCCAGTTCAATTTCCTGTTAGCGTGATTAAAACAAGAGAAAACAAGAACACTCTGTCAAAAAGCACTTTAAGCAATACATGGATTATTTGGATCATAGTCCAGGTTCTAGTCCATCATGGAGCAAAAGCACAAAAACAGGATTTACAGAGATCAAGTCACATTACGTCCATGGTCAAAAGGAAAGAGAAATGAGTCAATGCAGATATGTTGGTGCTCAGTTCACTTCTGCTCTTATACAGAAAATGACATTGCCCACAGTGAATGCATGCTCCACCCTAGTGGATACAATCAAGATAACCCATAAAAAGACATCCCTATTTGCCAACCCAATCTAGTCAGTGCCTCAGTGAGACAGGCTCCTTTCCCATGCTGTTCCTGAGTTTATCAAGTTGGCATCTAAAAGTAATCATCACAAAGCCAAGATTCTACCATCTTATATTTCTATCTTTGGGAATTATTGTGTGATAATGAGTTGAGGATTGGTTTTCATTGTAGGTGTCTTTCACCTCCCTATTTAGGTTTATTTCTAGATTTTTTTTTGAGACTTTCATGAATGGGGATATTTCCTAAGTCCCTTCCTCAGCATATTTGCTGTTGGCATATAAAAAGGCAACAGTTTTGTTTTGTTTTGGTTTTTAATTGGCTTTTTAGACTGCCACCTTAAAATGGTGTTGATAACTTATAGTAATTTTCTGTTGGAATTTTGGACTTCTCTTAAGTGTAACATCAATCATCCGTAAATGGAATGATTTGACTTATTTTATCTGTATAAAGCCAGTTTCTTTCTTTTTGTCATTGCTAGTGCTTCGGGCTATGTAAGAAGCAGGAATAGTCCTGTTGCATTCCAGATTTTAGTGGAATTGCAGTGATTTTTCTTGACTTAGGATGATCTAGCTACGGTTTGCCATGTATAGTGTCCATCATACTGAGGCATGTTCCCTCCAGTCCTGTTCTCACCAGGACTTTTATTCTAAAGCCATGAGGGATTTTTATCAATAACACATAAGTTGGACAACATGGCATGAGCCTGTAGTCCAAATACCTGGGGAAGGTAGGAGAGGGAGGACAAGAAGCCTGCCATGCTATTAGCTATAAGGCCACCCTGGCCCATATGAGGTTCTGTCTTTTAAAAGAATACAAGAATAATAAAGGAGCAGTCTTGAGTGAGTACATACCATGATGTCTTTCTGAGTCTGGTTACCTCACTCAGATGGTTCCTTCAAGTTCCATCCATTTGCCTGCAAATTTCAAGATTTCACTGGGGGATTTTTGTTGTTTATGTTTGTTTGTTTTGTTTTGTTTTTTCCACTGAGTAGAACGTCATTGTGTAATATACCACATTTTCTTTGTCCATTCTTCAGATCTGGATGTTACAAATAATGCTGCTATGAACATAGTTGAACAGATGTCCTTGTTGCAAGAATGTGCATCCTTTGGGTATATGCCTATGAGTGGAGTTGCTGGGCCTTGAAATAGACTGATTCCCATTTTCCTGAGAAACCGCCATACTTATTTCCAAAATGGCTGTACAAAGTGTGGATGAGAGTTGCCCTTTCTCCACATCCTCTCCAGTATAAACTGTCCTTGGTAGTTTTGATTTTACCCATCCTAACAGGAGTAAGATGGTATCTCAGAGTTGTTTTGATTTTTATTTCCCTGATGGCTTAGGATATTGAGCAATGTCTTAAGTGCCTTTTGGCCATTTGAGATTCCTCTATTGAGAATTCTCTATTTAGATCTGTACCCCATTTTTAAATCGGATTATTTGATGTTTTGATGACTAACTTCTTGAGTTCTTTGTGTAACTTGAAAATCAACTCTCTATCATATGTGGGATTGGTGATGATCTTTTCCTATTCTGTGGGCTGCCATTTTGCCTTGTTGACTGTGTCCGTTGTATGTACTCATTCAAAAGTAGATATTAGACCTAGAGCAATGGATTACCAGCCTACAATCCATAACCCCAGAGAACTTAGGAAACAAGGAGGAACCTAAGAGAGAGAGACATACATGTATCCCCTGAGAAGGGGGAAACGGACAAGATATCCTGAGTAAATTAGGAGCAGAGATTCACAGCTAAACACTAGGCTGAACTCCTGGAATCCAGTTGTAGAGAGGGAGAAATGATGAGCAAAGGGGTGAAGACTATGCTGGTGAAACCCACAGCAACAGCTGACCTGAGCAAATGGGAGCTCAGGGACCCAGTCTGACAGCTGGGAAACCAGCATAAGATTGAACCAGACCCCCCCTGAACATGGGTGTCAGTTGGGGGGGCTTGGGCAGTCTATGGTGCCTCTGGCAGTGGAACCAGTATTTATCCCTAAAGAGTATCTACTGTCTCAGCCTAGATACAGGGGTGGAGGGCCTAGGTCCTGCCCCAAATGATGTGTCATACTTTGATGAGCCCCCCCATGGGAAGCCTCACCCTTCCTGAGGAATGGATGTGGGGTAGGTTGGAGGGTTGATGCAAGAACTGGGAAAATGAGAGGAAGGAATTGGGCTTGGAATGCAAAATAAGATTGTCTTAATTGAAATGAAAGTTAGTATATATAAAAAAGAAGCAGTCTTGAATAGATTCTGTGAACTGCATGTCTCCATTTAAATAACCCCTGTCTTTAATTCCGCATTTTTGTTCATTTGTACATATTTCTATAAATGAAAATGGTAAGAGAGTTTTAATACTTAATTCAGTTCTCTGACATGTTGAAGACTGTTGCTTTTCATTGGTTCTTTTGATTCCTATCAGAAGCCGTATAATTGGTACTCAAAGACTATGAATGAATTGCATTTTATGAGGGCTTACTTTAAGATTATTTAGTAATTGCTTGACTTATAATTCTGTAGAAATCCTTGAAAATGCTGGAAATTGTCAGACCCACGGCTGGTCCATGTGGGCAGGGCCTCTGTTCTGAAGTTACTATATTCTGCTATTCTGCTAGTCATTTAAAACTGCATCACTGTATCTGTATTGAGCATAAATTTTATGTGCAAGAAGCAGTTTTCCTTCATATGTGGTCATCCTGTCTATAACAAAAGAACAAATAATTGTACATCAAAACTTTTAGTGTAAGATTAATGTGTATTCATAACATTTATAATGTAAATTTATCTGGATTAAGCTTTTTTGTTTCTTTTGTTGTTGGTGTTTTGTTTTGGGGATGTTGGAGTTAGTACACAGTAGATTGTTCTATGCTAGGAATGAGTTATTTTACTGACCTACATCAAGTCATTTCTTTGCAAAATTTTCCAAATCATGATCACCATTTATCTAAAGCTAAAAACAATGTGAAAATTTACAGAAGCTATCCATGCACAAATAAAGTTTTACCACCACATGATGTATATCCCTGATAACTAGAACATTACACAAAAACTTCTCACTAAACTAATTAATTTATAGTTGCTTAGAAATGTTTGAAAATGTCATTAGATAAGAGATGACTCTCATGTCAGTATAGTCATATCATAGGTTTCCTTAGTCTAGCAGAGATAATAGATTCTCATTTGAAAATTCTTCAAAGTTATTCCAATATCTTCTGATCTTAGAAAATATGACTGTAGCTCCTTTCTGCAGAAATTCCTGATATAATTTCCCCATTGTTAATTGTAATTCCTCACATACAAGTGAGGAGCTTAGTCCTAACTCAATTTGATATGCCGTCCTTTGTTGATGCTATGGGAGGCCTGACTCTTTCTGAACAGAAACAGAGTAAAATAGATTGGGGAAGGGGTAGAGACGAGGTTGGGGAAAGGAAGGAGAGAAGAGGAGGAAAATACATTTAATTCATTAAAGAAAAAAGTGTTGCCTTCTTTAGTATTGCCAGTCTGAGTGTGCCATTCTCAAGTACTCAAGGAAGACTTTGAGTGGTTCTCTGGCTTCCTCCAGATGCTGAATTTTTATATTCACTAAAGGTGGTTCATTGAGATCAATTATCCCTCAAAAGGCCACAAACATAGATGAGTTTAGACCCAAGAGATAAATGAAATCGTCAGTACAACTCCATGCAGCATCCAAGGTAGATGCTTTGCTTATGCAGAATAACATTTCACCTCTCTTGGGCTTTCTGTAACTACAACAGGATGTGACTGTCT
This sequence comes from Phodopus roborovskii, assembly GCF_943737965.1. NCBI lineage: Eukaryota > Metazoa > Chordata > Mammalia > Rodentia > Cricetidae > Phodopus > Phodopus roborovskii. The sequence goes on along the minus strand of NW_026126689.1, from coordinate 1,676,415 downwards.
CACTACTATCACTTAACACTTTTCTACTTACATCTGTCCTCCAGGTAAGGGCTACTTATGCCTTGCAAGGATCACTTCCTGTTTTTTCTCATTAATTTAGGCAACGCCCATTTGTCACTCAGCTCAGAAGCTGGCTTGCACCCCACTTCATTCACACACCCTGTCTGTGAACATAACTTTGTAGATCTCCCTTATATCAGATGAATGTCTCCCTCCACATGTCACACTGTGCATTAGAATAGCATGTGGAATATATCCGTCAGTCACACTACTCTTGAGTGTGGAAGAACAAACTGTATCTTCATAGAAAGTAATGAATAAAAGTATCTTGTTAATTGATAGGCTGATACCTACAAGCAGCACAAAACTATAACATAAAGTGTGACAATATTATCCTTTACTTAATTCAGATAATTACACTCATTAGCATAATTACTTTTCTCCCACTAAAACATAATTCTGAACTGTTGAAATTCTAACCTCGAGACATATATAAAGCAAACACTAATCCAAAATTTTAGTTAAGATAAAAAGGAAGGAAACTTCAACATATCAAACTGGGCTAAGGTCAGAAACTAGATCTTTTGGTACATGAGTATTAAGACAGTATTTGAGGTTACATATAATACTGAATAATACATCAAAAAGGAAATGTAAATATTCTGGATCCTCCCAAACAGAAATGAGTTTCATGTCTGACTTAGCCACCACATTTGTAAAAATGTGTTTCCTAGACAAATATTGGTAAGTTTGTTGTGCCTTTTCCTGTCTGCTCTATACAGATGTGAAATGAGAGGAAACAGAAAGTCAAGGTTAGTCCAGCACGGATATTGGTGATAGTCAATGGTTTGCTTTGCCTGGTAGCAAGGTTTAGACAATTTAAAAATTCTGCTTGAGGGAATAAAATGCAAAGCCTAACACAGGTCACATCACAATGGAAAACCCAATACAGTGGCTGTGTGCCTGTTTAAAATAATTACCTAGTATTTGGGTGGTTTAGGAGAACTCTGTCAGTTCCAAAATGTTGACTGTAATTAAAAATATTTTAAGCCATGGACCAAACAATCCTGCTTATGGTTTGTGAAGACTAAGAGTCACCACCTGACACCATCAACCAACAAGGAATGGAGAAAACTGGATTTCACGCATTGATTTTTGGCTCAGTACACAGAGTTATTTTTTTTCTTGGACTTTAGAGAGTACCTTTGCCCTGGAAGTATTTTGAAGGCCAACTATTCTCTTAAAATCATATTTGCCCTTTGCTAGCAAGAATCGATAACAGTATCTTCAAGAGAACATCACTTGCTGTCCCCATCTCCCTAGCAAAGTACAGTGACTACTTTTAAATTATGTTGTCGGGCTCAGATTTTTTTTTCTGCTCTGTACACAATATACATGGAAGTTACATACCACTTCCAAAGTCACCAGGATGAATGTAAAGGTGTAAGAGAGGCAGAAAATATGGAGATGTCCAAAGGGTTTTGCGGGTTTATTTTCCTCTTGCTTTTGTTTGTTTGCTTGCTTGCTAGTTTTGTTCAATCAGCCTGAGTAGCAAATGTTCATTTCAATGAGTCACTGGTCTGGGTCAAAGTCTCTGGTTTCTGGTTTGCCATCATCACTGGGTCATCGCCAGAATGCCTCTGGGATATCCTGCAGCCACCCTGAGTCATGGAGAGCCTGTGGGTATTGTTCCACAGGACCAGACCCTTCATGAGCTCCAGCAGATCCTAATGTTGTAGATTTTAGAGTGGACCAACCCAAGGACAAGCTGTGGGACTGCGTGGTAGCTGAGCTGGTATCTCCGGGCCACTAGGGCCACCAGGTTCAGGCAAGAGAGCAATTTTGAATTGTTAAGAAGTACAAAGAAAGGCTATGAAATGTTCGTGTCTTAATAACTTTCCTCAAAATAGTGAATTATCTGCGTTGTTTCTTAATTCAAGTAACTGAGATTTTTAATTATTTCATTTTAAATGCTTTTTTTTCACCTGGAATTTTTAAAAAAACAAAATGTCCTTATTGCCTAAGAGAAGGAAATCTATGGAAGTAGTGGCGATGGTGGTGGTATGTGAGTGATGTGATTTGCTTTGTGAACAACAGACACAGTGATATTTGGAGTTACACTGAACAATCGATGCCTCACATGTGGGTTTTCATATCTGTGGTTGGCTGCTCCAATGTTTATCAGACATACATTCTGGCAGGGTTTTATGATTTTCTAGGGTTTAGCACCCAAGATTTGTCTTGATTTAACAATACAAGCAAGGTTGAGCAGTGGCAAGAGACTAGCCCCTTGACTCTGTGTCTTAAAGACCCCTGAGTTTTTGTTTATGTCTTCGATTTTTAAATGATCTTATTATTTTTAATTAATCTATTTTATATCCAAGCTGCAGTTTCCTCTCTTTCCTCTCCTCCCAGTCTCTCCTCCACTGCCCCTCTGAACCAATATCCACTCATCCATCCTCAGTTTCTACTAGAGAAGAGCAGTTCTCCCATGGATATCAAGGAAACATGGTGTGTCAAGCTGTAGTAAGTCTAAGCACCTTGGATTGTATTAAGACTGAGCAAGGCAACCTAGTATGTAGGAATAGGGTCGCAAAGCCAGTAAAGGAGTCAGAGATAGCTCCTGTTCCCACTGTTAGGAATCCCATAAGAAGATCAAGCTGCATAACTGTAACATATATGCAGATTGCCTAGATCAGTCCCATGCAGGCTCCCTGGTTGTCATTTCATTCTAAGTAAGTTTCTAATAGCCCAGGTTAGTTGATTTTGTGAATTTTCTTGTGATGTCCTTCACCCCATTGGCTCCTACAATACTTCCTCCTTCTCTTCAGCAGGATTCCCAGAACTCAGCCTAATGTTTGACTGTGGGAGTCTGCATCAGTTTCCACCAGGAACTGGATGAAGGCTATCTAATGATTATTGTGCTAGGTCTATGAGTGTAGCGTAACGTCATTACCATCATTACATTGGCATTTCTTCCCTCCAGTTATGTATGTGTCTATCCTAGACCTATGGGCCATCCACCCTTTGGGTCCTAAATTTCCAGGCAGTGTCAGGGGTGGATTCACTCTTGCAGCAAGGGTCTCAGGCTGGATCAGTCACTGTTTGGCCACTCTTGACAATCTCTGTGGCACCCTTATCCCACACATCCTATAGGCAGGACAGAGTGTAAGTCAAAGGTTGTGTTCTTGGGTTGGTGTCCCAACCCTTCCAATGAAAGTCTTGCCTAATCACACAGTTCTGCAAATGCTAGGACTCCTGGCTGGATATATCATTGTAAATTTCTGGGAGTTTACCTTGCACCAGTTTTCTACCTGGCCTTAAATACCCCCTTTTCCAGTTAACACTTTCAGTAATCTCCCCCCCCCCATACCCTACTCCGTGGGTGATGTTCCCATCCCTACCAACCCCCTAATCTACCCAGGAGATAACTTTGATTTCCCCTTCCCAGGAAGGTCTGAGTGACCCCTTGGCTCCTTCTTGTTACCCAGCCTCTCTGGATCTGTGGATTATAGCATGGTTATCCTTTACTTTACAGCTACTATCCACTTAAAAGTGTGTACATACTACGTTTGTCTTTCATGGGCCTGGGTTACCTCACTCAAGATGATCTTTTCTAGTTCCACATATTTGCCTTTGCATTTCATGATGTCATGGTTTTTTAGCAGTAGAGTGAATCTTGGCTGCCATGCTGCAGTCTCTCATGGGGAAATAGGAACTGTAAGGCAACATATGCCTGTCTGCCTGCTGAATATATGAAGAGCCCTCATTGAATGATACGGTACTATTAAAGTGATGGGAGACGTTATTCTGTATATGTTTCTCATACTGGTTAATGAATAAAGCACTGTTGGCCAATAGGAAAGGAAGATAGGAGGACTAGGAGACGAGGAGGAAAGAGGAGGGAGTAAGGAGGGGTGAAGATGGAGAGACTGGAGAGAGCAGAATTACCAGCCACCTCTCCCTGGTAAGACCACGTGGAAATACATAGAAATGGGTTAATACTTAAGACAGAGCTAGCCGATAAGAAACTAGTATGTGGCCAACAGCATTATATCTAATACAGAGTCTCTGTGTGTTAATTGGGGCAGGCGCGGCGGCAGGACCAGACCAGGTGGCGGGCGGAAAAACCTTACACTTTACAATTAAGGTCCCCTCTAAGGATCATGATAAGTCATAAAATGACTGTGATTATGATCCTCTAAACTTTGAACTTGTTGTGTGACAATAACCAAGACTGTTTTCCTCAGAACTAATAGCACCGTGTTTTCTGGTATTCTATTGGCTATCAGTTTTGCCGGCATTGCAAACATGTTTAGAGAATTATTTCCAGAAAGACAACAACAGCAACTACAACTTTAAATGCCACCCTTTTTTTAGTATAGTGTTTCATCTGATAGTTTCTTTCTACCCCTCCCTCGCCTCAATTTCTTTTGTTTTTCCCCTTTAAATCTCATTACCAAGTCTTCAGAGAAGTGTCTTTGTCAAAATCACCTGTCATCCCTCTATTGTAAATCCCCTGACAGGATTTTAGGAACACAGCTTTTCTGACCTGTGTGTAGCCCTGGACTCTTTTCTGCATTCTCAGACTCTTGAAATGTTTTCTAGCAAAATGTCTTTCAACTGTGTCTTTATCCTACATCTCTTAGATTCCTTTGGGGGCCAACACATTCTAGTACAGTGGTTCCCCACCTTCCCAATGCTGTGACCTTTTAATACAGTTCTTCATGTTTTGGTGACCCCTAGCCATAATATTGTTGAATTGTTACTTTATAACTGTAATTTTGCTAGTGCTGTGAATTGTAATGTAAATATCTGATATATATACAGGATATACAGGGTATCTGATATTTGACCTTGGTTAAAAGGTCCTTTCACCCCATAAGATGATGCCTGGCTGAGAGTATTGGTATTCTCATCAATCCACTCTGGGTTCACTTATCATTCCACACCATCCCTCATGAGCTCACGGCTTTAATCAGATGCTGCTGAATTCCCATCTCCAGTCTAGTGCCCTCTGCTCAGGCCCAGAAGCACTTACTCGGTTGTTTACAGGACACATTCATTAGCCTCATCTTCAGGGTCCTGAAACTGACAGACAAATACAATTCAGTCTGATATTTCACATAACTCAGATAAGACCCCGTAGCTATCCCCACTCCTTGCTGAAAAGTAAGGGTCAGGCCATCCTGTCACAGCAGTCAGAAGGCAAAGTCCTCTCTTGATGCCTCTCCATTCTACCTGCGCTGTGCTGAGTAGAGTCTAGAGCTTCTGTTTTCAACTTTCACCTGGGCATTCACCATTGTTACTGCCTCTTCCTGACAAGCCCAGTAAAATTGGGCAGGCAGAGGCAGACCTCAGTAGTCTGGAATTGGTCCCCTCTGTCTGTAACCGTTTGGGATCCCAAAGCAGCTCTAGAAGAGTAGGCAGATTGAAGAGGAATAGAACAAGGAAAGCTAGCAAAGGCAGGAGCATGAGCGGCAGCCCTCCTAAGGCTTCCCTTTTGTCCAAGCAGTTTGCATCCACACAAATTTGGGGACACAGAGCCAACTGAGGATCAGGTGACAGCAATGCATCCCTGTCAGAATCAAGTGCCCACAAGGACCTCTAGGCAACTATCTCTGTGCCTGTGCATTATCCTAAGAGGAAAGTGGTTCCATTTATGGGAGCGTTGGGATATTAACTGGCCCCAAGTCATTCAGGGCACTGGATACCTGCATGGGAGATGGTGTGTTACAGTAGCTTGGATCTTTATTTTAGGTTTGCTTCTAACCATTAAACGTCTCTTTGTATTTAGGGCATCATCATCTTTCAACAACGCGTAATTCAAACTACCAGTTACCTGTAGTTTATAGTATGGTTTAATGGCTTTGTACGCTCGCAAAGCAGGGTTGTTATGGCCATCTCAAGTGTCTTCCTGGTCAGGACATTTTATAGTACTGTCCCATAACATAATCAGTTATGAAAATGAATCATCACAAGGACTCCATGGCAGAACAAATGTTCGCTACCTTTCTACCAAACCTTAAATCCTGTTACTGCCTAACTCAAATTAGATCAATCATTTTCTAACCAGTTTTACCCCTTCTAGTCCTAGACGTATAATCAGTTTGCCATTAGAAAGATTTTAAAAATGATGATCAATTGAGCCACCATGTTTCCAGACTTTATCTGCACCCTGTCCCCAGCCAACCCAAAACCTTGGTCGTCTATACCGCAAAATCTAACCTGCTTTGAGTGGCTCCAATGATCTCATCCAGATAAGATCTGGCTTCACTTCCCACCTCCATCTTCTGCCACTTTCTCTGTTTTTCCTTCAACATCCACCCCTCTATCCAAAGCTCCCATCTCCAGAGTCCACTGGTTAACTCCTCCATGTCCTTCCAAACTTGTCTGAGGCACTACCTCTGTCTGCTTTCTTCACATTGGGATCATGAGCAGGGCTCTAGTCATACTGCTATTAAAACATATAGCATTATTGAAATCTATCCAATGCTGTGTTCCCTTGGCCCCTCTTCTGCCTGCCCTGGAAACTCTTGGGACTCTAGACTGTCTTCATTTTGCAGTGCTTAGCATAATTCCTATTCTCAGGACACATGTACCCAGTAATGCCTCATTATTCAACGAGCAAGTGAATCTGCCATTCGCACAACAAACCATGATCTGCATTATGTTCTGTATCTATGTTTCAGGAAACATAGAAATCAATAAATGTTGAAATACTAGGAATGATTATGCTAATGAAGTCTGATCATTTCTGGACAAAGGAAGTCAGCAGTCTACCCAACTAGGAAAATATTTTCCAGGGACTAGGGTAAAAGAGGGAAAAGAAGTTGGTGCAGAGAGAAGCTAACTATACAAATATAAGCAAGTCTCCACTGGGCTAAATTTACACAAGCCTTCCTAATTATAGCTAGCAAGAGCCATGTGCAAAAATGAAAGTTTTACATTGCTACCGAAAACAATCAAAATGCTTTCCAGATGTTTGCTAAGAATAACATATCTATATGCACTCAATCTATCTTTAAAAAAGAAAACAATGAAAGCAATCGTAAATAGCTTTATGCACCATTTCTTGATATTCATATTGCCTGTGTAAGTACACAGGGAGAAGACTATTCAGAAACAATCTGTCCATATTGTAGACAGTAGCACATACAATATATTTTGTAGAAAATGAGTTCTGACTTAAAACAGAAAAGTATAATAAAAGTCAGAGAAATGGTATGAACAAATTCACTTCCTAAAATTCTGTCTCTACTCTCTGAGTACCTTATGTGATTGGCAATAGAAAAAAATTGAGAGGTGCATGGTGCATACATATTCTAGAATTCAAAGTAAGGCCTCAGAACACTGGATATTTTAAAATTAAGTCAAGAAGCACTGGCTGTTTCTGGTTCTCGAGAAAACATTAGGGTCTTGAAAACTATTTTTTCCAAAACACTGCTTTATTTTTCTCCTCCTAGTTTAACAGTGTAAACTGTTAGGGACATATTCATTCCTTTTTCCATTTTTCCATTCATAAATTATACTTCACTTTTCTTCTTTACACTTTACACTCCTCTTACACTAGAAGTGGCTCTGTCGTTTTTAGTTTAGGAACCTCAGGTTCTGATTTTCAAAAATGTGTGTCTTCTTAATTTAGGATCTTTTTCCTTTCCTTCAAAATTAATACAAGGGCCTATATCACATTAGCCAACATTTGCTAAATTATATGTGTATGTAAAAATATGAGAAGATGAATTTTACATACAAAATTTTGTATTGTATAAAATTCATTATGCATCATTTAGCAAGACAAAGTTGAAATTATGAATTATATTAACATAGCCATATTCCCAGAGCAATTAATTAAGTATTAAATATATTTATTTAAAATGTCTTATGTACCTGGCCATGTCTCAGTTTTAATCTAGTATATTTTCCCTACAACTTCATTAAAGAAGCATGCAAGCAAAGTCCCTTGCTTGGAGAAACCGATATTGAGAGACAATTGACACATGAAGTAAAAATGATCAGTTATTAACCCGTATTGACGCTAATGATTCCTTTACAAATGTTTGGCCCTGGTTGTTGCCATGGCTGTGACTGCTAAAGTATACCAGGAAGCGTGGTATAAAAATGGTAAAGATGGGAGAACAGAGAGTTACTGTCACAAAGATGTGTTGAGAGATACTGTGCAAAGTTCAGAAAAATCAAACCCTAAGTAGGATAGCCAGGCTTTTTAGAAGTGACTAAAGGAAGTGGTATAATTATGGGCATTGAGAATAACAAAAAGTAAAAGTTAATTTGTATGAACTATCTTAATGTTTTTATATGAAAGTCACATTAAGAGGACATGTTGAAAGCCCAGTAAGTACAGAGGTATTTGTGCTAGTTTATTTATGCCAGTGGCCATCAAATTTTAGATACCATACACAAATAAGATGTGTTTAAAAGACAAAACTGTGGTTGTGGTCGTTGTGCAATGTTGTTTTAATCACATGCTCTCCTGTGTAATTTCTGTGACGACATCACACCACCCTCTGAATCTCATGAACGAAGAGGTTTCAAAATATTCTTTCTTTTTTCCGTGTCTGAGAGATACAGTGTTATAGTGAAATGCATGCCTTTTATTACCAAAATAACTAAAACATATATGCCACATGGGATGAAGTCAACTAGTACTGAATTTTGCTATAATGAGAAAATAGGTAGGGGTATATTTTCATACTGTGTGTGGAAATTTGTAGAAAGGGTGTGCATGATAGTATAGAATGGAAATTTATGGACTGCATTTCATGTGTGGAACAAAATCTCCAGCTTTCTTCAATTCATCTTGATCTGAGTTAGCCTTCCTTACAAGCTCCCATTTCCATAAAGGGCAGAGATAATTGGGATATCCAGTTAAGGTCATCCTGGTCTGTGTTAGTTTGCAGGAGAATCACTTTAGTGAATTGGGCCATCACTGTGAACACCCAATCTCTGAAGTTCTTCTCACTTTCTTCCTCTATAAATCAAGTTGCTGAGAACCTACATTCCCCTTACAACTCCACGGAAGTGGAGTGTCCTCTCCAGGTGGACCATGTGTGATATAAGGTCAAAAATCGCATGATGTCATTGTCTCCACTAACTATACTGATCACTAGTCTCTTTTCCAACTTCTGGATAGTCTTGTGTCTTTGCCTGTACTCAGTGCTGTAACTACTGATGGTGAAATTGAGAGTCAGGAAATGCTTTTCTCAAGGAAGCATAGAAACAACATCCAAGATGATTATTCGTGGATCTGTGTCATTAAGCTGGAGATGGCCTTTAAAGAATGAGCATAAACAACTGGATAGATGGGGATTTTATTATACTGTTCACAAATTAAGATGCAACCCCAACTTTGGAATCATTGTACAATGAGCAGTTAAAAGTGAACAATAACGTCACGTTAAGCTAATTCATTCTGAAAAGTGTTTTGTTGATGTGTCCTCATGTGGAGTAGAGCAGCATGCCTTGGAGCTATAAGTATTGTAGAAAACAGGATTATCTGTGTGGGGCTGGGTACAATCTGTACTGTGTATTGCTTATCAAGATCACTGTCACCCATTTACTAAGTGTCAGATACACAGGGCAGGAACCAACCTGATATGCATACATGTGGCAATCAATCAAGTATTTCTTACAATAACGACAAAAGTTTCCTAAAGAATGGGGAGGGATACCACTTTTGGCTACAGTGTTTTGGATTCTCTTTCACTGCTTTGAATACTGGAAGATTTTTTTTTTTTTGCAGAGTTTTCTTTCTTTTTTTTCTTTTAATTTCATATTTATTTATATATATGAGCATTTTGCTTACATATATGTCTATGTACTGGCTATGTGCCTGATGTCCAGGGATATAGCAGAAGCCATTGGATCTCCTCGAACTGGGTTATGGATGGTTGTGAGTTGCCATGTGAATGCTACAAATTGAACCCTGATCTATAAATTGCTGAGCCAAAGTTTTCTAATTGTCTTTTTTGCAGTACATGCAACATGATGGTGACATCCAGGCAAATGAGGAAATTGTATGTGCTTCTTCAATGTCATTTCTCTGGATACAGATTTTTTCCCACTTTTCCTTCTATTTGAAAGGACTTATACTTTAATCCCTCCCTAAGTTTGTTACAGAAAAGGTTTGGAATAAAATTCTTTGATCAGAGTCGGCCAGGTTCAGCTTTCTATTTTTAAAGGGTCTTATGGAGTCAGAAACTACTTTTATCTGTCAAATGGACTTGCTTTCTGGTGCTTTATCTCACAGAGACTCAAAGAAATCTAATATGACAGATAAGTAGATAAGTGGCTTTCCTTTATTTTATTGTTGGCCTACTTCTGAGCCATAGGAGCACAATATGCTAGTATGACAAACTTGTGCCTATTACTATTTTAAGGGAATGAATACTACAACTACTTTTTCAATCTGGAGTTAAAATAATAAATTGTTTTATGATCAGCAAAATCATAAAAACTACTTTGGATTTAATAAGTGGTAACTTTCAAGTATTTTAAACCAAATAGAAGGGAGTAAATAGTTGTGCCAACAAATAAAGTTTAGTGATGTCTTCCTTTCAATTAACAGATATTTTGTAGTAATCGTCACTATTAACTAAGGCAACTATTTTCCATGTGGTACAGCGTACAATCCTTTCATTAAGAAATTGTTGGTAGTTTTAAAATATGTATTGAATCTTGAATCATGATGTTTTTAAAGATTCAATTTTAATGAGTCATTGAATATGTATTAGCTTTTATGAGATGCGCATATTTGGAATATGGCTGTATTCGTCAGCATAAAGATGATTTAAATTTTCCTAAAATAAACTAGTAGGGTGCAGATGTTCCTTCTGAAAGGTGAATCCAAGAAGGGAAGAATAGGCCAAACCACAGTGCTTCTGGCAAACATCATTCTTCCTGCTTTGCATCCTCAATGTTAAGCACATTTCCTCTCATCCTTTTTATTTACAGATACACATATAATAAGGTTCTACATTTGTCTGTGTCACACTGTAATTCAAAAGGTACATAGCAATGTTTCTAAAATGGAAGAAGTCCAGTAGAATAAATCTGTTGAGCCTGCTATACGTATTATCATGAGATGAGACTTTCTTAGAGCTTTTAATTTAATTTCACTTTGACTTCATATTTTAGGATTTTTTTCCCCATCAGTTCCTTCAAAACTCATTAGTCCCAGGTCTCTACTTCATTTCCTTTCTTACGCTTACCTTGAGGTTGATGGAACACTCTTAATTCTATTTTTAAAGCTTGATTTATTTTTAAATAACACAGGAAGATGAAAGCTACACATGTTGCTGGGTACCAACTAGTGTTTGACAGATATGTGCATCGTGATGTACAAATCAGGTTAAACAAGCTTATCTCATGGAACATTTAGCATTTATTTTTGGTCACAACTTAACAAATTCTCACCACTCTAGCCTTTAGAAATGTATCTCATTAAAACCAAACCTCTGAAAACATTATGATTTGGAATTCACTATGATTACCTACAGCCACTCCACTTTACAGCAGAATGTAGGACATTATTGATGTTCTCTAGCTGTAACTTTATGCTTGTCAATCAGTTTTTATCTATTTTTCCTATCATATGCTCCTCATCCTGTAGTAATCGTGTGTGTGTGTGTGTGTGTGTGTGTGTGTGTGTGTGTGTCTATCAGTCTGATTATTAGATTATGCTTAGCTCTTAATATTTTTAAGGAATCCCCCACCATTTCCTATATGGCCAGACTGGTTTACATTTTCACCAGCAGGGTACCATAGTTCAACATTCTCACCAGAACTTTCATGCTATTATATGTTCTTAATTAAAAGACAGAGCAAGCAAAAAATATGTCAGTCAAACATAAGAGGCAATATCTCATTGTGGGTTTAATTTGTGTTTCATCAATAATTAGTGATATTGAGCATTTTTTTCACATACCTGTTTCTCGTTTCTCTGCCTTCTTTAGAGAAATGCTCATATGAGTCATTGATTTATTACAAAGGGAATCCAAGACAAGTGAGATTAGTTGTTACATTGCTCTCTCATTCTCTCTTGAAGACTGAATCTTGAAGACTCTCACACTCTCTTGAAGACAGTATGATATCAGTTTTAATAGACCTCAATGTGTATTATTAACTATCAATTATTGCTGTGATGTCCATCAAGACTTTCAGACTGCCACAATCTGAGGCAGGAGACCCTTCATTTTTTTGAGGTGATAAAAAAACAAAACAAAACAAACAAACAAATAAACCTGCCAAAAGCAAGCTGGCTGGCATGTCTTAGGAGGATCAGGAGTAGGAGTAATAGGATCTTGTAGCCAGTGGAAACTTATTTTTTTGACACAGACCTCTATGTAATCCTGCTGGGATGTAAATGGCCATGCTATGTAACAGCCTGTGTCTGAGGCAAACATATATGACTGAATCTAGAAACCATAGAAAAACAGCCATTGAACAACTGTGCTATCTCAATACCATTCACATTCATAATAAAAATTTCTTGACAGGGTACACATTCCTAGGGTTAAATATCCTCATATCTGATCTGTAGTAATGATTTTCATCTCTCTGGCTATGAAAATAAATCATTATTAATTTGTAAGCAGGCATTTGTTATTATTGACATACTTCCTAAATTTCTAAATATAGTATATGCATTATGTATTTGATATACTAAATTATTAAAAATATATCTTAAGCTTTTTTTTATTAGCACAGCATTCCATTCTGCTGTCCAAACTGGTCTTGAACTTACAGTAATCCTCCTGATTCCTCTTCTTGAGTGTCGGCACTACAGGCTTGAGCTACTTTTCCTAGCTTATAGTTGATAAACATTATATGTGCATTTTTACTATAATTCTTTCACATGCTAAAGCCATGTTCAGAGGAAAAACTTAAGGAAGTAACAACTTAACTTATTCAGACATTGTAGATTTCCTCTGGCACCACATTGTTGATGTTACATAAATCTAGATTCACATACTCCTAAGTCATCAGTTAACTGATATTTGTGTAAAATGTATAGAGTTCCCCATATGCTGAACGTGGTGGTAGACCACATCCCACACATCTTTGAGTGGTCAGCCACCTGCATCCCAATTCCTTCCTGGAACAATGAGTAGATCTGCTGTTCTGTGAATCAATCATTGTCTTCAAATAGAAAGCTGGAGAAGAGAGCAAAACACTAAGTGTTCAAAAGACCATCCACAACTAAGTGGGAGCTGAAGGGAGGCACCCTGTGTTTCCATTCTATGTAGGAAAACTAATGTCAGGAGAAACTGGGCTCACATCTCCTCTTCCTGTCAATGCTATACCGTGATCTCTGGAATTCTAGTTCCTTATTTGTCAAATGGGGAGGGGAAAAATACCTAGCTTTCTTTCTAAGATAGACAGACAGATAGATAGATAGATAGATAGATAGATAGATAGATAGATAGATAGATAGAGGAAAAGAGAGGTACAGCTTTTGATTCATCACCTGAAAGATATTACCTAGTAGTTCCCATTGCCACTTAGCATGACTTAATGGGTACCTCATTACAATGTGTCTGATATTTATCCCGAAGTTAATGATTGAAAATAAGAAAACCTAAGCAATACAAAAATACTGAATTTTTTTTTTTTTTAAAAAAATGTGCTACTACATCCGAAATTGCAGGAATATGTGCATGACAGCATAGGATGAATGCTTTCAATCATTTTTTTTTTTTTTTTTGAGTAAGCATAGATGGTGTCAAAAGGACTTTGAAGTTGTACAAATCAGTACTCAAATTCCAGCTCTGACAGTTTCCATCCCTCTGATCTGGGGCAAGCTGCTTTATCTCAAAGCTAAGTTCCCTTCTGTATAATTAGAATAATAAAATTGCCTCTTTTATGTGGTGCTTGTGAGGATTTAAGGAGAAGATGCTCAGCAAAGGGTCTGGTATATCGTGTTCCATAAACGTGGGATTCAGCTGACGGTATTGCCTGCTCTGGGGTGCCAGGGACTGTGACATTTCACTAAGAGCTTACTGTAAGGAATGCTGAAATGCACAGGTAAGTGCATCATCTTTGCCATGTCAGAATTCACTTTCTTAATAATTGGCTTATCTGCATGGAGAACAAATGAGAAGTAGTATTTCTCTGAATTTCTGCATGTGTTATACTCAGTAAAATGCATGTGTTCAATGTGGTTTTAAAACTAACTGTATCATACCTTGTAGCGCAGGCTGTCCAGAACTCACTATGTTCCCCAGACTGGACTCGAACTCATTTCCATCCTCTTGCCTTTTATCCTTCAGAGTTTATTACTGCCATAAGGTAACATGCTTGGGTTTAAAACGTCCCTTAAAATGCTTTCATTTGTGTGTGTGTTTATATGTTTTCAGGTACAATTATGCCACAGCTGTTGTATGGAGAACAGAGAACATGATGGAATAGATTCTCTGTTTCTACCATGTGGGTTCCAGGAATTGAATTTAGGTTTTTAGGACTGGCAACAAGCCAACAAACTGACCCCTTCAATATAATTTAAATTAAATAACCATAATAATATGAATATACATACATATACACACATACCTGAATACATACATACACACCTGTGTACATATATACACACACACATACATACACCACACCTAAACACTCTCTCTCTCTAACCTAAAAATTCATTTGTCAGGAAAAATTACAGCAAAACAATAGAGGAGTAAATCCCATTTCTTCTTTGTGGCTTTGTCTGTTCTCAATAGCACTGTATTTTGGTAGCTTATATTTTTCTGTTAATATTAAATTATCACTTGCACTGCTTTGCAGCCAAACACAAAACCAGTTGGCTGGTTTAATGGCTAGATTCCTCCAGCTTTGAGCATCAGGCCTGGTTAGAGGGTTATTAATGTTTGATGTATGATACCTTTTTCAATAACCTCAGTACCACCAGGCACTGATTAGAACATTCTAGACACTACACAAGATCTACTGATAGGAACTCTAGGGATTGAATATAGAGTACCTGTAGTGGCAATCTTGGCAGATGATTCTAATGTACCTTTATGTACAGACAGATCTTCCTAAATTTCCAGGATAGCACATTCCCCCCAATTGCTGGCCATCTCCTAAATTTCATTTTCCACCAGCTGACAATATTGGAGGAAAGAGGAGCACATGAGCTGGATAGAGTCTTAGAACTCAGCAGTAGCTTCCAGTTATGATATCTTCACAGTGGGATCCACCGATGTGGCCATGTGAGGCACAGGTCTTACTAGCTCTTTGTTCTCTACACAGGTCCTTACCCTTTTCAAGTTCCCGTTTCCCAGAGTTGATTGTTCATATGTTCTCTCACTCTGTGAGCACACTGATTATAATGTGATACTGAGAAGTCTAACTGCACCACAGGTCAGCTTTGCTATTTCTGTCTGGAGACATAGAGTCCTCAGGCAGAGGGTCTCACTTTGGCTCTTTGGTTCTGAGGTAGACAAGGAATCTCAACAGGATGTTCCCTCTGCACTGACAGATCCCAGGTAAAATGTGTATAATGTGATAGACTTGTCATGCTGACGATAATGAGTCAACATAAGGTATTCCAAGGATACAGTTTACCTGCATCTGGAGGTCACCAGGGTAAGGGCTTCGTGGGGATACATTCACAGTTTTCTTTGGAGCGATTTGAACTTAGCAGCTATTACCGAAGATGGAAATGTGAGTGGGTAGGGATTGGGAAATGAACACATCAGTTTCTAATCTAGAGACTAGAAAGGCAACCAGGTTATGGAACTGTCACACTTGTTAAATCTACTGGCCTGTGTTGTGGATTTTATGTGTATGTGGGGAAGGTGTTCATTTATTTGGTGTGTGTGTGTGTGTGTGTGTGTGTGTGTGTGTGTGAGTCTGTACATACATGTGGATGTCCATGTATGTATATATTTGTGTGCATGTGTGTTTACTTGTGTTAACCTCAGTAGGAATTATTTTACAAATATTTTCAAATGTAAGTATTTGGAAAAGTACTAGGAAAACTGAACCTAACTCTTGACACATTAATTAATTGTGACTACATGCAAGAGTAGAAGAATAACTTTTTGAAGTGAGTCTTCTGATAATTAAGTCATGTTTTACTTATTCCCCCACATCTTCAAGCTGTCTGAAGAATTCAGGAGAATAAGCCGCAGAGTGAACAGTTGTAGGCTCAAATAGAAGAATAGATTACCCACCCAGTTTAACATCTGCCTGTTTAAAACAGACGGTAGAATAATATACACACATATCGCATTCACTTGGAGATCTCTTTCTGGAAACAAAGCACATATCTACAATGGAACAAATGGAAAGATTAATCTCTCGCAATTTCCCTTCACATACGTAAATAGATTCTTGGTTTCCTTTGTGCAGAGAAGGTGAGTGTCAAAATGAGAGACAGGCAGGAGATGGAATGTGATGAGAAGCCTCTGTCAGCCCTTGTCAGAATGAAAAACCTTTCTTTGTCCTTTCCAAGTCTGGCACTGTCTTAGGGTCCTGGTTGCAGACAACAGCAGAGACCGAACATGTTGTCAGGAAAAAGAATTAGTTTATCAGGGGATGTAACTATCCAAGTGACGGGCTGCAGAAAAGTCAGTTAAGCTGACCTTAAAATATGGTCTCCCAGAACTATCCAGAATGCCTGAATCATGGTAGGAGCTGTAGCTCCACAGCGATCAGCAAACAGTTGCCGTTGCTGCCAAATGAGTCCTGTCCAACCTTTGCCACACACTCCAGCAGCAATATGCCAGGCCACTGTACTTTTCTCATGGCACCAAGCTCAAACCAGTGGTGAGGGCAGACTCACCTAATTGCCAGAAAAGGAGCCACATGTGTGGGGACATTTGGGGACAATGTACCTCTCTCTTTGCCACCTTTACTCTCAGGAAGACACAAGTTTCAGGTGACCTGGTGGGCCACTCACAACATCACCTCAGCAACATGTGTACAGCTCTATGAATAGTCCAGAAAGTATTCTATCCTGTAAGGAGAGTATTTAGTTTTGTCACGATTGTTTTCTTCTTCTCCTGCACAGCTGCTTCCTACCCTTTTATACTCGGCATGAAGAGGTTGTTGTGTCCCACCCCTGTTTAACTGGTTCCTACCTGGGAAAACTTAACAAAGTATTATAAAAGGGAAGAGATTCCCAGAAGAATGGCTACCCAGTTGTGGGTTCCTTTGAAGAAATGTGACCGAAATTATTACCCCATGATCTCCATAACCCTGTGCACATTACAAATACCATTTAGCAGACCCTCCTCACTTGCTGAAAGTTCATTGTGCTACATCTTCCCAGGTTTCTCAGCCTCACGTGCTTTGCTGTAAAATAACAACAAAATTCAATGTATATGACTGCTGTGCATTAACACTGTGTAGTTAATTAATAATGAACTGTTCAGTTAAGGGAGCTTCCAAAATGAAAGTATAATTAATAAGGATCTATGCTATATGATGTGTCTGTAAAAATATTTTAGCCCTATTTTCTGTTTGTTTAAAAAAGGCCACAAGTACAGTTGGGGATGCCCATGTTGGCATATTTGTGGTGTGTTTCTTGATTACTGACTGAAGTGGCAACTGCCCAGATCAATGTGAACAGTGCTGCTCTTGGGCACGTGGGTCTGTGCTATGTGAGAAAGTAAGCTGTGTTCCTCTTTGGTTTTTATTTCAGGTCCTGTGTCCAGGTTCCTGCCTTGAGTTCTTGTCCTAGTTTTCCTTAGTAAAGAACTATAAGCTATGAGTTGAAATAAGCCCGTGCTCCCTAATTTGTTTTTGGTTGTGGCCTTTGTCACATAAGCAAAAAGAAAACTAGCACAACACTCCAACAGAAGGACCCATCTAAGCCTTTGAACAGTCCGTGTACTAAATGACCAGAAAGTTCATGTTTGGGAATGTTTATACCTAGATTTGGGGGACTGTTCAAATGCCTGTAGGTTGGTTACTGAGTTCTTATGACCCCCTACACCCTCATCTTGTTGGGTGAGAAGCACTTGCATGGTGCTTCTATCTAGTTCAATTCAGAAGACACACAGTCTCATCATTACATTTCAAAGAATTCTTGTCCTATTTACCAAGTCCCTGTCGTTGGAAAAAGGAGCCCCAAAGAATCTGCACCATCAGTTATTGGGTAGCATTGATTTAGTTTTTAGCTAAAGAGACACCAAGAACAAATTGGAAAATAAATAACTATGGGATTTTGACTTCTGTCATTTCAAGTTTAATGTTGAAATTACTCTGTGGTGATAATACAGTTTATAGAAAATATAACAAGTTTTCTTCTTTTGATGTGAGGTATCACTATAGTACTCAGGCTAGCATTAGACTTCTGAGCACAACCAATGTTTGTGCTCCAGGATCATCATTCTTTGAATGGGGCTGGCTGCAGACAAAATTTAACTTCTCTTAAACAGATTTTCATCTCATCTGTTACTGTTCTCCTCTAGTCTGCTCTAAGCTGCCACTGTTTTGTGTGTCGAAGTTTGATCCTCTTAATTCGCTTGTAATTACAACTAAGTTCATCTCTGACACTGTGCTTTTATGATGTTCTTTCCCATTTATATGGCATCAGAGGTAGAAGACTAGTCCATATTTATCACTCTATTTCACACATTACAGACTGGCTCTCAACACATATATACGTGTGCAAATGGAAGTTCCTGGAAAGAATCTGTGTATGAAAGTTCTGATGGCCTAATTAAACTTCAATGGCCATGAAGAGTTTGGAATGTTTCAGGTATGAGAGCCTAATTATAATTTCTTTCAGGCTATTATGCCCTCCACCTCCCCCCCCCAAAAAAAAAGAGCACACCCTGGGTCAGAACTAATATCCTGATAATTGGATAAAAACCATTGATGTGTATAAACAAAGCTCTGCAACACCAATCAAAGGGCTAAGAATGCTATCAGATAACATCCGTAGGGCTGCACCCGGCTGTACCATGCTTTTTTCTGACATAAAAACACCGATGTGTTTTTTAAAATAGCCTAGATTTATGACTTTCTTTGTCCTGCTCTTGTTCAAACCCCATGAAATTGCTTCTAGATTAGGACCCGGAGTTTGGGGTAACATCATTCCATGGTCCAGGGTCCTGGTCACTCATGTTTTTTGCTCCAAAACAAACTCTTCATCCCTTTGAGGGGAGAGATGTGTTTCTTGCCTTAACAGTTTGTGAATGGAGCTCTTCTACAATGCCAGTGGACTTTTTAATAGTTTCTGCTCATTATATAACTTACAAAGTTTGTGCAACCCAAATGTTTTTTAAAGTCCTAAATGACCGAGTTGCTTCTGTTAGGGTATGAATAATGCCAAACTGACGATGAGTATAGTTTTGAATGAACTCTTTCTAAAACAAAGCAGGATCTGCATCAATTGGCTATGCACACACGTCACTTATATTGTTCACAGAAACATTATCAAAGTGATGTGATTCACATTTGAACATCTACTGGTTAATAGATACAGGAATAACACAAGTCACAGATAATTTTCACTTGGCCTTGGAAGTTACTCTTGAACTCCAGAAGTTACATTTCACTGAACAAGAACTTGAAACTTGGGCACAAAACAACTGTTAACACCAGAGGGTGAGGTTCATCCCCACTCATTTCTGACTTCGATCAAGAGCAGCCTTGTGGGTCGTTTGATACACAATTTCAACAGATTGTTCCTATTCTTTTCATGTCACCAGAACTTTAATTTCTAAGTCTGTTTATGGAAAAAAGGGCAGAGTTCATATTTGATACTTCAGTATGTACTTTGATAGCTCCAAGGAAGTATGGGTAATAACCTTGAAAAGTTTCTCACTTGTTCAAATATACTGTAGGAAACTGGTTTTATTCTCAGTGTTTCAGATTATATTTATGGAAAAAGACTCATTTTGTTAGACATCCTTTGTCAAATAAGCATATGATCATATTGTGATTGAATAAATACAGCTACAAGATGTTCTTATTTCTCAAAATTAAAATGGATTATGGTATCTTCTTTGCAAAAGTTAGATTTTCTTCAAGGTTATGTCTTATAGTTCCCTTTAAATGTAGCATTTAGTCTTACTTGTTTTAAAGAAAACGACTACTCATGGATTAGCAGCACACAACATATTCTGCTATTATCAAGATAGCACACTACCGGTTTTAAATGATAGACCAGTCATCTTAAAATGATTTACAGATGAAAGTTCTTTCACTAATGGTCCCCCAGGAGTAAATCCCCTCACAGATCTGCCTATTCATTATTGGAGGTATTTTGACTGGAATTATAAAGGTTGAGCCTGGGCCTTGTTAGTCCTAACAAGCTGGGTTCCACCATGGACCCTCAATAGACCAGTGAAAGTTGTAAACAACAGTGAAAAACAACAGCAGGAGAATCATTGCACACTGAAAAGAGTAACAGGGAGGTCTAGTAACCCTCCATACCTATCTTTGGGAGTTTGATTTAAATACAATGCAAGAGGTATGATTAACCAAGCAGTCCAGATGAGGGCGCAATCTTTCCCATCAGTGACACATTATTGTCAGTCCTCCAGTCTCTTTGACAAGTCAGAACTGTGTAGAATCTCTTCTTGGTGGGACAGATTCTATGCTAACTGACCCCAGGCTTCTGTTTTTTTCTTGTATCAAACACGCACGTCAGGGCCTTAATGTGAATCATTTCCATATTCCCGACCAAGGGGTGTAAACTCAAGTTTTCCTTGAGGATATCATATTTGTACTAGAGCACTCCAGTGTATGTCCACATCGAAGCAAAGTTAACTGTTACCTCTCAACGTGGCTTTTTTCCCCCTGTGACTGCAATGTTAGCCCCCCAGCTTTCTACCACTGAGGATGCCTGCTTTGCTCAGACTTAGCAGGACTCAACTGTGTAAACAGACCTTTGTGTTTGTTTTTTGTTTTTTTGTTTTTGCCCTTTCTACCCCATTCCACCAAAGCAAAGTGGACCTTTCATATCTAAAGCTTTTTCTGCTCTTCTAAGCCAATTGCAACTCTTTGTCCTTTCCACAACCTGTTTTATTGACTTGGCAACTTCTTCGTGTTTTCTCTTCTGTCTTGGTTACCTTGGCTTTTTTAGTGGAAACCTACAATTGTGGGTAGTTTTTGTTTGCTTAGTCTTATTCGTGTAACTTTCAAATCTTTCCACTGAGTGAATACTGCTCACCTCTGTTCTTCCAGCTTCTGTAAAGAAATCTGTTTTTCAAATATCAAGTGGTGCTTTCTACTATACTTATACATATCCTGCCATATGATTGTTTGCATTATTTTTACAAACACTATTCATATAAGATTTTCATACAAAATTTTAAAAAATGACAGTTTTGACTAATAAGTAATAGATTTTTTAAACTTTTTCATCATTTGAGTCTTCTTTATATTCTAAATTTTGAACAGAGAAATATATTAACACCAATCTAAAGAGAATAAAATGGGCCATATTATTTCAAAAACTATTTGAGATCTCAAAATGGCAACATTGTTTATAATTAACATATGACCAGTTCAAGTTCAATGTTGGGAAGCAGGAGAGCCTAGTACTAAATGAAAAGAGACTATGATATGGGGTTGACAGAGTATTAAATAAATGTCTCCTACACAATGACCATGAACTTGAAGAACATCCGAGTGCTGTACTATTAATGACAGAAGTCTTTAAGAAATTTAGGGTATCAGTTGGGAGGCCTGGGTGGTTTATGGTGGTGCATGCCACCATAGCACTCAGGAGGGCAAGGCAGGTGAATATCTATTAGTCAAAGCCAGCCTGGTGTACAGAGTGAGTTCCAGGACAGCTTCTAAAACTACACAGAGAAAACCCCCCATTTCAAAAAGCAAAAAAAAAACAATCAAAAAAGAAGAAAAACTTCAAGATGAAAGGTGTCTGTCCAGCAAACTGGATGCAAAGTTGAGAGTAGAGCTTGTTTTATAAGGAAATAAGGAAAAGCTATATTTAATTAATTTGGAAATGATGCTCAGTAATATGTCAAAGATTTTTTTTGTGTGTGTAAGAGAGGGGAAACGTGAGACTGGGTGGCTTGGATCTGTGCCATCTAAAGGATGGATATTTTGAAGTGTGAGCCTTTCCTGGCAGGAGGTGCCTCTGGAGTTTCTTATTTCCATTAAAGTGAGGCAATTTCTTTGCAGTCAGTGGAATGCTATCGAACCTTCCTCAGAACTGTTACTCTTGGTTTATTTTAGCTTACAAAGAATGACTATTTTCAAGGTTATAGAGCGAAAGCGCATGTGCAAAGACATGATGTTGAAGATACTGTCATAGTTACTGTGTATAGTTAAAATACTTTCCTGTACAAAATTCCACACTATTACATATAAACTACAACCTAACTAAATTGCATTCTGCTTCCATATCGAAAGCAGAAACAAATTGCTTCATGTCGGCTCTCTGCTGTCATATCATTTCTTATTAATAGTGGCTTATTACTTGAAAGGTTAAATTGTGCTTGCTTCAAGGGTTGTTTTATTTTTCTTTTATTTTCCACATAAAATTATTTCTCTGATCCATCTTCTAAAGCATTTGAATTGCTAATCTTGTGGGATTTTTGTTGTTGTTGTTCCTCACTTGCCCACAAATTTCTCAAGAGTTAGAAACATATACATCTCATTTTTACTTTCTGTGTTCAGTCTATTGTCAAATTCACCATTCAATAGAGCTTATGGTACAGAGACTCAAAAGTCACACAGGAGAGACCCCAGAAATCTCACAGTGCTGATATTTGGATCTCCAGATAACTCCAAATAAACACAAAGATTCATAATCAGGCTCAGTAAAATTGGGTTCAGAGTACTGTCAGTCCAGGGCAGACTCATAGGCAGGGAAGATGGAACCCCCTGCATTTGCAAGAAAATATAACATCGAAATATAAATCCTTGAATATTTTTCATAAACAACACAGGAAGAATAGAAAACATACCAAGTATATGTTATTGTCCGAAAAACAAACACGTCAACTACAAACTTCATGTCCAAATGAATGGAAGCATACTTTTGCTGTCTTCTGCACCAAATACTATGAGCTGTTTGAGTCAGAGTTTTGCTGTGTAGCCCTTACTGTCTTGGAATTTTCTGTGTAGTCCAGGCTGGACTCAAATTCATTGAGATACACGTGCCACTGCCTACGTAGTGCAAGGATTCAAGGAATATGTGACCACACCCGGCTTTGTCATAACACTTCTATAACAGATCACATTATGAATTTAGAGGAGAGCAGTTTGCCAGAATATCTATTATTCAAACTCTTATCGTATTACATGTTGCCGAGCCTATGTCAAATGAAAACCAAGCGCTTCCCTGGTCTTGTTCCTTTCTGAATTAGAATGATTGTTCTTGTCTAAGGCAAGAAAATGTTAACGTGAGCACATACTCAATTCTGGTGTCACCTTTCTGTGAAATGCTGTCGACTTTTTATATCATTGATTGACATCTGATTTTTCCTATACATGCAAGTTGAAAAAAAAAAAAAAAAAGGAGAAAGTACAGAGTGGCAAAACTTTTTTAAAATAATTCTTTCAATTATTTTAAATAATTTTCAATGTCTCTTTTTAAAAGATTAGTAAAACTTTAAATCTCTGCCATTGGCTAATGCTTTAAGATACTTACACACATACATGCATATACGTTATGAATATAGTATATAAGTGCACCTGTATGAGTTTATATGCACCACATGTGTGCCATGTTCCCAGAGGACATCAGATTCCCAGGAAACAATGGTACAGCCAATTGTGAGCCATGTGTTGTAAGTTCTAGGAATTGAACCCAAGTCCTGTGAAGAAACAGTACATTCTCTTAACCACTGATCCATCTCCAGTCCTATGCAATTCCTATATACAATCGGCGATGTTTCTGAATCACAAGCTATTTGAAAAATTTTAAGTCTCAACTCTTTTTGTTATTTTCGTATAATTAGCTATTAAAAAGCTACCTCCATATGGGTATAAACATAAATTATAAAAGTAACAGTTCTTTTAGTGTCTTTTATTTTTTTATAGCAACCATTTGAACCTTCTGGATAAAGAACACACACTTATCTGTATGAAAAGGAAAGAAGTGGTGAAGTCAAAGACAGAAATTTATAGTACAAAAGTAGATAATCCCTTGGCTTGCCTGGAGGCATTGCCAATAATTAAGCATTTCAAGCTCTAAATAGTAATCTTCCTTTCCAGATTCTCTGTCTATCAGTTAGCTTTGGGAAATGTACTGCCAAGATCCATGGTTATCCTGTCCAGAGTCTCTGTTATGTCTAAGAAGAGTTTGAAATGTCAGTCACTGATGGGATGAATTCATACATCTTGGGTCAGGGAATCATAGGAGTTTGTGTGCTATAATCAGTAAGAGACCAACATAACTGTAAAATCAGAGAAGTGAGACTTGGGTTTGGAGACCACGTATTGCTTCCTGAGTTATTGGATTACCTAATGTGATGAGTGATATGCAATCATTTTTGTAGTTTCTTAGGTTCTTGCTAGTTCTCTTGTATCAATTGTAGTGTTTACTTATTAATGTATGACTTAGTATTTGGGTCTTTTCCATAGTGAAGTTAAAAGTTGATTCATTTTGTTCTTCTTTTCAGAAGAAAAGATCATTAATTTGATGATCTCTATTTTCTATAGTTTCTGTTGTGTTCCATTTACTTCTCCTCTGATAGTTATTATTATCTTCCTTCTACTATAATTAAAATTGCTTTGATATGTAATATGCTAGTTTAAAGTATAAGGATTTTTTTGGCTGTACTTCACTATGGTAAAATTTCCTTGTAGAGCTACTTTAATTGTATTTTGTGTCATTTGGTCCATAGTGTTAACAATCATTTATATTATGATACAGTATATATTATACACATATGCATATATGTTTATCTATGCATGTGTTTTTATTTCAGGCAAAGTGTGTGATACGATTTCACTCACTTTTTAAATTGTTAATGCTTGTTTCACTGCCTAGCATGAAATCTAACCTGAAAAGTATTTAATTCACATTTAACAAGGATTGTGTTCTTTGGTTGTGAAAGGGTTGTTTTGTATGTCAGTTGACTCCAATTGATCTAGAGGGCTGGTTAAGTCAATGTTTCCTAATTGATTTCCTGTTAGGACGATTTGCCCATTTCTTAAAATACAATATTTAAGTTCTACTACAATTACAATGCAATTCCTCTCCCTTCTGATCCATTATAATTCACTTTTTACACTTAGAAACTCCATTATGTATTTACAACAGTTGCATCTCATTGATGTGCTAATTATTATCATTTTGTAATGTCAGTCATTGTGCCTTTCTTAAGACCTTAATTTTTCTATTTATTAAAAATGGATTATTTTCTCACATAATATATCCTAAACATGGTTTGCCCTCCCTCTGCTCTTCAAGTTCCTCACACCTTCCCTCCCATCCAGATCCACCCTCTTTCTGTCTCTCCTTAGTAAACTCCATCAAGCTTTATGCCAGTATTGCAGAAAGGATGCCAACATAGAGCAAAGGTTTTAATATATTTGATGTTTTTACTGTTTTTTTGTTTTGTTTTGTTTTGTTTGTTTGTTTTTGAGACAGGGTTTCTCTGTGTAGTTTTGTAGACCAGGCCTCAAACACCTCTATCTTCCTCTCCCTGCCTCTTGAGCCACCACAACCCGAGATCAAAGGTTTTGTGGCTGAGCTGGTGTTTACTTTTTTCCCTTGATATCACCTTCCAGTACCAAAGAAATAGATAGCAAGTTGGGGTAAAGATTCCATGTAGGTACCACATGAACTTCTTCACATGCAATCCACTGTGTGAGTCTTACCTTTAGCAACAGGGCCTTGCCATTATGGTGTTGAGAATGACCTATAGTTTTTGACAATGAGGCCATGATCCCTCCTTGGGTTTGGAGCCCAAAATATCCCTAATTGCATTTGAACATTGTTTCTATATATAATATTCAATGCCTCCTTATTTTTCTTAAATAATTCTATCATTAGAAGGTGTGTACAATATGGGTTGGTTTTCTTTAAAGTGATCAATGAAAATAATGATGTAATAATAAAATATATAATAATCTTTCATTCCAAGTAAATCTAAATTTTGTATTCATTCAGGAAATTCACCTATTTACACTGTCTAAAGGGCATTTAGAAGAGCACATAAGGAAAATATTCTATAGATTTAACTTTTACTACTCTAGTGCAATTTTTTTTCCTAACCCTTTATTCTGAGGTAATGTCTATCTTTTTTCCTTATTTTACATATCAATCCCAGTTCCTCCCTCCTTCCCTCCCTGCTACCTTCCCTCCCTCCCCCCTTCCTTCCCATGCCCCTCCCCACCACTCTCCCATCCCATTTCCCCCCACACACACTCCACAGGGAGGGTGATGCCTTCCAGGAGGGGTCATCTAAATCTGTCAAGTCATTTGGAGTAGGGACTAGGCCCTACCTCCTGCCTCTAGTATCCCTCCATGGGGAACGTGCTCCCAAAGTCCTTTTGTGACCAGGAATACATCCTGGTTCCACTGTCAGAGGTCCCTTAGACAGCCCAGGCCTCCCAACTGAGACCCATGTTGAGGGGGTCTGAGTCAGTCCAATGCTGGATTCCCAGCTATCAGTCTGAAGGCCCATTTGCTCCCCCTTGTTCAGGTCAGCTGTCTCTGTAGGTTTATGAAGCCTGGTTTTGTCCTACCTCTCTGTATCTGGATTCCAGTTCGGCTCAGTGTTTAGCTGTGGGTGTTTGCTTCTGTTTCCATCAGCTACTAGATGAGGGTTCCATGAAAATGGATAAGTTAGTTGTTGATCTCATTATCAGAGAAGGGCATTTAAGGTAGCCTTTCCACTGTTGCTCAAATTGTTAGTTGAGGTCAGTCTTGTAGGTCTCTGGACATTTCTCTAGAGTCAGTTTTCTCTTAAAACCTAAAATGGCTTGTTACATAGAGGCTTCAGAATCCCTGAACTTACAAACATTTTTTCTGACTCCAGTTTTTCAAAGAAAATGTAAGCACATGAGTCTATTGTAACTGACAGTGTCCTCAGAGGTGAGTAGGTCTTGGTTATGTTTTAAGATTATATTCTATCAGAACATGAAATTATATATTTTCTATTTCCTGGAAGTAAGTGAACAGATTCAGGCTTTACTGTTTTATAGTCTGACCTCAATAAGACACTATTTAAGTAGAATAAGATGTTGTCCACAACAGTGTTACGTTAGGTCTAAGCAATTAATTGCAGCTAGTAAGGTAATAGCACCTTTGGAGGGTCTTGTAAGAATATTCATTGTTCTGGGTGGTGTAGATCAGAGAAAGTCAGTATTAATCTAAGAGTTACACTCATCATAGCATTGCAGGCAGATTTGCAATCACATATGTCCCTGTCTCTAGCTCTGTAAATGGGGGGTAGCTTAAGCTAATTGCCTCACATTTAATGGAAAGATAATAGGAATACTATCTCAGAGGATTGTGAATTAGATAAAGCATATAAAGAATATATATGTATGTATGTATGTATACATACATACATACAAACACACACACACACACACACACACACAAAGTTCTGCATACAATCTTGCACTTGACATTCATTCAATGTCAACTTGCTATTAATTTTTTTCTGTTCTATAAGGTATGTGATAATAAATTGTGTATAGAATTGTAATAAAGATTACAAATTACACAGTTTGTAATGAGCGTCCGTGATGCCTTTGGAACATGTGATCACAGATTACAGAGATTACAGTCTCTCTGAATACAGTTTTTTTTTTTTTTTTATTTTAACCAGTATTACTCATGCTTCATAAAGTGACCATGGAGATGTCATGTTCCTAATTTTATTTCCCACAGTTTGCTCAGTACTTGGAGCAGGACAAGTGGTACTGAATGAATGAACAATACTAGGGCTATTATTAAAGCCAACGTGTATCAGGAAATTGACACTGTAATGGTTAAATGAAGACATAAAGAAAAGTGGTAGAAAAAGAAAGAGAGAGAGAGAGAGAGAGAGAGAGAGAGAGAGAGAAAGAAAGGAAGGAAGGAAGGAAGAAAGAAAGAAAGAAAGAAAGAAAGAAAACTTCAGGAGCAGATAGGAAGCTTCCAAATGCTAAAGGAATTTCAGCATCTCGACAGACATGACCAACCAACCATTTGGATTTAAAGTTAAATGAAAACTTACTCAGAGAAAGTTTTGAAAGCTTAAGTAATTTTATATTTGTTTTAAAGGTGCCCAAAGCTCCACATTTCCAGCATTTACAATTATCACTGTTATGTTATTGAAAGTGACTTGCTACTAATACTAAATAGGAAGGGAATCATTCTGTGTATTTGGTTTTAGGTAGTGTAGCTATTTAAACGTAAATTAAGGGTAACCGTGCATACCTACATGCTGTTTCTAGTCATTCTAGTTGTATAATATCAACTCTTGCTAAGATAATGCCACACAACTTAAAGTATAAAATATCCTTATGAAATCACTCTTATTTCATTTTTCTTGCATTGCTACATGGTAGGAAGAGGCTCTGTGCTTATATGTTTTTTGGAAACATTATTTCTTTCTTTTCTGTCCCTTTGAAGTGAAATTACATTAACTTATAATCTAACAAACAACACTTTCTTCTGATGTCCAATAAAATAACATTAAAAGTAAATGCTACTTTTCCTATTAAAGGTGGAATATAAGATTGAATGGGCACACATTGGGCACATTTTGCATTTGGGAATGTATGCTCAACTATGGTGGAGTGAACATGATCAATGTAACAGAAATATAGCTCTCATGGCTCATTAAACCTGGAAAGTGGGAAAGATAAGAATAGCCTTTGCATGTTTGCAAGTGTCTGAAAGCAGGAAAAACTCTTATGTGAGAAAAAAAAAGGAAGCATACTTCTTTACATAGAATTCCCAGGTAGAAAGAAAAAAAATTACATGATCACTCAGGAACTTGACAGCAAGATTCCAGTGGTTGTGAAAGGCAATTTTGCATATAATTGATAGATCTGGAGAACTCATTCTATTTCTTATTTTGAGACTTTAATTTTTATTGTTTTATGGATGTTTGTTTTATTTCCATGCATAATTCTTTACGTTGAGTAAGATTTTATTTTATGTGTTCATTGCCCAGAAGGAAAATTCTCTGCTCTTCAAATTTCATTAATATCCTTCACATTTTCCTTTAAATAATAAAACATCACTTATGCAACTTTCATTCACAGAGGCATATTTCAGCCTGTGATGTAAGTTGCACATCTGGTTTGAGATGTGCAGAAATATTGAGCTTATTGACTTTTTAAGTGATTGAAATATTTATTTACTTTTACTAAAACTCACCTGCAACAAAAGGATGTGAGACTGTTTGTCTTCATGTTTGTAACATTTTTGTCTCCAAAAGTACAGTTACTAGGTACCCTGTGAATAGGGAAGAAAGAAAAACACCATTAAAAACAATCTCATTTTCTAATCAGAACATTGTTCTTACACACTTTGAGTTACTTGCATAGCAATCACTGTAGTGTGTCTTCTATGGGATTCAAAGAAAGTAGCATTGTTATATTTTTTTAAAATATATGAAGCAAATTACAAATTTGTCTTAGACACAGACGTATCCGTTTTAGATTAAATCCACAAGAAATTAAAATCTGTGGTGATTAGTATTTTCACTTCCAGTACTTTCCCATTAATTTCATCTGAAAGAAGCATTTGGAATTCAATGGACTACCTCAAATATTTAAACTTTTTTAATTGACAGTCCACTTTGTACAGTGCAGAATAAGAGAGTTAAATCTAAGTTTGTCATCACACAGCTTCTGAAATTGCTGACAGGGCATACAGAAATGAAGCTTGCTAGGAATCTGAGTGAATAAAGGCAATGGTTATGATTTATAACTAATTAATGAGGCTTTATCTCTTATTTATAAGTGTGGTTCTTTCCCATAATTTATACTATTCCTCCCGTAAATCATTTTTTATCCAATTCTAACACAAATCATTTTGAAAATGAGAAAAAGGTGATGATTCCAATTCTAGATAGACTAAAATTATGTGCGACTTTTAAGAGTAAGGTTTTATGTTTTAACTTTTCTCACTTGTTTTTGTTGTATTACACACAAACTCAATATTTAAGAAAAAAAAAAAGAAGTTAAAGGCAAATAAGTTATCAGTCAGGAATCCATACAATAATTCTCTGTATCTACTTCCATGGAATCTACTTCATGTATGTCAAGGCACTGTGATAGGTTAATAAAAGTATCTACAAGACCTTGTAAGAAATAAACTTACCTCTCTTCAGTCACTGCAAGAACCTTGTCTACTCTTGTACAGTTGCCAGTTTACCTGCTTAAAAAAAAATTCTAAGGATATTCTAGAGGTCTACGTTGGAGGAAAGAGTTCTTTCCATATTCTGTTCCAACGTTGTTTTCATACAATCCTACAGTACAATGTGTAATTATCCCCCTTTCTTGGCATAAGAAAGCATGAAAAGAGAGCAAATTTAAAATATACCCTACAAAAGAACATGGAATAAAAAGCCAAACAACACTATACGCACCAGTTAATTTCATCCTGCTTCCTACTTAGGACACTTTGTAGTTCTTTCATGGGAAGCAGAGACTTCTGTGCAAAAATATTCCTTTGAAAAATAAAGAAATACAAACTTGGGACTTGTTAGTCTATAAAGGACTCATTTTACAAATGTGGAGATCAGAGTTGAGTAGCCCAACACTCACATAAGTACCTGATAAGTATGAATTCCTGTCCATCATACCAGCAGATGAAAGACATGGATAAGCTTTGAGTTCAACTGTGAGATCCTGAATCAAGGTGAAAATTAGTCAAGGAATATGCTCAGTGTTAACCATGGTCCTTGACATGCATAAATCACCTACACACACATGTGAACTCACATACATGCAAGGACACATGTGTATCACACAAGCAATAACACAAACACACATACATGCACACATATACATACCAAGGCATTACAAAGTCTGTCTTTATAAGAGATTAAATGGTTGATACCATGGTTGAACTTTTTCCATAAACTATCATTATTCTGGTTAAAAAAAAAGAAAGAAAGAAAAAAGAACAGAACTGTCTAAATGAAAAAAATTGAAACAAGAATACATTGGGGAGTTAGTGTGTGGGATCCACGCACCTAAGTGAATTTAACTATATGCCCCCTGGAAGACGAGGGATGAAATATGTATGTAACTTAAGAAGTAGAGGCAATCCCACTCTGCATCTCCCCCCCCCCACTCCATGCAATAGCCCACTCCACTCTGTAAAGCGAATCCCAAGCTGTAAAGGCAAGTAGGTCTGGAAACTTCTTTTCAAGTATACACCAAGGCATGGAATAAATGCACTCAGGGTGTCTTTAAATTTCCCAGACCATAACTAAGAAGGCAAGGTATGCTGCTTAAATATGCAGAGAAGGGGGAAGCGGTTAGTAACAATGGTGACTTTTAGGGCGACAGGAGGAGAATAAGAAAGAAAAAGCAGGAAAAAGAGATAAAGAGAATGGGATGGAAAGGGAGAGAGGAAGAGGAGTAGGGGGAAGAGGATGAGGAAAAGAAAGGGAAGAAGGAATGAGCTAGGAGAATTAATAGGAAGGAATAGCGGATTTGTCTGTGTGCTAGGCACGTAGCCTTCTGGATGTGTATTTATGTGGGTTGTCAAGAACGGTGTGCAAATACAGTGAGTCCGCTGGCATGGCTGTAAGGGAAGAGATCATTGAGGAGTTTCTCCAGAAACATGAGTTGAAAATGCAGATGGGCAAAGAAAGTGAGAAAATGAACATGTCTGGTGATATGCTTGTGGTCTAAAGCACCGTCAAGGGAAAAAAAAAAAAAACCTTACGTAAAAATCGTGCATCCAACTTTTCAAATTACGTGTGGAATTTTTTTTTCCTGTATCACACACTTTAGTTTAATTTCAATTATTTACCTCCTTCGCTATTTTCATCTATTATCCATATCCTCAGTATTTATCCTGCTGCCTGGGACTTAGTAGGTGACCAATTAAAATTAATTGAACGAATGACTGAAACAAAACCGCTACTCCTCATTAGGCATCTTAATTTCAGCTTCAATTTAGAGAAACTTCTCATTATTTTTCTCAGTTTAACTCAGCAGTCTTAAGACTGTTTTTTCCAGTAGACTTTGTATCTTTCCCCCTGTTGTATGCACTGCTTTGTACCAAGCCCTGGGCTTTTATGCATGTATAGAGGACGACTCATCTGTCAATCATTGCCGGGACTCTGCTCAAAGTCAGGTCTACCACACCAGGTCAAGATAACAACACAGAAGAAGCTTAGAAAAGTCAAACATACAAAAAGAGGCTAAGTGTGAAATTGGCATCTCATCACTGAGGGAAAGAAAAAGTATGGAGAAGCTTCAGCCCAGAAATATGGAATGTGAAATGTGGGTTTTCCAAATGAATTTAGGCATGGGTGAGCAGAGAGGTGTAGGGATGCAAGCTGTCTGGCTTGAGAGGAGAGCAGGGGAGCACGCACAGGGCTGGGACACGTCGTCTGCTCCCCTACACTGCAGTCATCCCTGGTCATGCTTAGCTCTCCTGACAGTCTCTTTAGATCACAGTACCAATTGCTTCAGGGAGGAGTTTCGTTTTTTATTATTATCTTTATTTATGTATTCTTATTTTACATATCGGTCCTAGTTCCCTCTCCCTCCCTAACCTTTCTTCCTCCCTCCCTCCTATTCATTTCAATAGCCGTTCACCTAATTCAGGAAAGAATCCAATTAAGGTGCAAACTGCTGACCCCCTCTTTGGGCATCCCAGGAATGCTTACCAGAAACTTTCTATCATGTACTCTGGACATATTTCTATCTTCTCAGCTTTGCCTGCTGTGCATGTGCAGAGAGTCAGAAATGTAGGGACCCTCCCCGGCAGGCTTTATTTCTCTGTACTTGTCTGTACAATGCGAGTACTGATTAAGCTATGACCTACAGCCCTTCCCATGGAAGTCACTTTTGGTCCTCTGAAATACAATGTAGCATTCAGGGGAAAAAATAATAATAATTTTCTACTATAGATTCAGAAACAATTTTTACAAAAAGCTACAGCGATTATGGCAATAGCAGTTATTCAGAAACAGATCAACAGTATGAGGCTCATAGATGAGAAATTTAATGAAAAGAATAATTGTTCTTTATTATCAGATACAATTAAAGAGACAGACCCTTACCTGGAGGAAATTTGCCATTTTCACACCAAACCCTCAGAAAGGCCTGGGTGCTTGATATTTAAATTTCAGCCAATCCCCAGCCTAATTTTCTACATTTGTGGAATGTAGCATTTTAAATCTCCAGGTGCATTTAGTGATTTTTTTTTTTATCACCAGCATACTGCCTGGTGAAGAGCCCCTTGACTGTGACCTCCCTCCTACTGAGACAGGATCTTCCTGGGCCATTAGAGAACAACATTCACTTTCTGCTACAAGGTACCCTTTGCCACTCCTTTTGATTGCTTTTCTCCTTTTAAAATAGTCAGTGCCCACCCACTCTATTCTCTGTACTTTGGAGTTTATAATGATTGGTTTCACCACTGTTATTTTAGACAATTACATTTATCATGAGAAATTAATCCTTGAGGGATCAGTGATGCGTGTTTTTCTACAGCCCACAAGAACAAAACAACTATTCATCCTCCACTTTGATATAAAGTGACCCCATTTACCCTGTCATTCCCCTGTTGGCAATGGTGGGAAACCCACCATCAGTTGTCCGTCAGCGACACGGCCACCAATGACTCCTCAACTCTTTTTCAGGTGCCCTCTGTTCTCATAATAATATGACCAGTAGCATAGCTACATAGACATGTCTAACATTTGCCAGGGTGATGGGTCTCCTTGTACCAACAAGCTCTATGACTTATGTTTGAGGGACAAAGGTAAAATTAGGAGTAAAGATGGGCTAGAGATGGCTTGGTGATTAAGTCAATTACCTAGGAAACATGAGGACCCAAGCTGTATCAGTGCTGTATTATTTTACTCCTAGAACCAGGGAGGGAGCTGGAGTTTAGCAGAGCTCCCTAGGGCTCTTTTGCAACTGCATCTGACCTATTAGAGGAGTTTAGCCAGTGAGCATCCCTGTCTTAGAAACAAAGAGGATAGTGCCTAAACAATAACACCACAGGCCTTCACACACTCACATACACATGCACACGCACATGCAAGCATGCATGCACAGAAGCACATACACTCATGCACACATGCACACATTTACACACTAGAGAGGACTCTAAGGGGAGAGATGTTTATCACTGAAATTTTCCCATGTTTTTCTTTCTCTATGTGTATATCTCTTTGTGCAGCCTCCACACTGAATGTTATCTTCAGTCTGTCGCTCCTGTCCCCACAACTCATTCCACTGCTCTATGAGATAAAGCCTGGACTCCTCTCCCTAGAGAACAGAGAGAGCACAGAGTGTTGTCATGGTGGAGAGGCTGACTAGTATTTTTAGCTAAGGAATGCTCACAATGCTGAGCACAGCCAGGGTCCCAATAAAGGAGAAATGCAAGTCACAGACACAGTCTTACAGGTGCTTGTGGGCTATCATGAAGCTGCTACATGATCTCACCATCTGAAAATGAAAAATGAGTCATTCCCTGCCTGCTCTGGCCCTGGGAACTGACTAACTTGCCTGAGATCACTGTGGTGCCTGGAATTACAATTTCTAAATGTGCTACCGAATTAGTGGCAAATGAGCTATTTGAGATCCCTTAGACACTTAGGAAAGCAAAAACAGTTATCCCTTGTTTATGTCAAGAATTATACTCTGGACTTGTGAATTTAGAGTAGTTATTTGCATGTTCTGCTCATATAGGTCTAAGTATTATATCTCTCATCATTATATATTAAATTGTTTATTCAGTGCAATTTAGGTATTCATAGAAGCCTGATCTTTCACTTTCTTATGATGAGAGATAATTGCATCTTTTCTATATTCCCAGTAATTCTTCCAATGTACTTCCAAAACTGTAAATAAAATATTGCCTTCATGTGCAGAGGTTGAGTGAGTAACCGTACAACCTGTGTGTGAGGATATTTTTTTCTTTACTGCATCCTCTTCATACTGTTGATGATTCAGTTGTTAAAAATGCACGTGTCAACCTGAGCTCAGACTTGAGTCCACAAACTCCCTTATGACTGAAAAAGAGGTAGTTATGTGGGCCTACAGTTTTAAAGGTTACCAATTATGTAGCGTGCAGGCAGCTCATCCGGAAAGATGGAGGATAGCGAGAAACAAAAGATGTCTGGGAGATGTATGATATCTTCATGGCATTTTTAATTGAGAAATCTTAAAGACAATAGAATGACTCCTTGTAGACTCACCCCTGGATCAGGAGCTATTGAGCATCCCCAGATCAACAGGTGTTGAATATTTTGCAGAATGGCATGTATATTCCTAAAATCAAAAGAAAGTGAGCATGGAAATTGTATTCTCTAAGACTCTTGGTAGTACATTCTGTGTGTCTGTGAGTGCTGATCAATGTGCCCAGGAAACATCTATGGAGAGGAAAAGTGCTAGGAAGACCTACCAATGGGGAATCAATGAAAACTTCCTGCCAAGTTTCTTCCAAATAGGAACTCAAAAAAAAAAAAAAAAGGGGAAAAAGTTAGTGATACTTTATCTAAAATGATTTTATCTCTACATTCTATCTGAAAACCATCTACATGACTGAGACACACGTAGACTTACTTTCCCTTATTCAAAGGTAGTCTTTTTCCCCCCAATGGCATATATCTGCTTTTGCTTCAGGCAATAAATTTAGCCTGTCTTAGAAAAGCTTTGATAGAGGAAAGAAAAATGTGCTAAGTGTGTTGTTCATTTAACTTTCTAATTCTCTAGATGTGTTTTTTCTATTCTGCTTCAAGTACCTTGGAGTAAGTTTTGACTTCTCTTCTCTGTATATCCTTTAACAGATTACTTTCCTACCCCCTTAGCCTACTTATTTAAGGGAACAAAATGCAATGTCTTCAAAGGTAATATGCTTGATTCAGAGCTTCTGCTAGTACCATGCATAGGTTCATCCAGATTCAAAACAGGAAAGATACAAACAAATAAATAAACAAATGTCAAGGGATGTCATATCGCTGAAGAATGACTTGTTGTTTAGTATTTAGATCCTTACAAGTGCTTCCTGTCATCCCAGGCATCACTACATAATTAAAACATTGCTCTCTGGTGAGCAGAGCTGTCTTGGCCTCTGGATGGCTTATGAACCCTCAATAGCCTGACACAGTAGGATTCTGATTTGCAAACAAACAACCCAAAAGCTTGTCTTTGCATGCAGGAGGCACTGGTTTATTTATCTCACTGTACTAGGCAAGGCAGGGTGATATTTTATGTAGAGTGTTTGCCTGCTGGAGATTAGAAAGCTCAAGGCATGTGGGCTCTGAACAACATGCAGCCCTGTCAGACTGATCACTGGCAGTGGAGGCAGCAAATGAGATGATCCATGGGCTTCCTCCTGATTTATTAAGGTCCTATTTGAAACCAAATCAGACCTGGAAACCCTCAACCGCTTCAGCTCACTATTCTGGAGTTAAAGTAGCTTGTTCTGTGCTTTTATTTTGAATACATTCTTTTTCATCAAAAACTAAACTTTAGTGTTACATCTGTGAAACAATGAGACTTACTGCAAAATGTTAAGAAAACATGAGGGGTTTTTTTTCTTTTTAAATTTGTCACTTAACTAAATGAAGTATCCGTTTCTGCAGAAGAATAGCCTGCAATTAAGATTTCTTTTGGGTTGTCTTTAAAATGGCTTTGTTTAAATTTAAATTCCCAGATGTCTTCACAGAAGACAGCGAAAGCTTAAAACAAAGGTGTGAGCCAGGCTGTGTGCGTCTTTTTAAAATAGAAAACCCAGTTTAACTCATTAGCTGTAGCAATGAGCGCATACCAACAATGAAAATGACTTCATGATGCTAAAGAAATATACATCTGCCTTCCATTGTAAAAAGAACTTTAATACTGAACTTGGGCTGGGTGAGAGAAACCGGTGTGTGAATAAATATTTGTAGACTCACCTGTTCCGCATGTAACAGAAATCACAGTCTCTGTAAAGAATCTTATATAAATTTTGGGCTTGAACAGTCAGCTAGGTAATTAGACTCCTAAACTTTCTCTGTACTCCATTCTGCCATCAAAGTATCTAAGCAGCTATGAGCAGTCACTAGAGGGATGTTGACAGCTGTGTTCCAGCAAAAAAAAAAAAAAAAAAAAAAAGTATTTACAAAACCAGGTGTGAGGGCTAAAATTGACTGGCAACTTGACAGGATTTAGGGTCTCTGTGAGGCTATTTGTAGATTGGTTTATGGAGGTGGGAAGACCCACCCTAACTGTGGGTGATGCTATTCTGTGGGTCATGGTCCAGGGTTGAGCAAACAGAAGGAAAAGGAACTGAGCACCAGCATTCACTGCTATTTGGTTCCAGACAGCAGATACAGTGTTATCCACTGACATTGTATCCCTGTAATAATCACACCTTCCCCCATTTAACAGAGTGGTGAGTATGAACAGAAAGATAAAGGAGTTAATTTTAGATAAAGTTTTGGGAAGAAACGACAGCGTGCGTTATGTGATTATGTTGTCAAACTGCCTGGTAAACATTTGCTTATGTTCTCAGCCTTATGGTGCTGTCAGCCTTGGTCTCTGATGCTTCTTCTTGGAGCTCACAGGAGCAGATGCTGAAATACTGGTCAGAGTGCTGAGAAGAGAAAACTGAGTACTCAGCCCTGAATAGGACATCTTCCTCAATATCCCACTCCCCCGGGGATACTGGAGAAGGGTAGCCAAAAAACCAAACACTCTAAGTGCCATATTGTGGGTGGAATGCTATGCAATGCAAACTCTTGGACTTGATATGGCTATTCCATGCATGAAATCATGCCATCTGTGGTTACTCAAAAAAAAGAGCAATCCAGCCAAAATTCTCACCTGGGAGAGGTGCTCTCCAGATGCCATCTCTCACTGAAGAGCTACTGGTATTCGCTGGGGAAGGGAAATGACTTTGATTTGTTATTGCTGTTGTTTTGTTTCTTGGTGTGTAGCCATTGGTAGATTTCCTATGCTCCAGTAGATAGCCCCACAGCCACAGCCGCAGCCACAATCAAAGCCACAGCTACAGCTACAGCTACAGCCACACATGATTTGACTTAGAAGCACCAATTGGACTTAAAAGGTTATAAAAAAAATAAAAAGATATTAAGGGAAAATAATAAATGGATATAATGATCATGCTTAATTGTATACATATATAAAATCCTGAAAAATTATGTAGGTGATAGGTAGGTAGATAGATAGATTGATAGATGATAGATAGATAGATTATACTCTCTACCCCAGCATTCAAAAAATACCAACAATTCCTCAACTTAAAAAC
This sequence comes from Phodopus roborovskii, assembly GCF_943737965.1. NCBI lineage: Eukaryota > Metazoa > Chordata > Mammalia > Rodentia > Cricetidae > Phodopus > Phodopus roborovskii. The sequence continues at coordinate 1,638,056 of NW_026126689.1, read as the reverse complement.
ATCTAAAGGACAGTTTGTTTAATCTTATTTTCTCCATGTTACCCTAACCTATGTTACCTGTGTATTTCACATTTTTTTTTCTCTAGAGAACCTCTCTGAAGTGTCTGCTTCTGTTGTTCTAGTCTTAATGTGCCCTGTAGAGAGAAAGAACAATTCTGATGACATGAAAGATAAAATAGTCTATGTTTTAGAGCACAAATTATCTGCAGCCAAAACTGCGTGGGACATACCTCATTAGTAGAGCACTTGAATAATGTGTGTGAGACCCCAAGTACAATTCCAAGCACTGAAAATCTGTACCCCCCAAAGGCTGCAATACTAACCTGGATGGCTTTCCTGCTGGTCCATTTACTCTTGTACTAAGTAGACACACTAGGTGAATGTACCCTGAGGAGAATCTGCTCTACCCAGATGCTCAGAGTTTGCCTAGAACCACCTGCTTTGTATGATATGTGTCTGAATATGAGATGGTTTATCAGTTCAAATACCTTTAGTTGATTTTGACTGACCTTAGTTGGGGAACATACAGGCCAATAGGCACAGTATTCCTTCCCTAGTTGAATCTGAATAGCTTAGTTTGCAGAATAAATGGTTTAGTAGTATACCAAGTATGAAATACTCTACAGAAGGAGAGGAGGAGGAAGAGTAAGAGGGGGAGGAAGAGGAAGAAGAAGAGGAAGAGGAAGAGGAGGAGGAAGGAGAGAAAAAGCAGTAATTATGTATTCATTTTTTTCTCATATATTTCATTCCAACAGCAGGTTCCCCCACCCCCAGTCTTCACCTTCAAGCCTCCCCCACTCACACACCGCTCCTCTCTCCCACCTCTCTTCTCCCCTAGATCCCCTCTTCCTTTCATAAAAGATCAGGTTCCCTACGGGCATCACCCAAGCATGACATAACAAGTTACAATAAAACTAGGCATGTACCCTTATATCAAGTGTGGATGAGGCAAACCAGTAGGAGGAAAAGTGTCCCAAAAGCAGGTAAAGGGAACAGAGACAGATCTCATTCCCACTGTTAGGCGTCTCACAAGAACACCAAGCTACATAACCATAATGTGTATGCAGAGGGCTTGCATCAGACCCCTGTAGGCTCCCTGATGGTTCAGTCTCTGTGAGTCCCTATGGGCCTGGTTAGTTGATTCTGTGGCCTGTGTCCTAATGGTAACCTTAACCCCTCTGGCTCCTACAGTCCTTCCTCCCTCTCTTTCCTGGGATTTCCTGGGATTTGGCTGCTGAGTCTCTGCATCTACTCCCATCAGTTGCTGGATGAAGCATCTCTGATGATGATTATGCCAGTCTTACCTACAATTTTAGCTTAATATCATTCAGATCATTTCATTGACTTCCTTCTTCTTCTTCTTCTTCTTCTTCTTCTTCTTCTTCTTCTTCTTCTTCTTCTTCTTCTTCTTCTTTTTTCTTTTCTCAGTCATATTTGGTTCTAACCTAGGTCTCTTGGCTAACCAGCCTCTGGTTCCTCCCCTCTGGGAAGTGTCAGGCAAGGGCTCACACTCTAGGGGCAAGAGGCTCAAGTTGGTCCAGTCATTGGCTAGCCACTCCCACAATTTCTGAGCCACCCTTACCTCAAGCAAAACCCTTTAAAGTTTCCTTAAAAGAAGCCTAATATTTTGAAACCTTTTATTAATAAACTTGAAATGATCCCAACATGAGAAATAGATCAAAAGTTAAGAAATCCAACTTGTTTAATTTTCCTGATTCATCTGTCCTGCAGTCAGTGTGACTCACACATGTCACCTAGATACAGAAACATAAGTAGCTCACGGCTGCACAGTTTGTCCTCCTAGTATGAAATCATGTGTTGCTATTTAAATGTAAAAATAAAGTACAACTAAGATTTTAATTTCTCAGTCATACAGAACGTAACTCAATGACTCAACAACCCCTGTGGCTGGTGACTACCCATGGGCTGGGCAAATGTGCCGGGAGACCTCATGACTGAAGGCCCCAGACCTGTGTTGCTGTAAGATGTGTAGTGACTTCCCCCTTTGTATTTATATTTAGTACAAAAGACAGGACGTGCAGTATAACGTCATTACATAATCATTTATTTTAAAATTATTAAAACACCAAGACACAAAAATCAATTTTAGTATGGAAAACAGGAAATGTTTGATCAATAGCATCCTGGAAGGATTACAAATCCCTCTGTGTGAGACTTCATGGAAATTCTGACTTGGTTTAAAAGGCATGTCCTCCAGCATGTGTTATACACTCCTACATCCTCTGGCACTGAGGAAGCTGATGCAAGAGGATTGCTTATACTCAGCAGTTTGCAACCAGCCTGGGTCACATTGTAGAAAAAAAAATAACGTATGATATTTGAATATTCATAGCTTCATGCAACGTACCCTCAATATTTAGGGCAGTCTATAGTTACAGTCTCTGTGAGTTCATTTCCTGTGTTCTCCACATCTTCTCCTCAATGGGGTCATCCATGTCATCTTTGGGTGATTAATTCCATCTGCATCTCCAAGGTGAGCCTCACTTCTCAGAAACCTTGTCATCCTAGCTTCCTTCCTATAAGGAGGGCTTCATGAAAATGTGTTTCACACAGGTGGGGGTCTAACTCTGAGTCACTTCCCTGCCTTGTTGCTGGTGACTCACAATTTGGTTCAGGCCTAATTACACTTAGAGCTGTTTTTTGATCATGAAGATCCTTTTTGAGGTTCTGAGAACTGAGACCTCAAACCAGTGCGTTCATTTTGCTATCTTGGAAAATGCCAAATTGTGGATGGGGACATTGGAGCTGCACAAGAGAAAGATGTCTTAGGAAAATAGAATTAAGACCAACCCCCCCAAAAAAAAATCTATATACAAAACCTGCACCATCATTGAACCCTTCAGGGAATTGTTCATGTCAATTTTGAAGTTAAAATTTGAGTCAGACTTTCGATAATGCAATGATAAAGTTATTCTGATAGGTTCTTTTATTTTGCTATTTGGAGGCTCATCATTGCTTTGTGAATAGGCAACAAACAACATTTATTTGAACGTGTGGCAAAGGTAGTGTCTTAGTTCACTTTTTATTTTCTTGTGGTAAAACACTATGACCAAATCCACCTTAGGAGGGAAGGATTTCCTAGGCACCCATATTCAGAATCACAATCCATCATGAAAAGAATTCAAAACCCAAGGTAGGAAACTGAAGTACACATGCAGAGGAATGATGTTTGCTGACTTGCTCCCTGTGGATTGCTTAGCTACCTGTCTTTTACAACCCTTGCCCAGGGTTGTGACCATCCATAATGGACTGAGTCCTCCTACATCAATCATGAGTCAAGAAACAGCCCCTGCAGACTTGCCTACAGGCCAAACTGATGGAATCATTTTCTCAGTTGTGGTCCCTTTTCCCCAGATGACCCTGTCCATGTCAACTTGACAAAAAAGGAACCAGAGCAACATCTGTGTGTGCGTAGCAAAGCTGGTTAGACTTGGTGGGTTATTGTCTTTTTAAAAAGAAGGCATGAAATTGGAAGGGAGTGCTGGGGAGTCAGGAAGTTTCAGAATTCACCTTAGTATAAAGGGCAGCCAGCTCTGTGCTCTAAGAAGGCAGCCCAAAGGTGGAAGTGAGCTTGTGTCTAGAATTAAGGTCTTTCGTCATGTTAAAATATCTGATCATGATGACTGTACTTATACTTGCATATGTATTAGTATTTACATATTATTATAATCTTAATAATCCGGTCATATCATTGGATTTCATTGTGTTCACTATGGTCTTTCTAATTGTGTATATACCATATTTTCTCCCTACTTCCCCAAAACATTGCTATCCTTTCTAACCTTCTATTCCATTCACTCTCCCTCTGGGCCCCTTCTTCCATAATTAATTTTAGCCTCTATTTGAAAATTGACATTTATGTGGAATTTTAGTTTTTAAGTGTTAGAGATCTGAGAGATTGTGTAGGATACTGATATTTATGTTTCAGCATCTGGCCTTTTTCCCCCCCTTTTTTCAAATCTATATGTATTTTATTAAACTAAATATAACTTGTTGGGTTGAACTGCTTTAGTGTTCCATGTGTGTATGTCTTTATAGCTGAATTTGATATAAGATAAGCAATTAGGGGGCTTGAGCAGACTGATGCCCCATCTTTCAGCGGTCATTAATTATCTCTAGCTCTTCATTTAGGGGTGGTGCCCTATGAGATTTCTTCTATCCATGGTGGCATGCCACTTGGTGTTGTCATTCGGGCCTTGTTTGGGCAGCCATATTGTTGAGATTTCATGGGTGTAACTTCTGTCTCACGTCTAGGAGACACAATCTCACAGCATAATTCCTGGTTTTCTGGCTCTTAGAATCTTCCTGCCCTCTTTTCATGCTCTCTAAATCACAGGTGTAGATGTTACGTTGTCGGTTTACCAAATGTTGTTGGACGTCTCACAGTAAGTTGTTTCTGCCTGTTGACTCATTGTAGTTTTCTATAATGGTCTTGACCATCTGCAAAAGAGAGATGTTTTTGATGTATGTGTTTTTTTTTTTTAATGTTTCCTCTGTTTCTAATAATAAGCATTCTTTTTGGAGTAAGATAGAAGCTCAAATTGTTTGTTTGTTTGCTTGCTTTTGGTTTGTGTACTTGTGTTTATTCCTGTGCAGGGATGGTTATAAGTATATGCACACAGGACCTGTTCATTTGGAGGCCAAAAGTCAACATTAGATGTCTTTTTTATACTGTCTACCAATTTCTCAGAACAAGGTCTCTTGCTAAACTTAGAACTCATTAAATTAGCTACTTTGGCTTGCCAAAAGAGCTCTAGGACTCAACTTGTTCATACATCTCCTACTGCCAGCCCCCCAGGAACTTTTTTTAAAAATGTGGGTGTTGGGGATCTGAATTTAGGTCTCTATATTTGCAGAATTTGATCGTTAATTCTGGTTTTCAATTTGTTGGGACTTAATGTCATCTAGGATACCTTTCTCTGGGAAAGCTTGAAAGCAATTATGCAGATTAGGTTGATTGAGGTGAGAATACCTGCCCACTATGGATAGCACAATTAATTCTATGGGTTGACTAAAAGGGGCAAACAAGGCTGTGCATTTATTACTCTCTGTTTCCTGATTATGGATACCATGTGACCAGCGGCACCCTTTCCCTGCTACTTTGAACCTAGTCATGATGGACTTTACCTGCAAACTACAGACAAAAAAACAAACCCTCAGTCTTTAACTTGATCTTTCCAGGTATTTTCATAGTAATGGGACAAGCAACATATACATTCGAAGCCTTTTACCAATGTCCCTTCCCTCCACCCCCCTCAGAGCAGTTTTGATTCCCATTTCCCCAAGTTTTAAAGATGTTGAGCTTATCTTTTCATTTTAGTATTTCTTCTTCTTCTGAATATGGAATGTTCAGGAAATCAAAGTCTTTAGAGCATCAACATGGAGCAATAGTTAAGACTCTTCGTCCTTTGAAGAGACTCCAAGAGAATAACAGACAAAAACTATCCAGATGAAATTGGAGATTATCTGACCAAATTCCAAAGTCTGTCTTTATGAAGGTACCAGAGCACAGGCTAGGAGTCCTAAGCCCACACTTTAGAAAGCATGTGTGCAAAGAAGTAGGAGCTCAAACATACCATTAAAGGTGTGTGGCAACAAGTAATGGAGGAAACAACATTTTTTATCAGAAAGACTCACTAAAAGAAGATGATGTGGGGGAGGGAATAGAGGTGAGGAAATGGCAAACCACTCATGACACACACCCCACCATTGGTGCGGGTTGAAAAGCCCGTGCATGACACAGTAGAGCAGACACATCTAGCCAGAAATATGAAAACAGGCATCCCTAAAATACTTTTTAAATGTGATATTTGTTAGTTCAATTGGCAAATAACTAATAAAAAGCCACAGAGGGCAGGAAGGAGAAAGCAACAGTTTAAAATTAAAATTTTTCATGGGGAAATGGAAAAAGAATGCTTCTTCAGATGAACTTCCTAGTTGGTGTTTACATGCTTACTCAGACACACATATACATGTGTGTGCTCACACATGAGCATACACATACCTAAGCACACATACATGCATATGTCCATACACACGTACACATATATGTACAAGTACATATGTGTTCATGCACATACACACACCGACATGCATATGTCCACACACACATACACATTTATGCATACACACACGGAAATACATACACAGAAGGAAGGAAGGACAGAAAGAAAGAAATGGCAGGTTCATGAGTGAATAACCCTTCAGGATGAATAGGAAATGGATGGGATAACATAAGAGAGTTAAGTTTCCCAGAAGCACCAGAAATATATCATTAATACGTGATCATACATCTGTCATGGATAAGGAAGACTCCAGAATAGTTGTCTGTCTTTGAAGGCGTGTTAGTCTTTCCAAGAACAGATGAACACTGATATAAAAGATAGCGTTGGACATAGTACTAAGAACAAAGCCCAGGATGCTGAGAAACACAGCACAGGGGCACAGATATATTTCCTCTTAGTAGATTTTAAAATAAATGCTTAGATTCTATGCATTGCATAGTTAGTATATTTTATTATTTTTTAAAATAAAATTTATAACTTTTGCATTTTATAAATTTTTATAATTTATTCATTCTTTGTGGCTTTTGCATCATGACTCCTGATACCACCCATCTCCCACCCCACTCCAAAATAAAAACAAAATAAAAGTTAAGAGAAAAAATAAGGGGAGGAAGGACGAGAGAAATCTCGCCATGGAAACTGCAATGTGGCCTAGTGAGTGACACCGTGAATCCCATTATCCATATATTTTCACTTGCACGAATTTATCCAAAACAATCATTGGTCTGATCTGAGGCCCCTGGTTTCTGCTGCTCCGTGGATGCTGAGCCCACACTGGGACTGTTGAACCCACTTGCTTACTTTATGGAGTTAGGGGAATCTGCAGATGTCAGTGGCTTCCTGGGGACAAGCCTTCTTACCCCTCAGCACTTCAGGAGGTCAGAAGCTAACACTGCTCCCATGTAACTGTGTAGGAAGATATGTAAGAAAGATAAGAAAATGTAAGTCCAGTGAGGATTTAAGTGAGGACATTCACACTGGACATTTTTGTTTTGTTTGTTTTAGAGACTGAGCACTGAGCATAGAAATTGGAGGTATTTGTTTGTTTGTTTGCTACCTGATAAGAAAGGCATAAGTATAGAAAAGTGCTTGAAGTGCTGAAGCACAAAAAAACAACCTCTTGGCTGTTTCCTATTGTAGAGACACATCTTGGAGTAGGGTATTGGCTACACACAGGGGCCTTTTATATTTCACCAAAGTATTAATTTGCGTTTGGCTTCTTTCTGCTTAGTAGTTCAGGATCTTCTTGGAAAATATAAGACGACTTAATAAATTCAGTTATCTTCACACAATCAGAGCAGATGCGCTCTGTGGCAGGAACGCCATTTCAGCCGTCAAACAGGAGTGACAGCCAGAGAAAGAAAGCCTTTCCCAGCAGACCTCCCACAGCCCAGATTGTACTCCAAGGGCCCGGGCTGACAGCCATCAGACCGCTGTAACATAAAAGGTACCAAGACTCTGACTTTAGTCTTAGGACCATGCTTATAAAAATAATTGTAAAAGAGGAAAATTATATTTGAGTCCTCATATATAAAACATGTATGTCTACTTAATATAAATACATATATGTTACAAAATGTGTCTAATTAACTTAAAACTTGCTAATCTATTAAGTGTGTATGTCCTGGTCAGGGTTTCTGTTGCTGTGACGAGACAGCATGACGATGGCAACACTTATAAAAGAAAACTTTTAATTTGGGTGGCTTACATTCTTTTCAGAGGTTTAGTCCATCATCACCATGGTGTGACATGGTAGCATGCAGGCAGGTACGGCGCTGGAGGAGGATCTGAGAGTTCTGCATCTGTCTTGACTCATGGGCTACAGGAAGTGATGTGAGACTCTGGGCATGGTGTGAGCATATATAAGACCTCAAAAACCCACCTCCACAGTGACATACTTCCTCCAAAAAGGCCACACCCACTCCAGCAAAGCCACACCTCCTAACAATGCTGCTCCCTATGAGCTTATGGGGCCAATTACATCCACACTACCACATTTCACTGCCTGTCCCCCATAAGCTTGTGACAATATCATAATGTAAAGTGCATGTAGTAGTCCCAATTCAATTTTTCCTGTAGTCTATCACGGTCTCAACAATGCCTAAAATTCCAAAGATCAAAGTTTCTGCTGAAATTAACACAATCTCTTAACTGTAATCCCCTATAAAAGTCAAAATAATAATGTGAAAAAGATCACATCCTTCCAACATATAATGGCACAGAAATCGCATATGAAGTCATTTGTCCGGCTTCTTCCTGTGCAATGGACTTTTACTGCACTGACAGTCTTCCACTTATTAAGACCAAGGCAACTTTCTCTTGTACACAGCTCCTCTGTTTCTGATGTTTGCCCAACTGGTTCCGTCTCATTTGAATGTTTTTCACTAGCAAAATGCTAGCTGATAAGCTGATAACAAACAAAATCATTACCTTCACCCTGTCATTACCTATTACAATCTTGGTCACTTTGGTTTCTGTCTGAAATTCTTTCATTTGTTTTTCACGCCTTCTTCTTAATATAGGCTCCACTCTAGAGTGAACCCGTTAAAAATCCCTTCCCTTCTCTTATTAATGGACTAAGCGATTGATATCCCCATATGGATAAAGTGAAATCCTAAGCAATCTATTACAATCGAAGGGTCCTAAGAAAGATCTAATGTGTAGAAGGAAGAAATACTGTCCACATAGGCTGAAATCTTCCTGACAACACAGAATAACCCCTGGAAAAAACAATAGTAAAATATAAACTATCAAACCACAGCATTTCCACATTTATTTCTGCTCATTATCACAACAGTTGCAACCAAGCCACAAAATATCACCTGCCTCCAGGTGAAGGTCTTCAACACTCTATCATGCTTTTCCTACTAGATTGGTGCTGGTCACTGTTGCTCATGGGAAAGAAGAGATCTAAGGGTTTGCAGGCTATTTGAACTCTGAAACAAAATAACTGGACAAAGAATATGAAAGGGAGAACTCAAGGACTGAAAGGAAGCATAAGAAGACTGGGGTTCATCCAATGTAGCTTTTTAGAAAGCAAAGGTATGTTTACACCCTGTGTGAAATCTAGCCCTCAAAACCTAGTACAGTTGTGCAATTAACTGTGTCATTAAAATATGGTCTCTTCCCAATCTGCATTGCTTCTATAGATTTTAATCTAGAAAATACATTTTACTTTCATTACGAGATTAATGTATGCAATGTCTTGGTGTAATCTACAAAAAAAAATATTGTTTTGCCAAAGATTTCAGGAATAGAAAGAGCTAACAAAGCTAACAAGTGTATAAATTACCAAGAGTTGACATGGACAGGGCTGGCAGCCCGCAACGGTGTTTGCCACCAAGTCTAGGCACGTGTGTTTTGATCCCAAAGACCTCTATTCTGGAAAGAGATAATCCACTCCCATAAATCGTCCGCTTGCATGGGACCTGGATTGGGTTTTGAATACTCACATGGCAGCTCTGAACTGTTAGTAAGTCCAGCTCCAGCAGATGGCATGGGATAGTAGTGGAGAATGATGTCCTCCTTTGGCCTTCTCGGGAACTGCACGTACATGGTGCACAAGCATACATTCAGGAGAAACAACCATACACATAAAATTTTAAAATCCCAATTTAAAAAAACAATAAAAAATGCAAACACAAATGAACCACTTAAAATCCAGTGACATGGGTTATATTTTTATTTGTTTATTTTAAAGATGGCTATTAGACCTTACTTTATTTTTAATCATTCTTACCATATAATGAATGCATTTGAAATGAAAACATGACCTATAGCTAAATTGTATATACTGATATTCGTTAGGATAAAATATGTTTTGAAAAACATTTAGGACAAAACTGTACATGTTCATTTTCAGTTAGCATAGAAATTAAGATCCATTTTTAAATTCATGGTAGTATTCTGGACCATATAAAAGTTTCCATGCAAGCACACAGAACCTCCTTGTTTTATTTATATGAATCTTCTTCAATTATGTATGATAATGAAACTGTAAGAAATGATCCCAGTCTGCTCCAGGGTAGAGACATGTTAAGATCTACTATTGTCAAGAGCTCTCTCTGGAGACCTCGAAGGTGAGTCAGGCAACGGCTAGCCACCAGATGGAAAGAAAGGTTACTTCTTTCACATATGTGACTGTGGGATGCTGGAGTGGATTAGACTTCACCGTTTTTTTAGACGCCGCCAGTTCACTCTCTGCTTGGCTTCATGCTTGATGCTTCTGATCAGACACCGTGTTCCATTTCCAATATCACAGATGACAGAGTAAAATGTGGAATGTGTTGCTGCAAATGTCAAAAGGTCCAGAGAAGAAAAGACAGCTCTACCTCTGTGTCTGAATTAGAATTGGAAAATAAATGTGCATTTCCGAATCTTTGTCCTTGTTTAAGCCCTGTCTCTCTGAAATCTGTCTGTCACCACCTGCACATGTCTGGGGATCATCTGCATAGGATGGTAAAAGGAAACATAATGAAGACAGAGAAAAGTCTGACAGTGTTTAAGTTGAGTCTACCATTACTATGATATTCAAAATCCACAGCCATTTAAAGGTATACCAATGGCTGTATTTGCTAATTACCCACTTGAAAGAATAGATGGATTAAGTTGTCACAATATAAGGAAACTTCCAAATCCTACATCAGGCAGCTGGTCCACAGTAATGAATCACTTGGGGGAAGAAACTATTCCTACAAATGCCTCACATGTGTATAATTTACTTTTGAAGATCACACTAAACTGATGTCAAATTCAAATGCTTAGAAAACAATGCACTTCTATCTATAATAATACAGATGTTCCATGCACTGACAAGTTTAACATTTGATTTATCCTGAACCTAGAGTCCAAATGTCATTTCTCTAGTCATTCCCATTGAGGCAATCTCCTCCTCCACTACTGCCCATATCCTGCAATTTGTGTTTATGAGTAAAATTAGGGATCAGAAGCTGGAGGGCTAGCTCAGTGATTGAAAGCAGAGGATCCAAGTGTGGTTCCCAGGGAATCCAACATCTTTCTCTGGATTTCACTGGCAACTGACACTACTACACTCACACATACACATATCTCGGTTTGTCCTTTCTGGCTTTCATCTCTTGGAGCCCTGGTCTTTTCTGAAGAGAAAACAGAGAGGAGTGGATCTTGAGAAAAGGGAAGGTAGGGTGAAGTGAGAGGAATGGAAGGGAAACCGACTAGATGGACTGTATGAGAGAAGAATTTGTTTTCAAAGAGGGGAGGACAGGGAGAGAGAGAGAGAGGTATGGCATGGTTGAGTTTGTCTTTGGCAGCTCAGGCTTGGGAAGGAAATTGGTTTGCTCCTAACAGGGGTGGGGAGCTTAGTTAACAAGTAAAAGGAAGTGGCAAGAGAGGATGTTTGTCCCCCAGATGTTAGGAATGGTGACTGAGCTCTACCTGGAAGTTGCTTCCTTTGATAACTACTCTTTGTTACAGACAAATTAAGGAATTAACAGAAAATTAGCAAATGGCACCTGAAAAGCTGTTTTGTTCTTTTTGGGTCTGATTATTTCTTATTTTGGTCTCTCTGACTTATATTTTTACATTTTTGACATGCTTTGCACTATTAAATTCACTTTTCCCTTTCTCTGGGTATCTGAATATTTTGTACCTTTTTCTCCTTTTGAATTTTCCACTTATTTAATTTTGTTTTGTTGTTTGTTTCGAGCAGCCTAAGCTGGTCTGGAATCCTACTCTTTTGTGGTTCCTCTTCTTATTTGTCTTCTCATACATCACCTGTGAGGAAACATGGCTTCTGACTCAGTCGTAACACATGAAGATACCATCTTATAGAACTCGATGGGTCTTAACTATTGCCAACATGATGAGATCTAGAATCACCGTCTCTTAGCATGCCAATGGGGGATGATCTTGAAAGGCTAATAGGGGTGCAAAGACCCACTCACTGTGAGGGACACTGTTCAGTTCAATGGGTAGGAATCCTGGACTGTCTGATAAAAGAGAAAGCAAGCTGAACACAAGCATCCGCCATCATCTGCTTCTTTGCTGAGGATGCAATGTGACCATGTGAGCAGGTTCTGAATCCCATGCTGCCCGATTTCTTCATGTACGTATGAGGCAAAATAAACCCTGTTACATCACTGTGTCAGACAGTTTCATCACCAAAGGAAAACACAGTAGAGAGAGGAGAGAGAGAGAGTCATTATTAGATAGACTTAGGGCTCTGTGGCTGTGGCTGGAATTCTCCTCTTCTCCCAGTGGTATGATTTGAATAGCTCCATGAGCTAATTAAGTTCATTTCTTTGTGTATTTGCATCACTTATATTGTATTTTGTCTTCATGAAAAGACTCAGCATCCTTTGAGTCCCTCTGTTTCTCCCATTTTCCCCAACATTGGCTGGCTGTGCAAGTCCTATAAATCAGTATTACTTTCTGACAAGTATGCGTGCCATCAGCTAAATGCAATGCTTTTGAAATACAAGCACAATTCATTCTAAGTAGGCATTTAATTTGAGTGGGATTTGCATTTGACAGTCCCAATTCATGTGTTCCAACATCTGAGTGAAACTGCCCTCTTTGAGCTCTAATGGAATGAATATAACGAAATTAACCTTTTGCCGCAAAAACACACTATTGGAGACGAAAGCTTTCACACTGTTTTGAACCAGCTCTGTGTAGTTATAATAGACTTAGTACACCCACATTAATTCACGGAGTGATGAAAGTGGTTCTAAAGAGAGAATGTAAACACCAGGCTTTCTTAATTACCCTGTGAAGTGCCGTCAGGAAGTATGACAGTGACCCGGACCTTTAGCTCATTATTACATTTAAAAGTATATACTAAGTAGTGATACATCAGGAATTCATAAAGCACCTGATGAGAAAAGGTAGAGCTTCGGGGGTGGAGGGGGGCTGTGAAATTGTTCATCTTAATTATTCTTCACTTGGATTTTTTTTTTTTCAGCCAATTAGGTGCTACATCCTAAAAGTTGTCTCCAGTAAAGTTAACCACCAGCAGAGCCAACAAGCTATTCATAAATATTTCTTTTCTTGCCCATTGAAATTAGTAGAAACAAAATATTTATGACATTTAGGACATTTAATTTTGAAATATTTAATAGTTGGGATCATTATTATACTATGTGTTTCATTAAACGTCAACTGTTAGGAGAGTATCAAACCCTGACTAAAAACCTTGAGTAATTCTATTAAAAAGAAAAAAAAAAAAGTCTTGAGTGGCTATTTTTCTTTAAAAACAAAAAAAGATTTTTATTTTTTCACTTCCTCAGGAGAAGGGTTCTGTTGTAGTTCAAACTGACCTTGATTTGTTATGTAGCTGAGCTGGTCCTCCAATTTCAATCTCTCTGTGCTAGAGCATGGACTGTCAAGCTTGGATTTAAGTGGTAGCAGAGATGGAACTCAGGGCTTCCTCCATCTTAGGTAAACAGTCTTGGTGATGGGTTGTATAACTACCCCGGAAAAATTTTTCACTAGCTTAATGTTTAAAGCTCCTTACTAACTGACGGTTAGCCACCCTTGTATATAAAGTTGATTATTTTATGGCAGTAAGAGCTTGAGCGAGCTCTGTAATTGAAGGTGCTTGCATGGAATGATGCTTGTATGGGAGAGTACTCTTTAGTTGTTACACTGCTTGACATTTAGAGGTTTTCTGAAAGCATAGTGACCTGGGGAGAGATTCCTGACCCTGGCACCACCCCTTGGAGGAGCTGGTTTGACAGGTCTAGGAGACCATGAAGTTTTTTTCTTAATTTCTAATAATGCTGAAGATGCTGGAAGCCTGGTACCCAAGAGACTTAAGTGGTTGGAAGGACACTTGCTGGTCATTCTCACTATGAGGTTGTTAATGTGTTACTGATATGAGATAAATTTTGTGACAGTTTTGGAGAGCAAGTACATTGATGTCAAATTGTCTGGGGCTAGGTGTCTTCATTCGCTAACTCTGAAATATGCTGCTTTACTTCAGGTGTTAGCATTTTATGTAAGCGGTATAATCCATTGTCTTTCAGGGATACTTATTAGGTAGCATTTATTAAGTTCTTAATAAGAATCCTGGTGTAAGGTGTAGGGTTTTTCCTCCCGCCGCATGCATGGTCTTGACCCGCCACCCCGCCAGCCCCAATTAATACACTGGGTATCTGTATTTGATACAATGCTGTTGGCCTAGGTACTAGTTTCTTATCCACTAGCTCTGTCTTAATTATTAACCTATTTCTATGTATTTCCACATGGTCTTACAAGGGGGAGGCGGCTCTTGGTTCTGCTTTCTCCAGACTCTCCATCTTGACCCTTCCTTACCACTTCCTCTTTCCTCCTTGTCTCCTAGTCCCTCCTATCTTCCTTTTCTATTGGCCAACAGTGCTTTATTATTAACCAGTATGAGAAACATATATACATAATGGCATCTCCCATCACCCTGGAGATGATTTCTTTTTTTAACTCAATCAAGATGGCAGTTTTGGTTCTGAGCAGAACAGTTGAATTTAAATATAAAATACCAGGTAGTTCTTTTTATACCAACATTTGTAAACTATAAGCATTAGGTAGCTTGTGTAATAAATAACCCCAAATGTTTCATTCTAAGAGTATTGCTCCAAATTGTACTTTTTGCAGTTTTTATTTAGAATTTGTGGAATGTATTTTTACTTATTTTGTTTTACCACTGTGTAGTATTAGAAAACATATGAATCAATAAAAGTTACCATACTTTTATAGTACAAGCTGTATAGAATTAACCAAAAATAACAATACTCATCTCTAACCATGTCAGATTCCTGGTTGCGATTTTGTATAGTGCCACATTAAATCAGTAGTGTTACTTACAGTGATAAAGTTGAACTAATTTAAAGGACTAATTTTGAGGGCAGATGTGTCCTGAGTGGTTGTGATGATATTAATATGGAAATACAATAAATGAATTTGTGTATTTTTCAAGAAGTTTTCTTAAAATAAATCACTGGAATTATTCTAATCATTCACAGAAAGCCATTAGGGGAAACTGGAAAGTTATTTCTAGTGAGTTGACCTTTTATTTTTAGATACTTAAGTTCTTCTGGTCTCAGTTTAATCATTTAGTCCCACAGATAAGCAGTAAATAGCTGTCATCATCTTCTAACAGTAGAATGATCAGAAAATCTCTGGTTGAAGAATATAGCACACTCAGTGACAGATATGGAGAAGCACTCAGGCTCAAGTTCATGTCCAAATGCCCCAGAAAATAGTTACCTCAAGGTCCTCATGCCTTTCCTTAGCAATGGCCTCTCATTTTCTGAAATTTTATTTTTTTATTTTCATTATAATTTTATTTATTATCACTGTGTGTATATGTGTTTGGGGTGTTGCTCGCCACAGCAGCAGACATAAGAGGACAGCCGTGAGACTGACGTGAAGGTGGTAAATGCCACAGTAATGAGCTTGTAGAGGCATGAGGATGACATTCAGGGTTGGGTTCCTTCCTTCCACCTCTGAATGAGTTTCTGAGACTGAATTTGGCTGTCCAGGTTTGGATGGCAAATGCCTCCATCCTGAACCATCACACAGATACAGTATTTCCTTTTAAGTTCCTGATGGTGGTGAAATAATAGTGACTGGAGATAATAGGGACTCATCCATTCAGGGCATCTGCTCTTCCACAGAGCTATATAGCTCCAGGCCTCTGAAATTCCATTATTCTGCAATAATTTCAATCAGCTATTGAATCAATTAAATTTAGCATGCCTTCTATGGAGTTCACTCTCTAATGCATAACATGTTAGGAATCTGTGGGATAACACAACCTTGAGCATACAAAAATAAAATCCATGGTTACCCTCGGGGAATAATGTTTATGTGGAGTACATTTGAGTTCTGGATTTCAAGTTCTGAGAACATGTGCGAAAGCTGGTTGCAATGGCTTTTGATTAGTGCTCAGAATAGGAAAATTGGTGTGATATTTACATATAGATTAGGATATGCTTTCCATCTTATTCTGAGATCATAGTTAGCTACCATTTAGGTTCCATTTTCAACAGTGTTGAGGAAACAAACAGACAAAAAAAAAAAATACATGAAATCATTTCCAAAGGATATGTGAACCCAGATAGCCCCGTAGAATTTTGAAAGGCATGAACTCATTGTTTGCTGGGATTCAGGAACTTGCTTCTAAGTTCTGTAATGTTCCTGATAAAAACTTCTTTGATCAGGAGTATTTCTTATCCTGCTGGATGTTTTTTAAAAGAAGTAGATATTGTTATCATTGAACCAATAAAAGAGTTCACCGTTGTTCAAAAATTGTTGAAGATAGAGATCTAAAACCTGAGCCGATTCATTTGAACACACAGCTAGTACACAGACCAAAGAGATTTTAGTTAAAAGGAAATCTTATCAGGAATCACATATTGAATCTTAGGCTATTTGGGTTTCCTAACAGAATAATAAAAGCAATGGTGGTACCTGTGCAGCTCAAAGAAATATTTGGACTGTCTTCTTTGCATCCACTACTATGAGTGCACTTCAGCCTATGAACCCTGTGTTTTCCTGAAGCCAACAGGGCATTTATTTATGCAAATTTTTATTTATTTTGATAACATTATAGATGAGTATACTGTATTTACATTGTTTCCATGTTTCCCTCTCCCTCTTCACTCTTCTCTCTCTCTCTCTCTCTCTCTCTCTCTCTCTTTCTCTTTCTCTTTCTCTTTCTCTGTTGTTTCCTCTGGGATTCATGACCTCTTCTTGCTTAATTAAAATTGTTACTCTATATTCACACCCCTACACCCACCCACACACTACTGGCTCCACTTAGTGTTGTTCATACAAACATGCCTGTTGCCTTGTTCCTGGAGAAAACTAAGTCTCTGTCAGAATCTATTGAGTGCCTATTGTTTTTGTCAAGGGGAAAGTGCTTGTAAAACTCCTCCAAAAAAGACTGGCAGATCAGCTGGTATTATCATCATTCAGGCATTGCATTGTTCAGGCAGGCATATCTTTGAGATATCATGGGTGCTCCATCCCTGTTCTTTCTAGGAGATGCTATCTTGTTGGATATGTTCTTGTCTTGTGGCTCTTAGAATCTTTGTGCTCCAGACATCTTCCATGATGTTCCCTGAACTTTAAGTGTAGGGTCTGTGTTGCAGATATACTGATTGGGGATAGGAACCCCAGGGTCACTTATTCTCTGCATGTGTGGGTCTCTGTAGCAGCCTTTACCTATTGTAAAGGGTGATGAGGGGTGAGAGCTACTCTTATCTGTGTTTATAAAGGTGTTAAGAATACGAATGGAAGCCATATTGATTATATTACATTAGTAGTTTCTCCTGTAGGGTCTATGACCTCTGTAGAAACTGCTATTGATTAAATTTATAGTACCAGGGACTAGTTCTTTTCTATCAATTAAGCCTTGAACATAATTAGACAACTACTGGTTACCCCAGGATATAAGTACCACCATCACACTGCTGGAAAAATTTCTCAGGCACGTCATTGTTGTAGTTTGCAGGTTTAACAGCTAGCTAGGGCTATTGATTTTGTTGTTCCCTTGGCACCTTCTATAGCACTTGGGTATTATGAGATCCAGTCCTCATGGAGGAATCTTTCAGGTCAGTACCAGTAAGTAGAGTTCCTCCAAATTCTGGGCTGCTGGCCATTTCTACTGTGTAGCAAAACTTTTCACTTCTCAGATCCACTCCTCCATTCTTCTCTACATGTCTGGCTCTCTGGTTCTTCTGGCTCTGGCAGATGTTATATCTGTTGATGATGTCACATGTATTTCACCAAAAAGGACTGCTGAACATCACTTTTGATTCTGTGACTGGATTTGGGTTTGAGCCCTCTCTCCCTCTGAATCTTCTTCTTCTTCTTCTTCTTCTTCTTCTTCTTCTTCTTCTTCTTCTTCTTCTTCTTCTTCTTCTTCTCCTTCTCTCCTTATCTTTCTCCCAATGAAATGAAGGTAAAGATGGTGATTTGGGATTAGAGGGAAGTGGGATCTAATATATTCTTTTCACAAGCTCTTAGAGAGCTTTTGGGGGAGATCTCGGCCTTAAATGTGCATAATCATTTACCTGACCTGTTGTGGTGGTTTCAAAGAAAGTGGCCCCCAAAGGAAGTGGCACTATTGGTGATGTGGTCTTCTTGGAGTAGGTGTAGTCTTGTTGGAGGAAGTGTATCACTGTGTAGGCAGGCTTTGAGATCACATGTATGCTCATACCAGGCTCATACCACTTCCTGTTGCCAGAAAGATATAAAGACTCTCACTACTTCTCCAGCAACATGTTGGCCTGCATGCTGCCATATTCCACCATGATGACCATGGAATGGACCTCTTTACTCTTGAGTGAGCTACCTCAATGAAATGTTTTCCTTTACAAGAGTTGATATGGTCATGGTTTGGTTCACATCAGTAGAAACCCTAACTGTGACACCTGTAGAGATGGGGCTTGGATTTAAATCTTTTATTACACTTTTATTTTTGCTTTATGTTCATTTGTGATGGTGAATGGTATGGTTCATGTATCATACTTACCACATGTGGAAATTAGCGGAATGCTTGCAGGAATCAGTCTTCTATCATGTGGGTCACAGGGATCAAACTTAAGTCGTCATCCTCAGTGGGGTTCTAGACCCATTGAACCATCTTGCTGGTATGGATGGAATTTTGAGACTACTTTGATGAATCAAGACTGTCCAAGAAATGAAAAGGGATCTTGGTGAAATTGATGTCCTTTAGCTAAGAAAATTTCAAAAAGACTATGGCCTTCATCAATGAAGAACTATTTGAAAGCACATGACAATAGCTATTGCAGGCTCAAAGGATTCTTGGTGAAATGGACACCATCAAGATTGCCTTCATGTGAGATATTCAGTGCCCTTGGCTCTTCCATTTTTGTACGCTACAAGCAAGTCCCAGGGTTCCATGGAAAAGAGTGATGATGTTTATATCTCCCAGAAGTTTGACTTTAGTCAAAGACAAAGTGTAATACACATGAATGAGATCATCATCATTATTATTCTATTATTATTATTATTAAAAGAACTAGGCCCAAGGTATAACTAAGTGCATTCAGAACAAAAAAACATTAAAGATAATCAAATTTGAATTCCATTATAATTATAGTCAAAATATTGAGATCTGATCAAGATGGTTGTGATAGTGTACGCATATCAGTCATTACTTTTAGAATAACATTAATTTTTTAAAAGTTGGTATTGAAAACTTGCTCATAATATGACCAGATTATTTAATTTAAATGTAAAACTAAGGACTTCATAAGACCCACTGTAGTGATAACGTACTTAGGCAGGACACCCCAACATGACCGGAATATTACTGCCCAGGAAAGAACACCTTGAAATCCAATGAAAGTTTTCAAGGTTGTTAGGCAAGAAAGAAGGTATAAGCTTCAGTGCATTCATAAAATTTTCATTTTATAATAATTTTAAAAACCAATAAGGGAGGAGATCCAGAAATTTGGTGGGATGCATAAGCCCCACTAGGGACTTAGCTAGGCTTTCTTTTGTTTAAGAAAAAAAAGTGCAAGATAATAGTAAAAATTATTCAGTTTTGCTCGTAGGAACAATTGGGCCCATACTGAATCAGGGAAAAAATGCTGAGATGGTTGAACAGCCAAACTCAGAACGATGATATTTCTTCATTTCCCATGTTGTTATACTGATTTGTGGATTCAGAGCCTAACAATGTGGACGGCATGAAGGATAAGTGATTACGCATTACTGAGTGCCTGTATGAGAGTTCACTGGGAAGAAATTACAGCCTCTGAATAAATGTATTGTTGCTGCTTGAATGATGATGGCTGTGCATTTGTCTCTCTTTTCTTTTCTACTTGGCAAACACAATTCATTTCAAGGTTTTGGTGTTACATCAAGCAAAAGACTCCAGCTGAGAAATGGTGCTAGTGTATACATATACAACTCTGTTAGAAGTATTTCCTCTATGAACTGATATTACAGAAGGGTTATGTAGTGAAAACAGATAATGGATGTCTTTCAGATAAGCATATTTAGTAACAGGAATCGGTTTATGTACATATTGTTTTGTAGTCCTGTTAAAAGATGCTAAAAGCCAAGGGACTGTATTTTAAATCCTAGGGTGACATGTCTTTCCCAGAGGCATTTGTAAAAATAACAAAGAGAAGTTTTACATCCATGGTTGTCCCTATTCCCAGGCCAAAAATCATAAAATATCCTGCATACTATAAAAAAAAAATGTGGTCATGCTGGGAAATTTTGCTAGAATGCCAATCATTTGGTGAAAAATAGTTCCAGTACTATGATGATGTAGAGCTTTTAATAAGTTCTTGGAAGACCTTTGCTGTTTGAAATTTAAGTATTTTCAAAATCAATTAATATTTTATTCCCTTTTTTAGAGACATATTCCACACATGTTGCAAGTCATTAATTGAATTGTAAATAAGGGTTGGAGTTCTGTGCTCTACTTGCTGCCAATGTAGTTTTTAAATATTTATTTATTTTTATTGCATGAATATGATTGTTTTGCTGCATGTCTGTACATGCCAGAAGCCAGAAGAAGAGCATCTAATGATATGAAAATGGACTCAGACAGTTGTGAGCTGCCATGTGGGTGCTTGAAACGGAACCTAGATTTTTTACAAGAACAGCAAATGTCCTCAATCACTGGACTATCTGGTCAACTTCTTCCCCACTCTGACTTTGTGTTTTAATATGCCTCATCCCATATATTTACACAATTGTAGTAATGTTTTCATAGCTATACATCTATCTCCAAATGTCTCCTAGTATGCCTGTCATTCTTAATGTGCTGTGAAAACATTATGTTACAATCTGCTATTTTGTCTTCCATTCTACTAACATCTAAAACATGCTATTAAAATTCTGGAAATGTCTAATATTTCTTTGAGCCCAACTGGTACTATTTGGACATATATAAACCCTTCACTTAATATTAATTTCTGATGCAGCTAACCTACTCTGTACTCTCTATATTTTCAGTATACACTGTAATCATCATCAATGTTAAGCAGACAATGTATTTTAGACACATTTACAGACACTCATTTCCTACAGAAGACTAAAATACAAAATAATGTAAGGAAACTAAAAACTTACTTTAGTTTGCTTTAGGCCGTTTCCAATCACAATAACGAGGTACTGGAGGCTAGATCATGGATTTTTAAAACAGAGAGGTTTTTAGTAATTATTTAAAATTAGATGGTTCAGTGAGTTCAGTTTTAGGTGGAAGTCTAATGGTAGGTACATGCCATCAGTATGTGGGCATGTACAACACAGTCACAAGGAAGACAGGATGTCTGAGGAACCAGAGAGAGGCCAGGTTTGTTCTTTAATATGAACGGTGCATGGAGGACTAACCAGGGTCCCCAAATAACAACCTCAGTTTCTTCTCTGTATGATTCTTTCAGTAATCCAACTCACCCCATATTGTACCTCTTAGAGGGTCCACACTTCTTTATTTATCCATACTGTTGACCAAACTACCAATACATCAGCCCATTACTGGATGTAAGTTACATACAAACCACAGGAAATATGGAATCACACTGCATATTACAAACAGCAGCATTTTGATCTTGATTTATTTTGGAACCATTTTCTAAACTTCTCACCATTTTCATCAAGAATCATGCTATGGTCTTACCTGTGTGGCTTCAGCTCTGCTTACTGCTTAGGGAGAACTATATCATTGTTCATGGTTTGAACTTTGCTGGTGAAGCTCCATTAGGAAGCTCTGTTTCCCCTTTCAAATCTGTAATTTTAAGGATTTAATGAATTCTTGAGTATAATTTTGAGATAATTAGGGAAACAACTTTTTTTTCTAGCTGAGTAGAATTTAAATTTCACACTGACAGCTACATGAAACATGGAAATACACTTTGTAGCAAAATTTAGGAACTTTTTCTGTCAAAAGAACAACCCACTCAATGTAATTTTGATTTATTTTATTTCACTTCTATATGTTGTTACTCCATGCAACTGTGTTTTTCAATACCATGGGCACAATTAATGATTATTTAGCTTCCACTGTCTTGAGGCATTTGGCTATAAAACATACATTTTACATATATGATGTTATGTAAAATCTTTCTGTCTGTGAGTATTAATGGATTCTTTACCTTGTGAGAGACATACAGCGTATTTTATAAGTGTTACAGATTTTGACTATGTTTAATATCTTTTGGAGATATTATTAAATGACAACTCAAAATATAAATAATCTCTTACTTTACAGATAATAGAAATAAATTTGAGTTGGATTATCATGAAAATTAAAATACCACTATAGAACATAATGTATAGTAAATCCTAATTTTTGGCACATGAAAGTAAAGCTTAGGGCTAGAGAGAGACCTCAGCAATTGCTTTGGCAGAGAACCAGGGTTCAATTCCCAGGACTTGTGTGGTAGCACACAATGGTATGTAACTCTAGTTCCAAGAGATTCATGGCTCTCTCTGGCCTCTTCTTTTCTTCACAGTCATCAGCCATAAGCATGGTGCATAGAAAAACATGCAAGCAAAACAACATGCATACTAAATCACAGCAATAATGACGACATTGTAGGTAATGTTTTAAAATGTTGGCTTCCTATTAGATGGGTCTCATCCCTCTGACTTTGAGTATCTCTTTTAAAATTTTTTATTCACTCCCATTACTATACACGTCCTTTGGACACAAACTGTACTGTACTTTCTGTCACTAGCCCTGACTTCTTCACTGACCCTTAAAGCTTATGTTTTAAAATTGTAGCAGACAGAAGACCCAACAGTCCTCAATGCCCCGAGAAGAGAGTTATAGTGTGAATTTCAGGTTACTCCTCAATGTAGCTGGACAGGGGTTCGAAGACAGCTTGTAGCATTGATTAAGAAGCTGCAGCAAACTACTGAAAGAAAAGGAAAAATGAGCAGATGAGCTTAGAAGAATTGGTAACTTTATGGAATTATAAACATTTGCAAGTAGGATCCAAAAAGTAATTTTTCTGTTATCATGAATGGTGGTTATATTATCTTTTATGATTTCTTGTATGTATATTTTTAACTTTATGGTCATATTTTTTAAGATTTATTTTATTATGTGTGTGTGTGTGTGTGTGTGTGTGTGTGTGTGTGTGTGTGTGTGTGTGTGTGTGTGTGCATGTAGGTACCCACAGAGGTCAGAAGAAAATGTCATATCCCTTGAAGATGGAGTTATAGGTGCTTGTGAGTTTTCATGGCTAGGACTCATTGGTCTGGTTCAAGGCCTCTGGCTTTTGCTCCACTACCAATAATGGTTTCTTACGTGGGCTCCTCTTGACTGTTCTGTTGTCCTGTGTTGTGGAGGGCCTGCAGTTTTGTATCTCTAGGTGTGTCCCATTCACATGCTCCAATAGTTGGTAATAAGGCAGATGTTGGTGTGGGCTAACACACAGTCCTGGTTCTGGATTGGTCAGCGCATCAGCTTTCCCTCATCCTCATTCTCCAGGGGAGGCTTGCTCTCCAGTACCACCCCTGCTAGTTCACCCAGTGCAGCCTGTAGCAAGGAGCAAGGCCAGTTCTCTTGCTCTAGGTCCTCAGATCCATCTTAACCCACAATCACCTGCAAGGGCCAGCTGTACTGTTTTGCCCGGGTGAGATGTAGAGCTCTGTCTCCAGAGTGTGTACGGGGAATACAGGGAGGGCAGGATCAGTTCTCTTAGTTTCATGACCTGGGGCCAGCTTTCTCAACTGCTGCATGTAACA
The DNA here is from genome assembly GCF_943737965.1 of Phodopus roborovskii. Classification (NCBI taxonomy): domain Eukaryota; kingdom Metazoa; phylum Chordata; class Mammalia; order Rodentia; family Cricetidae; genus Phodopus; species Phodopus roborovskii. The sequence continues at coordinate 1,614,273 of NW_026126689.1, read as the reverse complement.
GGAAGGCATCTTTCCCAGGTAGTCACCAAAGGCCATAGGGATGCCTGGGATCTAGAGGGGAGATAGAATAGTCAGCTGGCTATCTTACTGTGATATCTAGCAAGAGTCAGGGCCAGTGTAGAGCTGGAGCAGCTCTGCATAGCCCTGGATTTCCACACTCATGGTTCCTATGATCCCCGGTGCCAACACAGACCATAGCCATCATCATAGACCCCAGCTCTAGCAGGACCATGGATCCAGACATGGCCTCCGGCAGCAGCAACATCACTGTGGCCTCAGTGGCAACACAGGCTACCCAAACCAGTATGGCTCTTGTGGCGGCATGGCCCTAAGACACCAATATGCTCTCATGTGTCTGATGGCATCCTGGAAATCTGCAGGGCCCTAGGTGGTAACAGGAGCCATGTATATTACCCCAGACCCCAGCCACTGCAGGGCCAGAGACCCAGATACAGCCCTAGGTAACAGCTTGGGCCAGACATATCTATTTCCCTTGGACAATGATACAGTTTCAGGAGGCTGACTAAACTGTGGTTGTTCATAAGGCTCCCAATGGCAAGAGGAGCCATGGACACCAACCCAGACCCTGGGATATTACACGGACAACGACCCAGACATGATATTCAGCAGCAGCCATAGCCAGGATAAGACCATGGCCCCAGGTGACAGCTAGGCCACTCAGATTAGCATAGCCCTGGTGGCAACTTGGCCTTATGGCACCCACATAGCCATAGGTTTTCAGCCTAGATCCTGGCATCTGCGTGGATTTTGGTGACTGCATGAACAGTGAACATCAGAATGGATTCCAGCTCGTGGTGGGACCATGGACCCAGACGTGATCCTAGGCGGCTGCCTGTGCTTTGATGTCACCATGACCCCAGGTAGCAGTGCAGGACACTGGAATTAGCATGACCACCACTGCAGTGTAGAGTTTGGACACCAGTATGGCCCCAGGCAGAGGGCCAGCCCCCTGGCATCAGTATGGAATAAAAGTCTGGCTGTGAACACACACTGTGGCTGCGGTAGGACACATACCCATACATGGCCCTGAGGAGCAGCCCTGGCCCAGACAATACTATGACCCCAGGTGGCCATGCAGGCCTCTGGCATAGTCCCCTGCTGCCTCGTGTCCCTCAGTGGAAGCCCAGGCTACAGGCCTCTGGATGACCTTCAGTGACCACAGGAGCCACAGATATCAGCATAGGCCTTTTGGCTGCTTTGGGACCTCAGTCCAAGACTTGTCCCTTCTCTTGCATGCCCGGGCCCAGAATTTATGGGTGGTACTTGGCCTCCTGGTTGATTGTGCCCCACAAAGACCACGATGCCTGGGCAGTGAGCCATCTCTGTCCCCTGTCCACTCAGGCTTGGAAAGTGCCAAGCCAGTCAAGGTTTGGATGTGCCCACAGCAATTCTTATAAAGGAAAACATTTAATTGTGGCTAGCTTACACTTCAAAGGTTTAGTTCGTTGTCATCATCATTCTGTGGAGCATGGCATCATGCAGGCAGGCATGCTGCTGGAGGAGTGGAGAACTCTGCATCTTGAGCTGCAGGCAGAAGGAGAGCCATGTCTCCTGCTCCAGGATCCAGCGTTTATCTCAGATGTCATGGGTCCCTGGTAGGAGGAGTTTCTCTGTGTATTGGCAGCCATTCCCAAATAACCATCCAGAGATTTCTCACTAACTGTAAATGCTCAGTAGATCGTTCGGGCTGTTTACTAGCTAACTCTGATGTTGTAAATTAACCCACGTTTTAAATTTATGTCTACCCCTGCCACACGGCTGTACCACCCTTCAACAGGGCACATCCATCTTGTTTTTTTTTTTTTTTTTTTTTTTTTTTCTGCATCTCTTGCGACTCCCCAGATGCTGGCTTTCTCAGAATTCTCTCTGCCTTGGGAACGCCACCTAGCCATCGGCCAATCAGCTTTCTGTTAACAATGAGAGCAATGCATATTTCCAGTGAACAAAGGCTCATCCACAGCAGTGTTTTCTGACTCTCAGTGGCCTTTAGTTCAAAGTAACCAATGTGGCATACAAATAGAAGTACAGTTGGCATATTTCGGAATTATTTAATAGAAATACAGAAACTAAATAACAGACTCAACATTCTGAACACATTTGTGTCCTCCCATGACTAATGATTTTTTTATCAAAACTAAATCTTCAGTGCCGATAGGGAAATGCAGTTCCCACCTCAAATGGGGCAAGAGACAGTTTATTCTGGAGCAAATATGAACAATAATGACCTGGGGACATGTTCTAATGTCACAGCAATTTCATGAAGTTTTTATAGTGACAGAGAAAGGACTCATAAGCCAAGGCACTTAAAGGTAGATTGTTGAAAAACATCAGATAAGTGTCTTATATCAAAATGGGAAATATCTACCACAGGTGTGAGGGTTAGCTGATGGAAGTCTTAACCTTAAGGTTGGGCTTCGGACCTTCTGATGCTCCACGGTTACTAACATATCAGCCAAGCACTCACCCAGTCTTGTCAAAATTAACCATAGGGTAGCTTTCTTGATTTTTCTACAAATCTCAGTCCACAACTCTACTTCAATTTTTCAAAATTCGTGACAGTTTGGAAAATATCAGAGTATAAACCTTCAAACAGCTACAAACTACAATCCACATTAAAGAAGATTTAAAAGATTATGACCTTTAAGATAAACTTTCAGTTTGAGCAAGATAAAAAGTATCAGAGTTAGTTAATAAATAATAGCCAGGAAGTATGTGTTAGACCAGAGTGTGCTGTCATTTTGTCAAGTTATTTATACAAATATGTTTAATAATTTATCATGGAATGTAAAAATACCATGAGAAAAAGAATCACATTTTACCGAGTTTATTTTATTTGTGTTTATTTTTACTGTGGCCTTGGAGACCAGAGGAATGTATTGGAAGTCCTAGAGCTGGAGTTATAGGCAGTTGTGAGCCACCTAACGTGGGTGCTAGGAATGGAAATCAAGTTTCTTACAAGAGCAGCATGTACTCTTAGCCATTCAGCCATATCCCCATCTCTTGAAAATAGCCTTTTATTTTAAGCTTTTTCCACAAATTGAATAGAAATGACTAAGCTGTATGTAATTAATCTGATGAAGCTAATGAAATTCAATAATTTGAGTGATAATATAAATTTAAATTTCATAAATATTAGATATCTTAAAGTATTTGATGACACTTAGTTTCTCCTTTATAATTTAAGCACCTCATGAACTATCTTCATCACATTAACAATGGAGAGAATGTGGCTCATTCTCATTGAGGAAGTTTCAGAAAACAGTTATTATCTTCGGAGGCTTTAGAGAAAATAGAGAATACTTCAATAAAATAATTGCACTTCTCTCCACATCATACATTGAAAGAAAATTATTGCACATTCCACTTTCCTGTTTCTTATTAAAACTAATTAACCTGAAAGATACCTATTAAATCTTTTAGTTGGTAGCAAGGTCAACCCAGTATTAACCACTAAATCTAACACTTAATTTTAGGTAGCCTCACCATTTAAAGAGGCTTGGTATTGACAGCCCTTCACTTTCTATTACCCATGTTTACTCAGTGTCCATCAGAAAAGAATTCTAAACTTCTGTTCCTGCTAACAGTCAGGAAGGTACATGATATGCTAATCCAGGCTAGAAGCTTCAGATGAACTGAAGTCATAGAAAAATGACAAGGACTAGTTTGTTTTAAATCCTCTTTATTTGGGGGCTGGAGAGATGGCTCAGTAGTTAAGAGCACTTACTGCTCTTGGAAATATCCCCCAGAACCTGGATAATAGCTCACCGCCATCTGCAACCCGAGTTATAGAGTATCTGATGCTCATTTCTGGTCTCCGAGGTCCCTTGCCTGCACATGGTACATGCAAAGTTAGACAAACACACACACACAAAATAAATATTCAACTGTTTCTAAAACACAGTGGAGACTATACTACATTTTTATGGCCTTTATTTGAGGAGTATGAACAGAAATAAACTAGCATAGTAAATACATTCCAATGTATACTCGGTTGTGCCCTGGCATATGTTCATAGTCAAAGTGCATGGAATCATGAAGACATCTTCTCTCAACTAATTTGACAATGACCATCCCCTCCTGCAATTTCCTCTTAATCCTAGCTCTTCCTACTAGTTTTATTTCTGCCTTCTCTAAGTCTCCCATTAAACTTGGTGTTGGAATCTGTGGTTGTTTCCATTCTCAAGTGATTGTAAACTACAGGAAAAAAATGTTTTAAAAATTCATGGTAGCCTTATCAGATTATCTGTTGGCAATTAGACTGATATATGTAAATTACAGAAAACAAGCATAATATACTAATGGATATATACGTATGCATCATTCATAGAGTATTCTCTTCCGGGTTAATTCAGAGGAGTGGGTAGTGTTAGTGAAGGTTAAACTACTTTGTGAAATGCCTCCATCTTTTGTTAAACAATGACAATTAGACAAACTAATTTTGGATTCCTAAATTAAAATAATTCATTTCTCCAGATTCTTGCCTTCCTGCCCTATTATATCTCAGAACTGATTTGACAGGAAGGATGTCTAATTATCATTCACCATTTGTCTTACTTCAGCCACCCTTTCCAAGGGCAGTTCAGGCCAGAGGAAACATTTTCAATTTTTTTTCCCACTCTACCTTCTCTGTACTATAAAACCCCCAACCTGCCTGTGGGTCTCCTGATCTCTTCAGGCTTCTTCCCAATCAAAGTCCAAACTACCATAGAGCTACCTCCTCTCTCCAAGCTCTTTCTTCTTGTCTACCTCACAGCCCGAACTGGGCCTTACGGGCTATCTTAACAAAGAAAATAACTCTGTGGCTAATTGACAAGACCAAGGGAAATAACTTCAAGTTTCGGAGGGCAGCAAATCTGGGAAAGGCAAACATATGGGGAAAGTAATCTTAGAGAAGGTCTGGCTACAGGGTTTGTTTACAGTGACTCACTCTCAATGTCCCCTTGTGTCTAGTAATAAAGTTAATGTCTTCCTGGCACATTAATCAGAAGACAGACAGATAGAAGGGGACCTATCTTCACAAGGAGACATTATTATCTGTTTACAGAGTACAAAGGAGGAGGAAATTCCTTACCACTGAGCTCCAAATAATTTTTAAGCCAGAGTAGACTATTGGTAGAGAGACATTATTATGGACTACTTCATATCCAATGACAAAAATTATTCAAATGAATTGTAAACATCTTGATATATAGTATACATATATGCTATATTATATATAGCATTGTATAGTTTATATTACATATATTTATAAACTTATATTTTACACACACACACATGCACACACATGCACACACACAACCACTAGTGTGAGACTACCAGAGCAAAGCCTGTCTGCTCACTACCTCAAAGCTAATACTGAGGAAGCAGAGGTTGAAGGTATAGCAATGAGCCTTCTTAGGACTGGCACCCCAAGATCTGGGGAGTTACTGTTTCAGAAGCCCATCTCTGATGGTTAGTGTAAATGTTCAACCTCCCACTATCTGAAATAAACTAGAAGACAAGCCTCTAGGCACATATGTGAGGCTTTACATAGCTTCTGGGCATGCCTATGGCAGATCATGGTGACTAGGTAGATTGAAGTGGGAAGTTCTACACTAAAAGGGAACTACAGCATTTCCTGAGCTTGAGTCCTACCCTGTGTAAAAAAAAAAGGAGGAAGTTACCTGAGCACAGATACTCATCTCTCTCTTCCCTCCCCAGAGTGGCTGTGCTGTGATCTGACTTCCACCCCATGACGCACTATCCTATACCCTTAAACTCTAAACTGAAACCTGTCAGGTTATTTTACCATAGCAACAGGAAAAGAAATTAAGATACCATTTTAGGGAACAACTGGGACAGCTCAGAGCACTTAACAAATTATTTTATAGCTATATGTTCATTTCGTGAGTTTGAGGGGCCTGCTATGCGTGGCTCTCAGAAGACAACTTTTAGGAGTTGGTTCTCTCTTTCCTCAGTGTGGGTTCTGAGGACTGAACTCGAGTCACGAAGCTTGGCAGCGAGTACCTTGACTTGCTGACATCACACCAAAGCCCACCAAAGGGCTGTGGTTGGGATTAAAAGTGAGAGGTGGAGTAAAAGACAGCAAGGCTGTAAGCTCAGTCACACATTATTATAGATACTTTCTATAGTCTCCACCATTGCAGATATTTTACTTTTTTTTTTATTTTTTGATAGCTTTTCTTTCCTGTTGGAGTATGTTTATGTTAACAACCCTTCTTCTGGTTTTAGCCAGTCTACATCATCTATATTTCTCTTTCAGCTTCCAGCGAAACAGTATGCCTCTATGAATTTGAGAAAGGGATTAGTAAATGCCTGGTCTGTAATTTGATGCTTTTAGACACCAGACCTTTCATGTTTAGAAAATCTAAAGAAAGATCGCTAATAAGTCTTGGAACAGGTTATTTCCAGTCACTCTTCCTGGAGTAGCTGAGTCACACAGAGTGTCTCTCACATCAAGTTGGTTTTCCTTGGAGCTTACAATAACATGTGGAGGAAGAAAAGAAATGATTAATCTAGGATGTAGAACTTACCTAGAATGGCATGGTAGAAGGCAGCATGGCATAGACATTTTCACAACTGTAAGTCATCAGCCTCTCTAGCTCATGATATGTTACTTACCATAGAGTAATAGGAGTATATTGTAGGATCATCTGTGCTTTGATAATTATCAATGCCTTTTTTTTTTATTTTATTATGCTCATAGAATGCCAGGTTTTGCAAAAATACAATATCTGACTGAGAAAAGCTCTGATTTAAAAAGGGAATCAAACCATGTAATTATTACCAAAATTGGTGCTTATCCTATGGTATACTTTGGAAAGAGGACAACTTTTCATCGAGACTTATTCCAACATGTACTTACCTTGGCTGTAGAAGGAGGTACTTATTTCTCTCAGACTTTTGCTGAATTAATGACTCCCCTTTGAAAGGATGTCACTTGCAGCCAGTACACTTTTCAATCTGTGATTTTCTTGAATTTGCAATTCAATTGCTTGGGAGGAAATATATTTGAATGTGGATTACTTCAGTTAAAACACAAGGCTTTTGTTTTAGTGGGAGGAAATAGAACTATAGAACAATTTAGCTCAACATCTAGCAGAATATTTATTAACCTATTCCTGAATTAGCTAGAGATAAAAATAATATCTCTAGTCTCCCTGTAAATAATTTTAGGAAATGAAATAAAGAAGGCATCAGCTTAAAATCGAGGGCACAACTTTTATGGCAGTACTCACGTTAGATTTCTCTTGAGAAGGTGACAACTTTTCAGTTGGCAGTGCATACAGATGTATGCCAGGTATGCTGATGCAAACATCCATGTAGATCCATCCAGAGCAAACGACTGGGTGTGGAGGGTGGGCAATAGACCACAACAGCACTGGACACACAGCCATCGGACACTAGTCTATAATGCCATTCTGCACTAAAAGAGAGTGGCACTTCAGAAGAACTCATTTTAGGGACAATGCAAAAAAAAAACAAAAAACAAAAAAAAAAAAAACATCATGAGTTATTCACATTAGAAAGTAAACAGATGCTGGGAATGACACCTACAGTTCCAAAGGGCACAGAAACTAATGTGAGGGACACCCAATTGGCCAAACATGAAACAACTTGAGTATGAAAATAAATAATGGCAACAGGTTATACCTCACTATGTAGCTTAAGAATTCACCATTTTGTACCGTCATACATTAGAACAGTAAAGTAAAGAAGGCCACAACCTTTGTTTTGGAGAGAGGACATCGGCAGGTAGCCAGTGTGCCCTCACATTTGCAGCCATTCACCATCCACAGCCTTCTGAATGTGAGGTTGCAAGGTATATGTCACTGTGCTAGGTAAAGGCGGTTTTACTTGACCACATTTTATTTAATTTTATTCACTCGCTTATTTATGTAGATGTTGGAGAGCACATACAGAGATCAAATGACGACTTCAGAGACTTGGTTCCCTTTTTTCCAACATGTGGGTCCTGGGGAATCAAACTCAAATCATCAGGTTTGTAGAAGATGTCTTTACCCACTGAGCCATGAAACTGACCCAAGAAAGCTTTCCTTAAAAAGCCAATTACTGTCACCTTATCATTACAGGAGGGATAACTGAATATGACAATCTCAAGATGGAAACATTCTTATAGCAATCATCACCTTATAAAAAGAATAACCAGAGAAGGCAAAATTTTAATGAAGAATAGAAAATTCTCATAATTTGAGTCTCCTCTCAAAATATTCTCTCTCTTGTTTTGTTTTTGGTTTTGCTTTTTTTTTTGGCCTTTTATTTTTATTAAGTTTATTTTTTTAATTTCATTTTTAATTGCAAACAGAATTCTTCCCCCATTCTTCCTCCCTCCCCTATTACTTCACCCCAGCCCAACCCCCATCCACTCCTCCCACAAGGGAAGGACTCCCATGGGAGATCCACAAAGCCTGGCCCGGTAAATTGAGGCAGGACCAACCCCCCCACACACACACAGGCCCTTGCATTAAGGCTGAGCATAGCATACTACCATAGGAAATGGGCTCCACCAAGCTAGCTCATACACCAGGGATAGATCTTGGTCCTGCGGTCAGGGGCCCCTCAGATAGTCCCAGCTACACAACTGTCTCCCACATGCAGAAGGAGGGCCTAGTTCGGTTCCATGAAGGCTCCAAGGCGGTCAGTCTAGAGATTGTGAATTTCCACAAGTTTGGTTCAGCTGTCTCTGTAGATTTCCCCTTCATGATCTTGACCTCCCTTGCTATGTATTCCCCCCTCCCTCTCTTCAACTGGATTTCTGGAGCTCAGCCTGTTGCTTGGTTGTAGATCTCTGCATCTGGTTCCATCAATTACAGGATGGAGGCTATATGATGACAGTTGGGATATTCACCAGTCTGATGATAGGAGAAGGCTCAAGATATTCTTAATTGCACCAGACTGCTGAGTTTGAAATAGAGAAGCAGGTACATGCTCAGTTATCATTACTGGGAATGTGACAGGTTAATATCGTGGACTCCCTGATGGGTGCATCATGCCATTACGATATGCCCAAAGAAAGTGGGCAAGCTAACTTTTATCCCGAGGACCCACAAACCTTACATTGATAGATAGTGGCATGAAGGTCATAAGGAGATAAGGAGTCAAGGCCACAGCAGGAAAGGAAACAATAATGCCATTACTTAGGACAAAAGAGGTATCAAAATTGACGTGGCATGGTTTATACATTGGTGCATTAGGTGTGAGAGATTAACACAAATGTTCTGTTTCTTTAGGCTTCCTGGTTGTATGACAGTGCACTGGCTTGTGAAGAACATACAATAAAATTGCAATGGATGGTGGGCCTGATGGTACTTTCATTTTCAAGTGATTTAGGAGTATGTAAGAGTTCCTCAGGTCAGACTTGCAAGTTTTCTGTGAGTTTAAAAGTATCTTGAAATATGAAAGCAAAGAGAAGTAAGACATGGTTTTGAACACATACTACTTAATCTTGCTAAAAATTATGTAGGCTTAGCTGTTGTGGATTTTTGATTGTTTTTCCTCTGTAGGACCAGTGTGGTGATCTGGGAAAACGTATTAAAACACCAATTCCAACAAGGTAATAGGTGATGTGGAACTCTTAATGGATGTGAAAATTGCCAGGAGCCAAACCAGTGGTGGACAGTTCCCAGCAGAGGAGTAAGGAGTTGATGAAGAAAAGATGTGAGCCAGGCAATGATGGTCAGGAGAATCTCCCAGCCTTACTAACTAGTAGTCAGAGTGCTTCTACATTCTTTCAGAATTTAGCAAGCAGGGATATATTCATGTTGTTCCAAAACATACATCATATCATTTTTGGTTTTAGACATGTTTTTGACATTTTCTCTCATTTATTGTTTAGTCATTACAGAGTTATCATTTTCATTGTCCCTCAAGTTTTGGCATTGACAGTTTTCTTTCATAACCATTTTTAACCATCAACACCATAACCCAAGTTTTAAGAAATCTAGAGGCATATGACAGCCTGTTTTCAGACTGGTATCTTTTATGGGTACAAGGACACTATACCAAAACAATCTTCAAGCCATCTGAGGCATACTGCCCTGTCCCAAGCAGTGTATTATTAACTCTTAATGACCAGAGTGCCCAAGAAATATCCTCAGGCCAAAGCTGTTGCAGCTATTATTCAAATCCTGGCATAGTACATGTTCATATTTTATATCTTTATAGAATACTTTTATCATCTTTCTATATCATCCTTTGCCCACCAGCATAAATGTCTGTATAGGACAGAGGTAACTTCAGCTAATCTAACTTTGTCTCTGTATAGGTCACATAATTGCCTGAGTGTATGGGGGGAAGGAGCTTGCCATCTGAACCATGGTCAACACTCCTACAGCCCACTGAATCTTGTTGGCTTTTTTGAGTTTACTTTGATTTGACAGATGTTTCAAGAGTGTCTCATAGCCTCATAAAGATACCCCTGGCTTCCTTAAGGCATGAGGAAGACCTGCAGATATATAAGGATATCTTCTTAAAGGAGAGTGAATAGTAAGTTCAGAATTATCCTAGGGAAGCTTAGAGATCACATTCCTTGGAGAAGGCATAAATGACTCATTAAAAAAAATTTCCATCAATCCAATACGCCCACATTGTACCAATACTAAACGTATCCCAAGTATGCAGCAGGTTGGGATGGGAACCGAAGGTGGCGTGTCAGCCATCATGTGGCGTGGTTTTGCTGGCGTTTGTCAAGCAGCTATGCTGGCCTTGTGACTTTTGCCATTTCCGACAGATATGGCTGTGCCAGAAAATAAATTAATGGATTAGCTTTTTTAAAAATTGAAAAGGAAAACAACTCAACATTGGAAAGCTATTGAGTACCTGCCTCTCTTTTCAGAGGACCCTGAATGATTTCCAGCACAGCAGCTCCAGCCTGCCTGAAATTCCCATCCTAGAAGCTCTGCTGCCGTCTTCTGGCACTGGATGCATGTGGTGCAAAGACAGGAAGAAAAATCAATACATGTAAAAAAAATTTTAAAAATCAAGATATTTGGACAAAACGGTAACAAACAAGCATAGTAGAGAATATTTAGGAAAAAACATGATTTTATGAGTTTTTCTAGATATTGCTGTTAGTAGAGAGTCGGTGGACATGAAGTAGTAGAGTTGATTTTCTGAAATCACTGGTCTCTCGCCCTAAGTTTTATTTTATTTTGGTATTTTTGTATGGCTTTGTTTTGTTTTTGAATCAGTCTCTCAATTACTCCAGACTGGTCTCAAACATGTTACATAGCCGAGTCTGACCTTGAACTCCAAATCTCGGTCCTTTTGTTTTCCCCCCACTTGTTGACATCTTTGTAGCCACCAACTGGATGGATTGAGCAGCTATATTTAATACCCACAGCATCCAGCACCCTAGCCAATCTTGGGTGTAGGCCCAGTTAATCAGTAGTGAAGGGCCTCAAGCATTAGCAACAGAAAGCAATAATTGAAAGAGCCCTAAATGATGTGCCTTCCTTAGTGACAGTCCTTACATCTCCTGCATCTTTTGGCTGCAAGTGTTTACTAATATGCATGCTCATAGGTTACTTCCTGTTGGCCTCTCTAACTGAAATGCCTGGCAAATTAACACAAGCGATTTATATTATCAATGTCAAATACATCTTTCAAACCATCACTCTGAAGCATCACGTACAAGTATTTAGTAGGGGGTTGAAGAGATGGCTTCATGGTTAAGGGCACTGTCTGCCCATCCAAAGGACCCGATTTCAGTCCTTAGCACCTATATGGGAGCTCATAACTTTCAGTAATGCTAGTTCCTCAGGATTGCTAGCTCCAGGGACCCTGAAAGTATCTCCTAGCTCCACAGGCACTGACCATATGTGGTACACAGACATACTCACCAACAAAGCACATATGCAAATGAGATAAAACACTTGAAAGTGCTCTATAAATATTAAGGAATCAATATATCACAAAACATTTCAGTACATTTATTAATTTCACGAGGTATTCCTGGCCAGTAGGTTTTGCTGTTATCTGTACAGATCTACTTTCTACATTATTTACAAATAAAAAGTCAAAGCAATATTTAATGGAGTTTAATTAGCCTTAATTGAAGGGTAAAGGAAATAGGTGTGCTTTGGTCTTTGGGCATGCTGTCAGGACACTCTGGCCTACCTTGATAAATTGGGCCTAAAAGGATTGCTGGAAGAACTGGGGAACATAGGCTTCCTGGGTCATTTCTCACAGTCTTAGTGTAAATTATATTTTGTTCTTTTGCCTTAAGATCCAACAGGTAGTGATTTTTTTTTTTTAAGTCTGTATTGCCAATGTTGACATCAGCCAAAAGACTGACTCCTTTTCTAGAAACGATCACCTTGGATACACCATGCCCTCTAACATCAGAACTCATTTTCTTTAGAGGAAGTACCATGGGTGATGTATGTTCCCCAACTGCGATGGGTTGAAGAGAACTTCAGTTATGTTCTTGTAACAAACAGGTAGGGGTAATTCTTAGTTCCCAATTATACATTTTTATCACAAAAAAAGAGCTTAAGTTGTTGAATTGCCTTTGTATCAGCGTATTCACTTTCAGTGGGCCACACAATTTGTATCCTGTGTTCTTTCCATCTTTAAAAACAAAAACAAAACAAAACAAAAAAAAAGTGAATTGACCAGAAGCACTCTAGATTGGAAGTCAGAGAAGCCTGATAAATCATTTCTACTTCTACAATTCCCAAACTTAAATTGTAACTCAAGCACAACATACCCCTTCCATGTATGTTTCCATAGTAAGAACTTGTAGGTCACACATGAGATCTAGATTGATTTCTTCCAAGGCAGGTCACCCATCACTTCTCCAAAGCAATGATGGGAGTGTAATGGAATGCAGAGCACTCCATGTTTGCTTTAACTGCTCATGTCAGAGTACTAACCTTACTTGCATTACAGTGTGCTCATGTCCTCTGAGCACTGGAATGTCAACAACTTGCTATGACATTTTAAAATCTTCTGGACACTTCAGTGCTAACTTTGGCAAGCATGACCCTTCTCATGCTGGGGACAGGAAAACCAGTGAGCAATATATGTTGTAAATCAACATGAAGTATTGTTACAAGGAAAACACCTCTGTTCTGGGTTCAATTCCCATGTGCTTATGGATGGACAGGATGAGAGATCTCTCCAGCAGGGAGATCCAGACTAAAAGGCTTTTTTTTTTAAATTGGCACCCTCCACTCGCTTTCCCTTTACAGAGTAGGCTAAAGATGATCTATGAAATAATAGATGTTAGAACCATTCAATAATGTCCATGGATTTAATTATCACTAAGCCATACTCTACTTTTTTTCTCAGGGATTTCCAGTTTTAATGGTTGACATATGAAGGACTTACAGAAGGTCCTCAATAGCATTTAAACAAAGTGTTTTCTCTAAAGATTCAGTTTTAAAATTTGTGATTACAAAACATATCTGAGAGGCATCTTTGAATAGGGCCAGTAATTACATTGAAAAGAAAATTCAGATGAGTGAAATGCATAGCAGTTTGAAATACTTCTGGTTATTTTGCCAGAGAGAGTAGGAATTAAGTGACAGCATCAGAGACAGGTTATAGTGGATCCTTTAGAGGTGATTGGGAAAGTTGGTTACCAAGAAGACTGTACATCAAGGGGAACCCCATGTTAAGGCACATGACAGTCACATGTCCTGCAAAGGGACATGCTCTGGTGGAGATGCTGAAGCAAGGGCGGGAAGCGTCCCGTTTGGGATTTAGATGAGACACTGAGAAATACCACCTTTGTGTGTAAGACGTCTATCAAAGAATGAGCAGTGCCAATAGACATTTCTATCTCAGTACCGTGTGTTGAAGCGCCAGTGCAGTTCCGTAGATGACTATATGTGTCTGGGGTTCTGATGAATGTTGAGGTCCATGTGGCAGGTGGGAGATCTCAGAGGAAGGTACACGTTATATCAAGAGGCCAAGGTAGGCTGCTTTTGATTCCCGGGAAGTAAGAATGAACAACACAGGGAAAGTAGAGGACACACTGAGTTTAGGTGGACCCATTAAACGGGTTGTGGCTACTCCGACGTCCCAGGCAGCTGGAAACTTGATAGCTATGAACTTTCTCATAGCTATCAAGTGAAAATGGAAGATGTCATTTCCCTTGAACCCGGGCTTATACTGGGGCACTTGCGAAGGAAGCAGCTCCTGGAGCCAGAGTGGCCTGAGCAGAAGTCTGGATTGTATTCAGATAGGAGTATTAGTCCTTAAGATTCTAAAAAACAAGTTAGATTACACTGCATACAGTTTTATTAATAGAACCCAGAGCACACACTAAAAGCCATAAAGGGCCTGATGCTATCATATCCAGCAATGTAACTGAATTTAGATCAATGAATTTTACAGCCACTTCTTCTGGTCATGTATTTCTGCTTCTTACCACACCCCTCTGTCTTTCCTCTTACCTACATCCTTCCGTCTTCTCTTTATTCTCTGCATCCTCCCTTATTTTGTGGTATATTCTTCCACATTATCGAATGCCAGTGGATGAGAAAGTCCAATAACTCTAGCCATTACTTGAGGCCCAATGCCAAAGGATGTTCTTTGTTGTGAACTGCCATTTTAAAGTATATTCTCTGCTGATGGTTTTCTTTGTTGCCTTAGTTATTGCAATTATTTATGATACCCTTCCTTGTTTATGCTATAACTTCCTATTTTGTAAGAAAAATACTGAAGCACTCATAACAGCTTAAAATTATTTCATGTAGAATTTATATCTGAAACAAATAAACATTTTAGCATCCCTAATTCAATTTTATTTTTAAATATGATTTAATATTTTCATTACATATTTTGTATGTTTTTCACAGTTTATTATGCTCTGTGATATGAGAATGTTTTCATACATACATACATGCCCACATGTCTATTTTGTACTTTCTGTGCAAAAATCACAGAAAACAAATTTGAAAATGTTAAAGACTTAACGAATTGTAAGAAAAGAATAATGTTTTCTGAGAATTGCCTGTTATTGTGTATATATTTTCAGATATGAATTCCAAATTATTTTTTAAATTAGCAATAGACATATATGAAATATCCACTTAATCATTACCATGGAAATGGGCATGAAACCAGAATTGATTTAAAAAAAAATAAACCTCAAAACTGAAATATTGGAACACTGGCTGCTCTTCCAGAAGAACTGGGTTCAATTCCCAGAGTCCACATGGCAGCTTACAACTGCTAATGACTCCAGAACCAGAGGGTCTGAAATCTTCTTCTGGTCTCTATGGGCACTACATATACATTGTAAATCACATGCAGTCATATATGCAGACAAAGCAGCTGTATACATAAAATAAAACTAAATGAAGTTTTAAACAATTATAAAAATGTGAGAGAATATTCTGTCAGTGGGGGTGGGAGGGGGAAACTGACCTAGGCTTGCTGTGTTAGATAAAAACTGGGACAATGTTCTGCAAGGCAGTACATTTTCTAACTAGTGGAGGCTACCACCCAACTCTCTACCTGTATTAGGCTCTCTCTAGCTCTATCATTCCATGTTACCTCAGGACGCTCAACATTTACTTGCTGGAAATCATTGTTGGTTTCCAATAGCTCTTACACAGCACATAGATCTTTAATTAGAAGGTAGCATTTTGTTGTTTGTTTTTTAAAGATTCCTTTGTTTTATTTTATATGTATGAGTTATTGCTTATGCGTACACATGCACAGCAACATGGAGGCTGAAGACGGCGTAGGATGTCCTCAAATTGGATCTGCACACAGTTAAGAACCACCTTGTGGGTGCTAGGAATAGAAACTGGTTCCTCTGCCTGAGCAGAGAGTGAACATAACAATTGAGCCATCCCCCAGTTCTGAGGAGACAGCTTCAAGATGGAAGGACTAAAAAAAAAGTGGAATAAAAGTAATAAAAAAGGTTTTACTCAGAGATATTGTGTATAGGGAAAACCACTGGAAATATACTCACATCCACCCCTGAGGGGGGAAAGATGCCATACTTCAAATAATGGCTACGGAAACCCTTGGATTTATGAATTAAAGGTCATAATCTATTTCAAGGATTCCTTCTTAAAAATGGAATGTCCAAGCCAAGTACTAATTGTCACCTGTATAGATAACAGGACACTAAGGCAACGAAATGGGAACTGAGTGCTTTGTCAACAGAGACACACCAAAGGCAGGGTACCGATATGGAGGTACACAATCATCCCCTTCTGAAGTGGCTGGACACTAGTTAGAGAGCCGGGGTTAAAAGAGTAGAATGGATACTCAATAGTTAAAGTTACTTTGTATAAATATCTAGTTAGAGAGCCAGGGTTAAAGGAGTAGAATTGATACTAAGTTGTTACAGTTACTTTGTATAAATATCTAGTTAGAGAGCCACGGTTAAGAGTAGAATGGATACTCAGTTGTTAAAGTTACTTTGTATGTATTAAAGATAAGTTACATCTTTTTTTCTGTCATTTGAGTAATTTAACATTATTACCATCTCCTTACTAATAATTTATTTTCCGTGAATGTAAGCAAAGTTACCTCTGAGTTTAAAAATGTGAGATAAGGATAGAACACTTGGGCCAGATGTGATCATCCTTGTCTTTAATTCCACCTCTCGAGAGGCAGACGCAGGCAGATCTCTGTGAGATCAAAGCCAGCCCAGTCTATTAAGTGAGTTACAGGAAAACAGGACTGCATGGTGAGACCCTGCCATTAATTAATTAAACAAATAAACATGCAGGACTTCAACCAAAGGATAGAAAGAAGTGAATGCAAATATTTATCAGGTTATAATGACCTCTGTTTCCTAAGAAGTACTAAACATTCATTCACCATTTATACATTTACATTTAAATCTAACACAAAGATCACTAGGGTGGAAATGATAGATAGGGGTTCTGATTATCTTAAATAAAATAAGAAAGTGACTAAGTGAAGGGCACAAAATAATAAGAATTAATGATTGGGTTGACATGGTGTGGATGAAACACACAGTGCTTAGGGGATGTTGAATGAGGGGTAGAAATGTGAATGTCACAGAACCTGCTGTGTTCAGTAGTCACAGAAAGCCTTTATATAGTTACACAGAGTAGAAAGTGTGGCTCAGTCACCCAAGTGTCAGAAAAACCAGCATGAGGACCTGATTTTGGATCCTGGAGCACACATGTGGGGTGTGGTTTCTTTTTTTTTTTTTTTTTTTTTTGCTCTTGTAACCCAATAAGCAAGGGTCAGGTGGAGACAAGTGGCTCTGTCAAGTTCATAGGCCAGCTAGTCTAGCCAACATGCTTAACTTCAGGCCCTTTCTTAAAACATAACAGTGCTAATAACTGAGAAATAATAAGCAGCATTGACCTATGGCCCCCACATGGACGTGCACAAACACATTGCACATATATGCATATATGGACACCTGTGCTATTAAGTACATAACACACAGCACACAAACACACCACTCACACACAAAATAACCATAAACATATATGAAATTACATGTACATAGTCACATGAGCCATTTTTGAAGATTTATGTCATCTCTTTTAGAACATCCTTCTGTTACTCTGTAGACCTGGCTGAAACAATGTGAAACTATATTCCTTTTTAATTGATGCTTCCTTTTAAGCTAATGCTATCCTATTTAGCTACTGCCATTCTGTTGCAACCAGCAGGGGCTAAGTTACAAGAGCTAAACTGTAAAGGAATTCTCTTCCCTCAGGCACCAGCTTTTTCAAAGCTACTAAGGAAACCTATTTAAATCTCTGTCCCACTCAAGATTCAAAGGTTGAGGTAGAATCCTGCTTCCCAGAGAGGCTGAGTAGCAAGCAGCTCTCCTAGCTCACCTCTTCATGCCACCCAAGAAGTCCTTGTGCCTTTCTTGCCACTGCCCTTATAAACCCTCTCCACCTGGCTCCTCCTGGCAACTTCCTGCAACTTCCTGTCACCTACTTGCTGACGCAGGCTCCTGACCACGGGTGAATTTTATTTCACCCAAAACATCTTTGCATTGTTCAACAAATGTTCCAGAGCACAAATTAAAATTTATACACCTTAAAATAATATTCTACGACAAACCTGGAGTTCAAGTAAATACCTTATTAGGGTTATAATACCAATACAATTAGAAAGTAATATTGCCAAAGCTGTACATTTGATAAATGTTCAAGGCTTGAAAGTATAATTTACTTACATTGCCTTGGAATTCTTGATGAATAAAAAATTCAATATGTAAGTCTAAACTTTACAAAAAAAAAAGCCTTGTAATGTATGTGGTTTTGTAAGAGAGGTAAATATATCCTTACCAACGAGAAAGAAATGGCCTAAGAGCTAAGAGTAGTAATATGAAAACTTTATAAATGAAAACAGCCCAGAGTACAGCTTTTTGTTTGCACATTAATGACATATTACCAAATTTAAAACAATCTAAAATAGACTAGGAATGGTATGTGTTCATTCATTAAGTAAATTATAAAAAGACTGGCTGGGCAGGATGTTGCATACCCTTAATCCCAGCACTCAGGAGGCAAAGGCAGAGGCAGGCAGATTTCAATAACTTTAAGGCCAACCTGGTCTACAAAGTGAGTGCCAGGACAGCCAGAGCTGTTACACAGAGAAACCCTATCTCAAAATTAGTGCACGCGCGCGCGCACGCGCACACACACACACACACACACACACACACACACACACTTAAATAACAAAAGATTTATAAGAGCCTTGTAGTACATTTTTATAATATGTGACTTTTTTCTTTGTATTTTCAGTAACATTTAAATGTGGAGATCAATACACATTCTCAGATAACATTTGGGTTATGGTTGTGCTGTCTTTCTTTCTGTGAGAGTCTGTATTTGGTTTTCTTTTTTTCTCATCCCAGGATGATGCCAGAATAGCTACTTTCCTCTTCTTTACTTCCATAGAATATTTCCCAAAACCAAGTCAAATGTAAAAGATGTGAATAGAGTCATTTTATTCTTAGGCTAACTCAATAACTATTAAGACGTGGTTATTTTCATCATCAGTTATTCAAAAGGCCTGATTCCAAACAACCCTATGATTTCTTATTTTCCTTGAAGAACATTTCTGTGTGCTTGGCTAACAAAATCCATTGCTTGTTAGCTTTACCTCAACGCTAAAACTGTACAATATTATTATAAATGCACATCATCTATCCTGTCTGCTTGTTCCTGGAACTTTACACAAAAGTAATACAGGAATATGGTGAAGAGCATTTCAGCATTTCAGCTCATCATTAGATCAGAGGGCTGACTTATCTGCAATCTGCAGTCATTGCCTTTGTCAACTTTCCAGTTCCCTGCTTAGATGAGCAAATTGTGCTCCAAAGTTAAAGTTGATGGTCATCTATTTGTAGTTATAAATTATTCATTTCATAAAGAAAATAAAAATTTCATATGCATAAAAGAGCCTGGGCCTAGCTACACCAATATCAAGTGCATTTCCATAGAGATGCTTAATATTCTATTATTCAAAATAGAGACCATTAAACGTGAGAACAAAATACAGAGTTTTTGTCAATTGGGAGCTGCAATTGTCTGCTTATTTCAGGTCTAACTCAAGCTAACATGGGTGTCTCTATAGGACACCTATAAAGCAAATATATTTGTTCAGCTAAGTCAATTTTGTTAATTTGTTAAGAAGAATCTGTTAAGTGGGTCATTTAGCATCCTATAAACAAAACAAAGGGTGATAATTGTGCAAATTATTCTCTCCAACTTATTGAGTTGGCAGCATGTAAACAAAGGCAAGTATCTATATTTTAGATGAAGTAATTAAGTTCATGCATATTGATATTTTTAACTTAGCAAGATACCTCTTGCAGTATGCACACTGGCATGAGGAAGAAAGTGGCCAGATGGAGTTAGAGGACCAGGGGTCTGTAAGAGGAGAAAGTGCATTTGACAAAATGCCCTGGGCTCTGGAACAGGAAGCTGCTCTTACTGGAGAGGAAAAGCATCATCAGTGTGAAGTGACTGAGGCAGAGCAGAGGCTGACGTAACAGAAGAGCCCTGCATAGGAGGCTAAGATGATAGCAATGTTAGCAAACATGAGAAGGAAATGGGAAAAAGGACACGCTTTGGAAATCTACAGACAGAAATTCTTTTACTAATGCTTTTGCCTATCAGTCTAAAACACCTCCTGTCTCCTCAAAGGAAGATGTCTGCTAGAAAGCAGAAAATGTGGCTCACTTTGCAAATACCAACTTATGACTGAAGAAAGGGCTACAGGAATTGATCCCCAATAGTTGCCTTAAAGTGATGTATCCCTGACAGAGATTGTGATGGTCAGGAAAACCAGAGAGAAGGCAACATGCCATCCTTGTCCTGAAATCTAAAAGAAACCAAAATACCAGGCACAAAGAATAGCAAGTTGTCTAAAGAGTAAGATGGTCTTAAAATTTACAAAGGAGTTTCAAGTTATTAGTGCTGGAGATTAACAGTAGGAGAAAAAGA
This sequence comes from Phodopus roborovskii, assembly GCF_943737965.1. NCBI lineage: Eukaryota > Metazoa > Chordata > Mammalia > Rodentia > Cricetidae > Phodopus > Phodopus roborovskii. Next base: position 1,593,808 of record NW_026126689.1, on the reverse strand, counting down.
TGGCTAGTGTGATCAATAATTTTAGGAAGCTACATATGAAGTTGTTTGGGAGATTAAAATCATGTGTGTGTGCAGTTCTCTAGATTTACTTTGAAATGAATAATGTTTGATTTTTCTTTCACTAAAAGTTTTGAGGCAAAGGGAGTCTTTAAGGAAAGAAAATATATAGAATGGGGTAGGTAGAGCCAGGAGGGTAGAAGGTGTGGGAGGTGAAGACGGTGCAGGCAGGAAGCCATTCTTAATGGGATATGGAAGGAGACTTGTAGTTGGTGACTTGTTTACTCACGTGGTTTACCCACTTGTCAGTTGACACAAACTTGGAATGCTTCGAGAGTGGTCATGGCTGAAGCTAACAGACAAATCATATACACACTCTTACATAAATGAGCTTCTCATATTTTCACAACTACTGAGATTACTGACTGTATTTATGGAGCTTCCAAAAAAAACTGTTTGCCAAGTGGACTACAACTTTTTACATCTCAAATATCAGTGCACAAGAAACCTACCTGATATCTTCAGGAGTGTGTTTATATTTTTGATTGTTAAAATTTAGTAACCTATTTTAATTTAAATTTACCTAAGACCAATGATGCTTAATAAACTAACTAGATTTGATATTATTAAACTCAGTAAAGTAAACTAATGTAAAAACTTTGGGAACTTGAGCTACAGCCATTTACTTAGTTATTATGAAGTCTCACCTTAAACAGCGTTAGACCCCTTCCCTGCTTGCACTCTCCTGAAAATGTTGAGTTGTTCAAGAGAAAAGGATCTATTACAGAGTTTTCCCAACAAGTTTGTTCTTATGTTTGTGGTGTTAACACTGAAAACTCAAGAAAAGCTATGTTTACAAAGCATACCCTGAAGACAAGATCCATCCCTTCCCTGAGATGATTAATATGAGCCTCAGTTGAAAAGTGAACAAACCACCATGTAAGTACATCCTAGAGCCAGTCAGAAGGGAGCAGCGTCCTGCATTGAACATTTTAGTTAAAAGGTAAAACTGTGGTTACTGAATTGAGTTTTGGCCTTTTCCATGGGGCTTCATTGAGGCAAACTCAGAAAATCTCCCTGTGCAATTGTTTGCTATATGTTTATACCAGTGTTACTGAACACTCTGTTCCTGGTGCAGAATCATTTCTTTTGCATGAGACTTTGAGAAATTTTGCCTTGGGCTTAGTACCAGGAGGGTTATCCTTTAAGAAACTGGTTGGATTTTATGTTAAAAGGTAAGTTGAATCCTTCAACTGACTGTGTGTTTACTACAGAAGGAATCTCGTTTTATACAAGAGAGGAGGAAAAGGATGTTAAAGCTACACACACACACACACACACACACACACACACACACGCACGCACACACACATATGTTCACACAGACAGTTGTTTGTTTTAAATATATTTTTCTTGGATTAGCATATAGATAACTGCTTTAACCAAGTACTATATAAGTAATTTCATTCAAAACTCAAATCCTCTGTCTAATATGTCCTTGATGAGCTCCCACTTTCTCTATACACTCATGTGGTATGTTATCCCCTTTCAACTCAGCAATTACTGATTGACTCCCGAGTTCACTACAGATCTCAGATCATGTGGTATGTTATCGCCTTTCAACTCAGCAATTACTGATTGACTCCCGAGTTCACCACAGATCAAGTAATAGTTTTTAAAACTCCCTTCCTTTATGTTTGAAATAGCTTTATGTATCACATAAAATATTCGATTTTTCTCTTGTTCGTACAATAAAACATTATTGAGCAAAACGAAGTATCGATACACAAAGTGCACAGGGAAATGTTGCCAATTATCACTCTGGATGTATGAAACCAGGGGTAAATCCTTGATCTTAGAGTCAATGAAAGGCAATGTTGATCATCTAATACAGTAATTTTAAAGTATTTTCATAAATCTGAGAAAGTTAAAAGGAAGAGGTATATTCAACCACATCAAGATTGGTAGTTCCCAAAGAAAGTGCTGCCTTTCACAAGCTGGTAGAACTCTTGAGACCTCTGTCTCTCATACACATAGGTTCATGAACCAAATGTATATTTTCAGCATACTTCAAGTGACTGTCCAACATGGACCTGCTGGATATAATAAATGAGAGAGTTAACTTTTGTTTTAGTGCTAGCATGTCTCATTTGAATTTTGCATGATCATTTCCGTTTCTCTCATAGCCCTGTCATTTCTAGCTGCTTTGCATAATTAAAATGACAACCTCATAATTCTGAGAAGTTTTTATTCATTACCCCAATGTCTTCTTGAGTCAGACTAGCATGATCTATTTTTTTTCCTTGTAGGATATTATCAAGCATATGGCGTATTAACTATAAACAGACAATAGAAATAACAAAAATGTATATGTAAATGGCTAGGAATTGGGGCATGCAGGTTTTTATTCATTCATTCCATATATAAGTAAATAGGAAGTTGTTGACCACTGAGCCCTGCACTTGAGGGATCCAATGCAGCGGGACCAAAGAGGTAGAGTCTAGAATTTCGTGAGGTGCCCTTAGTATTGCTGGGATTTGAGAAGTGCGTTTAGGGTATATACCTATAGTCAGATAGTACTGTAAGATGTGCGTGACCTGCTGGGTGAAAGCTATGAATAGAGAGATATTCCAGGGTAAGAGGCCAGGAAGACTGGGCAAGAGGTCCAAGACACAAGGGCTGACGTTCTATATGACTGTCTCCACAAGGAATAACTTGGGAAATCATAGTGAGGCAGCAAAATAGCAAACCCATCTCTAAATTTTGCTATAAATTGTTTAAATGGGAAAGTAAGGATAAAACCACAGCTAAGTAGAATGATATGTAAAATGATCATAGTAGTTATGGTTTGTGATATCAAGGTGAAGAACAGACACTGTCTCTACTAAAGTATATTCGTTTTCCACTGCCACTCTAGGAAGCACGTGTATTTGACGTCATTGCTTTCCCTCATGTGATCTCCTAAATCAACTGTTCTCAGTAACACTAAGAGGTCTATCTATGCCAATTTGCACAGACGCTACGGGTTTTAGGCTCGATTTTAATTAAGCAAAATCTATAAGATACAATGTCTCATTAGTTTGCTGGATATGGTATGGTGTTTTCTGTAAGGTCTCTTGAAAAAAATTTATGGAAGTTTTAATGAGGACGAAGTATACTTATTCTATTCATAAAATATGCTATGAGTCACAACGCATGTAGTGCATTTGAGGAGAAGCATTAGTTCATGCATCCCACACAGAACAAGATTCTAAATCTGCAGGCTGATGAATTGCATGCCTCCATGGTTTAAAACTCCATCTCTAACGTTTACTGACTTTTAAATGAATGCCAAGCAGTAACAAAGTCTTCTGCTGAGAGTTGACTTTGGGATCCTGTCTGGATGCAGCACAAGCTTTACTAAGTTCACACACTCTCAGGAGGGTGGTGGCAAAACTCATTGTTTTGGCACCTGCCATGCCAGAATCCAGCCCTGGGGCTGTTTTTAACACCACTCCAACAAAGAAAAATAAAGCCATCCACGGAGAGAAGCTGGTAAAGTGTAGCCACCACACAGGGCAACTGTGGTCTACTCCTGATGTTTACTGTTTGCAAGACAAGAAAGAATACATAAGTCATGCATTTCATATATTCTGTGAAAAAAAAAAAAAGAATAAGGACAAGAAACAGAGAAGTATGTAGAACACTAATCCTAGAACTCATATAGTACTTTCTAGAAATGTTTGCTTCCCATATTGGATCAGCTGAATGACCATGTAAGCCATATAAATAATTAGTATACTTGAGAAAAGTTTTGATTGTTAAAAAAACCTCAGTTCTATTGATTATTTCAAATTTAGTATTGTAAGGGACTTACAATGTATCTGAAAAATTATCTTTTCTCTGTGCTTGTGCAATTTATAGGGTTGTTAGTTGAAGAATAACATCAAAATTAAATATTGCATTATATTGCTAGTTACTGATTATAAAGCATTGTGACTTACATGACTGCTGTTATAACAAAAGAAAATAATAATAAAAACATCCTACCCTGAGCAAACATAGAAATCATAGCCAACAGAAGAAAAGCAATAGCAGCAACATATAACCAACAGGTTGCTGTAATTGATTTTTTACTCTAGTCTTTAGTGATAAATTTGGCTGGTGTTTTCAAGCCTCTAGAAAGCTCCTATTATTATATAATACCTTTTCAGATGAAGTTTGAATTTTGAATGGCATTATTTTGTAGGTTAAAGCTTCAAATATCATCTAAATATTGAATTTTTGAAACAGATTTCCAAATCTTAATGTTTTTGTAAAAATAGGTCTGTTTCTTATGTTTTCCTTTTTCACAGTTGTATGGAAAATTGTAATCAGAAAAAACATAAAATCACGTGACAGAAATCCTTTCTAAGATTAATAATGAAGCAGTAGGAGCTCTGATAGGCAGTCTACATTTTAGTCAACAATGCCACTCAGACTTTAATTAATTACATCAAAACCACAGAGGTGGTATTGGTTCTAATGGTCAGACTAGAAGTATGTTTGTTAAAATATTAGTCAATAAAGAAAACATTGATCATGTTAAAAATTTGTGGAAACAAAAATGAAGAGCAAAATACTCAAACAAAATGGATCATCTGGTGGCTAGTACAGATACTAGTTCTATAATGGCAGTGTGGGTAACAGATTCTAAATAAGACTTTCAGTTTTGTATTCAAATATATAATATCAAAATAAAGTATATTGTGCCTAAATAGAAAATTCATTCATTTCTATCTGAAAGCACAATTTTCAAATAAAGCAAATAGACAGGTGAGCTTGTGACTTTGCCCTGGTTTCTCTTGTTTAGGTGTTAAACATCCAGTTATCACACTTCAGCTCTGAGAGCCCAAATGTTGACTGGAGAAAATAGAACATGTAGAAAAAGTATTTTCTGTAGGGCACAAGCATTGTGGAATGTACAAAAATCTTTAAATAATAGCATTATATAGATACTGAGTTATTTTGTTAATTCTTGGCTATACTTCTCTGTTTCCTTATTTATAAAATATGACTGTATTGAGATGTAGTTATCACTTTACAATATGAATACTAAGGCCTGCTTACCTCTCTCTGTGATCATTAAAGTTTCAGATTTCTGTTTGTGCAAACTTGGGTATCTCTGATGCTTTTCTTTGCCTCATTTCTTTCTGTTATATTGTTTTATCCTACTCTGATTTGATTATTTTATTTTACATTATTATTCGTTTCGATACTTGTTTGCTTTTTAATGGAAGAGAGAAAGAAAGGGTGTGGATTTTACTGTGTGAGCATATGGAGAGGAGCTGGAATTAGTTTTGGGAAGAGAAACCATAATATGAATGCAACCTATGGGGAAAAAAATCTTTCAATAATTGGAAGAAAGAAAAAAAAAAAACAAAGACTTCATTTGGGATAATGTCTTAAATCTCAAAGCATGATTGTATGTGAAAAGAAGTGCTGAGGATTATACTATTATACTGTAGGAATTCTGCAAATACATTCTATTGATTAACAAAACTTCATATTTAATGGATGCACCTTTAAGAAATGCTATACTATCCTTGGTTGAGCCAGATACCCTACACTTCTCAAATTTTGCAGCAGCTTTGGTTTGATGGTTAACTCTTAAACACAGTTATCCACAGACCTTTAAGATTCCTTTGTGCTGGTTAATACTCTTCCAGTTATTTAACAAAGGAACCAGAGGATAGGCTGAATAACCAAACCACCCAAGGGTTGCCTTCAGGAGGTTCTAGGTTTCTCAGATGTAGGCTGTCACCGAAGACTCACCTGCTTCACCTGTCCCTGACACCATCATGTAAAATGACAATAGAGCCTTTGGTAGCTTTTTCTGAAGATATGTTTGTGTATAAAAGGATATCTGGTCAATTTGGACTATTTTTTCCACTTAAAATAATATTTTTTTTCTTTACCCTACAAATGTGAAAGTGTGTGCTGTTTGGATATGTCTGCATATGTGAGGTTACATGTGTGTACTTACATGTGTGTGGAAGTCCAACATTGAGTCTTGGTCTCTTCATCCATCGTTTTATTCCCAGTGGTAGGTTGTCACAGGACCAGGAGCTTACTTCTACTAGTCTACCTAATTAGTTTGCTCTGGGGAATCCCATCTCTCTGGAGGATAAATTCTGTATAAATTCTGGGATTCGATCTTCAATCGTCAGCTTGCATGGCAAGTGTTTTACCTCCTTAGTTATCTCCCCAAAGCACTGAAATGGTGAATTTTTAAGTAAAAGGAATGAAAGGCCTTATTTCCATGTTGTTTCTGATGTAAGAAGATGTAACTTCATCACCAGAGAAGAAAGCACACCTTTGTCACTGTGGTGTTCTTCACAGGTTTTCAAATGCATTTTCCTTTGCAGGCTTTCCCTGGAAACGTCAATTCTGATAGTGTGGTCCGGCATGACCTGCAGCACGCCATTGTTGCCCGTTATGTCCGCATTGTGCCCCTAGACTGGAATGGAGAAGGCCACATAGGGCTGCGTGCAGAAGTCTACGGCTGCGCTTACTGTGAGTGTCAAGTATCAAATTTACATTTTTTTTCTTGTACCACGAGTCAACTCTGTTAAAATAGCAAAAACCTTTTTAAAGTTGCTTATACACTTTAAAAATGAGCTCACACGTTTTTAAATGTGTTATTTCCCTATTTAAATAGGTTATTTCCCTTATTTTTAAGATAGAAATGTATGACGCATAGACACATATAAGGATACATTAACTGAGTGCTGAGGAGGTCAAAGACTGCCTAGTCTACACTAAGTCCCGAGTTCTGTTCTCAGCCCCTCATAGCTAGATGTGGTGGTTCATGACTACAAGCAGTGCATGAGGCATGGAGAGGAAGAAAAATCAGAAGTTCAAAGTCATCCTCAATGGCGTAGGTTGTGTCAATTATGAGTTGAGATGAATGAGACCTTTTGTCAAAAATTTTATTTTAAAAAGATTGCACTAAGTGAAGGAGGTAGTTCACTACACTAAAGTAGTGAAGTTTATTCATTAAAATGACTAAACCTATTAAATATTTAAAAATAAGCCATCTACCTAAAATCCACCCTTCTGGCTTTTGGTGAAAGGCTAAGACCCATTTTCAAGGCTCCCTTTGGCTAACCGAGTCTCCCGGACTTGCCATTTTTCTTTACAAATCTAAAACTGGAATTTGTAAGGATTTAAAATATTTATTTATTTATGTGTATGCTTGTGTGTAAGCATGGGTATGTCCAGAATATGTACATAGTCAGAGCAACACTATTTGGAGTTGGTTGTTGCCTTCTACCATATGGTCATGAAGACCTTAGATTGTTAGGGTTGATGGCAAATGTCCTCCACCCCTGGGTTGTGATTCCAGCTGTATTTTACATTTTAGTAAGTTTAATTTCCAAGAAAAAGTTTATTTTCATTTAATTATGTTTTAATCCCTATCCTTAAAAAGTTCTTAACTATGTGACAGGTAAGTCCAATGGACCCAATATGTGGATTTAGGGGAATGGAAGGCTGCTACCTGTCTTCTCTGCTTGCAATAGAGTGGTCCAAGATTTTCAATAAGAGTATCAATAAGTGTCTAAAGGTGTAGCAGTGTTGAGTCCTAACTATATTGCTGTTTCTTATGCACACATATCTATGACAAAGTTTAGTGTATAAATTAAGCGTGGTAAGAGTTTTGCAATGTTAATGAAATAGAACAATTAAACAATATGCTGTAACTAAAGATATTTAAACCTTAAGGGTTTCTTTTTTCATTTCTGGAATTTAATATTGAATACTTTTTTGGAAATAGTGAATGTGGGACACTGAAACTATGGAAATCAAAACATCAGATAAAAGATAGGAGACTAATGTATTTCTCTTTCTCTTCTGTGGTCTTCTTCCTTTCCTTTTTCTCTTCCTTCTCTCCTCTTTACCTTTCTTCTGGGACTACTTATCTACCCGTGTTTGTGTTAACATCTCCTGCCTACAGAGGACTTCAACCACATTAAAACTCTATATGTAGAAGTTCCTTCAGGTCAAACTTGATGGATATATTTTTTTAAGAAGATATGTTTTCATTTATTTTCTTTGTGAATTCATGCTATCCCAAAGTCACTTTAAAGATTGCTACATTTTTGAAGCTTCTGGATAATATAAATTCTATCTGAAAATACTGTCTTCGTAACATTAAATCTCCAGTATTATATTTTCCCATCATCCCAGGAAATGTTTTTGCCTTTTCTGCCAATTGCTCAGAGGAAAGGAAATGTTGGGAATGGACAGGGCGGGGAATTGGTGTGTTAGTTTTCTGCAAGTAATAGCCCATTATACTGTTCCCTACCAATTCTTACAGATCCATAAACATAGTCACTAGAACCATGAAGTGCAAAATTCCTTTTTTGATAAGGCTTCTTAAAATTAATGGAAAAGTTAATATTTTATAATAAAGAATATGTAAAGCTTTCGTGTCTGTGAGGATTTAGTTGCAAAGAATCTAGTAAGCAGTATCAGCAGAGATAATGAAATAATAGATTCTCAATTCACAGACAAACTCTTAAGAATGCAATAAAGTGGTCTTGGGAATTATCTAAATATTCATACATTAATTTTATATGCTCATCATATTACATACATGTATACATATCTATATGTTCCATATAGTGAAAAGAGGGATAGATTTAGCTCATTGGGAGAATGTAGCATTTCAGGTAAATGAGTTAGATCTTTAGGAGAAGCTAACACAGAACCTCTACATGAACTAAGGTCCTTCCTAATGTGTGTTATGGTATCCAAGGACACAGGGGACAGACTTGTTTATTTTATTAAAATGTTTGTTAGAAGTAGCCATATTTTTGAGGTATTATTTTTCACTCTTATTCTATTGTGTAAATATAAATATTTAAATTAATAAACATTGAGTTGTGGTTTGTGTGTGTGTGGTATAGATATGTATAGAAAGTTGTGGGACTCTGCCCTCCAGGTGTGACAAGGCTCTTGTTATGTTGACATCAAAGTGGATATGATTACCTGTATGAAATCCTCATGGGATTTGTTCCACTTCTTCTGTTGAAAGTGGGAAATTAAATAGGCAGTGCATATGTGCACTGGGCACTTCTACTCCAATGTATATGGAAGCTTTTAGCATGTGTTGTTGGAGAATAGACCCTTCTTCCTTGCTGTCTGCCTATAAGCTGATCATACCATACTCATTTAAATTCATGAGTTCCCCAAATGAGCCTTGGGTAGAATTATCATTTTAATATGCCCTTATTTTCTTATCTGCAGTTTGGAGGTGTTCCCTCATGCCTTCCTAGTAAAGAACATGCAAGAGAGGGCATGGTATTTTGTGTGTGTGTGTGTGTGTGTGTGTGTGTGTGTGTGTGTGTCCATTACATCTTAACAAGCTCTGTGAGAATTCCCATTTCTCTAAAAACCCAGCCTATTTTTTTTTTAATTTAAAGTTCTAGTACATGTTAATTATATCTCATTTAGTTTTAACGATGATTTCCCTGACTTTTAGAGAGGTTAGGATTGTGGATCATTACTGTGGCCCTCACTTTTCTTTGAAGTTTATATTCAAAATATCTTGCTCACATTCAGGGTGCATTCCTTATTTATTATTTATTTGTTTGTTTGTTTGTTTTTAATATCAGTTTAAATGATTTAAAATGATTTTTCTCTCTAATTTTCTCTCTCTCTCTGTCTCTCACACATGCTTTGTTATGATCTGTAGATGTATCTCATTTTTAGTATGTTTTTCCTTCAAAATAATCACTTTGAAATCTGTATTATAAATGAGGTCATTTGAGAATCCACAATAAAAGGGAGGGAGTCTTCTCAGTCATAGCTTGAATACAACAACGTGTTCTATAGCTGTAGCAAGTCCAATTGTAAGATGTAGAACCAGTTTCCTCGGGGGATTTTCTATCATAACTGGCCTTTGACAATCACAAGGCTGGAAGGAGAAATAACTGAAGCAAAACAGGAGGCCAGACATTAACAAGAGAAGCCTTCCATGGAGCAAACATTATAAATGTTAACATTTATACCAATATATATCAGTACAGTATATAAGAAGTGGAAACATGGCATTAAATTAAGATAAAAAATGAAAAATGGAATCATAATCATTTGGGCAGTGGACCCCAAAGGCATTAGAACCTGACTCTTAAATCCTAATATCTTGCTAAAACTAAGTTTGCGGGTGTGCCTTACAGTCTTGTAACAAGTATTGTAGCATGCATAAGAGGGCTCAGTGAGGTAGATTACAGGCCTGGAGAAGAGGAGGAGCTGCAGCCAAGGAGGCCAGAATGAGGGTGAAGAGATCGCCTATGAAGGGATGCTGCAACAACCAAAAGCTGCAGCAAAATAGAGGAGTCAACTCAACCATTGGTTGGTGTGGCCTTGCTCACACATTGATTTTCATCCCAGGAGATGAATTGCTGATTCCGGTCTCTCAGAATAGCAAAAAAAAAAAAAAAAGAACAAAAACAAAAGCAACCTTCTAGATTTGAACCAAAGTTTGAAAGTTTGTGGGTTTTTTTTTTTTTTGTTTCTGCAAACCATAAAGCAATACTAGCACCAACATGATGGTTGCAAATCAGTCTTTAAGAGAATAAACTCTAGAGTAGCACTATCCAACATCCTGAAAATATCCCCCAACCTGCCCCAGGGACCAGTGGGAATAGCCAAAGGTATTTATCAAAGAATTCAACATCCAACTATGACAACTGAAATATTTAACTTTGTAACTGTTTAAAATCCTTTTGAATTCGAGTTTAAATAACGTGACTACTGACTATATGTTAGACTAAGCAATTGCAAGAAGAAAGTCATCCTACTTCTTGGTATTTTCCTTCCATGCCTGTTTGTGATCCAAACAACCTGTAACTTATTTATTTTTTAATTTTTAATGAAAGCCTTGGAGCTCTTTTTCCCTTTGTTTGAATAACAACTTCATAATCCTAGGAACTCTTCAATGCATAATAGGTAATAACTACCCACTTCTTACCCACTTCTCTGAACATACCTAAGGCAGAGATCATAGTCTTTACTGCTTGTTTTTTTTTTTTTTTTTTTTTTTTTAATGTGAAATGCATTCATTTCACATTTGAAACAAGTGAATTACATTCATTGGAAGAACACAGTGTGTGGCACATTTATGATTAACTTTCCAGAAGTTGGAATATATACTGAAATCTAAACTAGAATGAACCTTTAGATGACTCTGCTTTACCTTAAACTTCTGTACTCTGCAGGATTGTCTTTGTCTTAGAGTGGAAAAGGAAATCTGGGAAATGTAGCTCAGACTCCCATTTGTCTCTATTAGTAGGTAGAAATTCTGTGTGTCCCCAGGTAACTGTAGCCTAGAGTGGAAGGGAGAAATGCATTCTTTCATCTTTCTACACAAGCCTTGAAGGCTTATCTGGGATCTTTCTTTTTTACTTCTTTCTTTTTTTTTAATGATAATTTTTTATTTAAATTTGAAAAAAGCTTGTTTTACATATCAATCCCAGTTCCCTCACCCTCCTCCCCTTTTCCTCCCAACCCCCATCCCATCCCCTTTCTATGCTCCAGGGAGGGCAAGGCCTTCAAAGTCTGCCATATCATTTGGAGCAGGGTCTAGGCCCTCCCCCATGTGTCTAGGATGAGAGAGTATCCCTCTGTGTGGAATCTAAGCAATAATGGAGAGGCTACCTTAAGGTTAAAATTGATGACTACCTCATATGCCATCCTAGAGCCCTCATCCAGTAGCTGGTGGAAGCAGAAGCAGACACCCACAGCTAATGCTGAGCCAGTGTTGTGTGGGATCTTTCCTATTGGGAAGCTAAGGGGAGAAAGCAGTGTAAACAGTGTGCTGAGTGAGCACATTTGTGCACCACGCTCTTGCTTCCTGCATTCTCCCGTGATCATTTTGACATCTAAGAATTTAGGCTCCTCCAAGGATGAAGATAAAAGTTGTCTATAATTACTCCAGATGAAGGAGTTTATTTCCAGGCCATTGCTCTGCAGCCTTCATGTTGTCCACTGCTCCAGGCTTCTTCCTAATATAATGTTAGGTTCCAATTCATGGCTTCCAAATTCACTCGCCATGTGTCATCGGCATTCAGTTTCGTTCAAGTTAAGAGAATCAAAGTCATGTTATAGTTTTAAAACCTTACTGGTGTAGACCGCCTCTATCATTTCACTTGGCCTTAATTCTGCAGCGACACACCAGCCATTTCGGAGGTACGGCCAAAGCTAAGGCTCCATTTAATCATTCAGCACAGCCATGTGTAGCTGCCTTATATAAGCATTCCATTTACAGAGGACAAGTGCAGTGTGATGATGATTTCCTGTAGCAAATTCTAAATTAGTTTTTAAGCAGAGCCTTCACATCTGTTAGATTAGCTTTTAGACTGAGAATCCAGAGTACAAACTATCGCACTATGATAAGTACCCTAGCGCGGATGACTAATTTCTGAAGTCTAGATAATTTACCTTGTGAAAGCTGTGGTAAAAAGTTGACACAGGTATAGAAAGATTTTATATGTATGTATGCATGTATGCATGTATGTATGTATGTATGTATGTATGTGTATGTGTGTGTATATATATATATATATATATATATATATATATAGCCATACTGTGTTCATCTTTTTTTATTCTGATCCAATATCACATCTGCTTTCCAATAACAGCATCCTCTTCTAGGGACCACAGCTAACTCCTATAGATACGTTCAACCAAGACAAGAAAATACTACCATGTACTTATGGATTTGTTCACAAGGGCTTTTGTAAGAAAATTCTATGAACAGTAAGCAGTGAACTATGAATATGGTTATCCATTGTTCCACAGAGGAGACATTTTAAATAGAGATGACAGCACATTTTATTTAGAAGTTCTGAGAGATACACATTGTCTACAATCTACCCAAGCTTGAGGTGATGGCCTCCACTCTCAGTGTGCATTGGCTGAGATTTTTCTTTCTTTTTTTTTTTTTTTTTTTTTTTTTGCCACTCAAGAAATTAGTTTTATAAAATATTTTAGCACATAATAGTAAATATTCAAATATTTCAAATTTTCATGTGTAGATATTTTTATTGTTTTCTATGATTGATAAATGAAAATAAAAGTTGAACTTGAAAATATTATATACACTTCTTTTTTATGTAAACAAAGCAAACTGAATTCTTTTTTTTATTTAAATTAGAAACAATCTTACTTCATATATCAATCCCAGTTCCTGCTCCCTCCCATCCTTTCATGCCCCCTACTAATCCCCATCCTTTCAGCTCCCCAGGGAGTGTGAGGCATTCCATGGGGGGAATCATCAAAGTCTGTCACATCATTTGGAGCAGGGCCTAGGACCTCCCCCATGTGTTCAGGCTGAGAGAGTTTCCCTCTATAGGGAGTGGGCTCCCAAAGTCCATCCGTAGACTAAGGATAAATATTGATCCACTACCAGAGGCCCCGTGGGGGGCACAGGCCTCCTAACTGACACCCACGTTCAGGGGGCTTGGTTTGGTAGCTGGTCATAGATATAAACAGCTCTAAAGGAGAACCTATGTTGTCTTGTTTAAGTTGCATGTTTAATCTTGTATGAGACAGAGGACCCTGACAGTTGTGTATTGTGTTCTCGATTTCTCTGGTTTTGTCATGGAACATTTACTAATTGTCATATATATTTGGGCATTTGCAAACAACTAAATCATGATCCCTGCCCTCCAGAAGATTATGTTTTGAAAGGTGACAAGTAAGTATCTGGTAATAGAAGCACTCACAAGACAAATTCATCAGCATGGGTAATGGGATAAAGTATAAGCCAGCCAACCACCTTTGAAAGAGTGACAAAAAGGAGATAAAAGAATATTTCAGATGATTAATTCATACAATAGCTAAAACTAGTTTTTATTTTTACTGCTACCTCTTGCTAAAATGGAGTCTGTAGTTAAAATGAACTATTTTAATATTGCCTAGCATATTAATACATTTTTATAAAGATTAATCAACTTGATGAACAATTTACATTACACTATTTATAAAGTGTTTTGCTAATTTACCCCAGAATGCAAATTTGATCAGATCACATCTGTGCTTAAAGAAAGTTGATAAGGTTACATTGACTAGGAAGTCTAAAATTAATTTGAAATAAACTTTCCCTGTGTTTGTATGAAACCATACGCCTACCAGATGAGCTGTTGGCAACTGATGTCTGGTGGAATTGGGGAGAGTCAATTTTCCTCAGGGATGTGAATGCTGAGGACTACCTGTGCTCCAGTGGATGATCATATGCCTATACTCATACAGGTATCACTGAGTAGACTCATTCAGCTTAAAAAGAAAAAAAGAACACATGAAGTTGGGAAGGAAAACTAGTGGTCTGATGAGGGAGACATCGGAGAGAAAAGAATTCCAGGAGATTTGATCAAAGCACATTATATGTACACATGAAATTTTCAAACAATAAAAAATATAATAAAGCCCACTTGTATATTGCCTTGAGTATAGCATGTAGATAAAAAAATTCAGCTCAAATCCTGCTTTTGTTGATGAGGTTTTATTGAAATATAAAAAAGAGCAAAATATGATAAATTTTAAATAAAAGAAATTATAATTTCTTTCCACCCACGAGGCACCTTTGCTGGTCTTATAGTCAGCCACTTCCGTATTACAATTTATGCTCTACTAATTCCAACTATTTGTGTTTCCAAACACAGAAATGACATGCATCTGTGCATATGTTCCTACAGGCTATTCTACTTGCCTAGAAAATATCTCCCTTTCACTACAACTTGCCAACTTTTCTTATCTTGCAACATACAGCTCATATATAATCTCCACTAAGAATTATTTTAGTTCTGGAATAATCCATATCTTCCTTCTTTTGTGTTCTCCTCATTTATATGAATTATCTCCCCAAATATCCCCAGATTGTAAGATAATGGGTAGGACAGGCAGGAGTGGACATTAATTACAATCATGTCTTATTAATTAGCATTTATATAAATATAAATATTCAAGTAAGTTGCCTGGAGGTGGAGGTGAACACATTTGATCCCAGAAGTCAGGCTGCATAGGCAGGTAGATCATGTGAGGTTGAGACCAGCCTGGTCTACACAGCTAGTTCCTGGATGGCCAGAGCTACACAGAGAAACCCTGCCTTAAAAAAATATGCAAGAAATATTGACTAGAGTGAACTAATATCAGGTATTCATGATGTCAATGTAATTTATGGTCTTAATGACATGTAACAATTATCTGAGCAGGTATGCAAAATTATTTTATTGGCTAAGAAGGATATCACTATATTGTATTATATATTAACATATGTATGTGTATGTATGTAATTATGTATGTATGTACATCTACACATGCACATATGTATCATGGTGCTATGGATTATACCTAGGATCTTATACATGCTCAGCAATTGCTCTACCTCTGAGATAAACCCAGGCATTGTTAGATCGACTCTTGAATGATGATGCTTTGCTGACCTGCAAAATGTTTAAGTAACTGGCAAATTGAATGCATTAATAGTACTTTAACGGAGCTACATAAAGCCAACAAATAAATCTTTCTTTCACTCACTTATATTTTAAGTCAAATACTGCTATTTGTAGTTAATATAAATTCAAGTAGTTTCATGAGACTTAATATATAAAATCATACCTATGCTATCATTAAAGAGAAAATATGTTACATATTGATTTATTCAGCCTTGATTCTTAGATCAATTTGAAAGTATATGTAAATCAAAATAAAAATAAGTGGTAGCTTCTAACACTAGATCCCAGAAAATCAGTGGGTAGCATGACCAAGTTAGTGTGTTAAACTACACAAGACATGCGGGGTTGTGAGATTCCCATGCAGTTAGATTAAGAAAATAATAAAAATGAATGAACTTCCTGCATAACAGGAATTACTTCCAAGGTGGTGCATTTTTCTTCAAAGTGGACCTGAATGTTGTGTAATAAAAAGGAGTATATATGCCTTCTAATACATATAAATATAGATAGGCACACTCATGTCTTCCTTTGGTAGTGAAAATGAAGCAAGAGAAGTCACTCTGAGAGTACTCTGATATTTGGGATATTATGAAAAATAAACGCATATTATCCATGCTGTGTTTCAGCAATGACAAATTGCAGCTAAATATATTAAAAGATAATGACATTATTTTGCATTATGGTTTTTCACAAGTCAGTCTCATAATGGGTCTCAATCCTCTACAGCATTTGAACACAACATTTAAAGTGGGGGAAAAGGTTAATCAGAAAAAAACATATGTATTCTGATTTTTCATGTCTGTGAGGAGATAGGCTGTCACTATTTAATTATTTTTGTGTGAATTTGTGCACTGGTAAAACAGCTACTATTGAATGGCTTGATGAAAATGTGAATGTAACCTTCTCCTTGGGTACAAGTTCGCATTTGAAGACCTACTTAGCATAACACTGATTTAGATGTGAAAATTACATTGCTTATCAAGAAGTCTAAGTTTAAATTTGCTCTCAAGAACTTTAAAAGTTAAGTTGACTTATAAAATCAACAGAACTAAAATAGCTAGTAAAAAATTGGGAATAAAGTGCATTTAAGCTCCTCCGTACTTCTGAATTATGAATTGTTTGTTCCTGTCGTGGAAATGAGATGATGTGAGTTTTACTGTCTACAGTTATCCAAAAGTCTTTCATTAAAATAATTTTCCAAGGAAAGTAAGCAAAAATGGAAGTTTACATATATTATTGCTGCTATTTGATAAAGTACTGAAAGAGAACTATACTCAGCGTGCTTTATAAATATGCATTTTGATTAATGCAGAAAGATCCACATGTGCAGTCTATCAGAATGTTAAGGCTAAGAAGCTCCCTAAAGACCTACCAAGAAATATTTTTTTTTTCTAATGAGACCCAAATCCACAGGGTTGTGTGACTTGCATAAAAGAGTTAATTACAACCCTAGGAACCTTATATAATGATCTCTAGCCCTGCCCCTTCTCTGATATTTAATAATGTTTTCTCCTGCTGGTCTCCCCTGATTTTTCTTCCCTACCCACAGTGACTCTGTACCGTCTAAGCAATGATCCACAGGTGATATGATTTTGGGTCTTCTAATGAACATAAGCATCATATGGCTTGCCAGCTCTCGCTATAAGATTATACAGAAGATGTTCAGTAAGGAATACCTCAGTAACTGTCTACCTTCCTGTTGTCCAAAAGCCTAATACAGATGAAATGTCTGAACCTTTTATGAGGCGCACTGGGGAATAACTCACAAATAAACATAGCTGAAGCTTTCCATACATTTGCAAACAGAAGGTTTATCTATCACAGTCAATACTTCTCCCAGGCACCCCCAAGTCTTCGCAAATTTAACCTTCTGCATGCAACATAGCCATGCTCACCCAGATAGTTAAAGCAGGAAAAGTCTATGTCACAGAGATAAACTTTGTCAGCATTTAAACATCAAGCATCCCTGTCCACTGAAAGGAAATAAAGAAGTAAAAATAAAAATACTGTAAATATATATGAGATTCTTTTAGTAGCTTTTATTCTGAGTTAGTCTTAGTAACCTATTGATGTTGGCTAGCCAGACAAGAATAAATACCGATGCAGGTAGTTATCATTGTCATGAATTAAAAGCAACAATATAATAAAATAATCATCTAGTGTGTTCACTCCTTAAATATCCAGCAATTTAAATAATTTGAATTAGCACTTGTTTAAAACATTTTTTAAAATACTTCTATTAGAATAGTGTCATTTGTTTTATTAAGGTCTGAAGACAATTATGAGTTTTTAAAATTATAATTCTTATTTAATATTCTATGTTGAAAATATTACTATGTTAGCCTTTCCAATCTTCACACTTCTTCGAGCAGACAAAGAGGGATCAAGGCAAGTGCCTTGCTCTATTTTATTTCCAGCCAAAATGAATTAATAATATCAGAAGAAAAAAAAAGGCACTCTTACTTTGAATATTTACCCTGAATCATCCCAAACCTGAGTGTCACTAGGAAAAAAGAGTTTATTTACAAAACATGTTGAAGAGGATGACTTTGTTTAGGGTACATACGTAAACATCTTAGCATTTCTGTGATAGACTTATTTGAATGAAGGTGTCCCCTGGCCAGCATCTGGAACCCACTCCTCAGAGATCATCAGGAACTGTGTCTTGGGGTTGAAGAAGGGGATATTTTGATTTGGTGACTACATCCTCATGAGAAGAGTTGGGAATAGAGCATGCAGTCCTTACTGAGGCTCTCCTGTTTCCTAGGTGGGAGGCGAACAGCGTCACTCTTAGGCATCATACCACAGTCTCCTAGCCTCTTATTTCCCTAAATTTGTAAGAGCTTTGATTTATAAGTGTAGTTTTGACCATGTGGGTTATATTACCACTAGCTTTAGTCAAATCAACCATGTCCAAAGAGCCATACTGCATTGTTTCCTCCAGGCTGCCAACTTTGTCTATAAAACCACGTCATTAGTTAATATTATTTTAAACTTGCGACATTAAGCCTGTTTGTATGTCATACAACACACAACACATTGACTGCGAGAACTGATACAAGTAGGATTTTGCTTTCTTTGGTTTTGATTTCGGTGGTAAGGAGAACTGAACCTAGAGCTCCATCACTGAATTATATATCTTGCCTTTGGGGCGCATTTGATTTGAGGCAGAATCTCTCTCACAAGTCACCAAGACTGGCCTTCAACTTGACATCCCTCTTCTGCAGCCTGTCGCTTTGAAAATTTGAACTACAGGTATTTTTATATTATGGAGAAAGGCCTTTTCTATCATCGTCATTTTATGCAAAAGATAATTGCCACCCCCAGGTCATTTCATGAGGGTTGTCTGGTTTGCAAAGACTGGTGTGAATATGTGAGTGAGTTCAATGCCATCTGAAAGATGGTCAATGACAAGAAATCACCTTGATAATTGTTTACCCCAAATTCAGCATGCTTCAACTGTCTATTAAAGGGAAGATTTTTGTTGGTGTTTTCATTAATTATAAAGGTAGCACTCCCAAAAGATGTGTGGTGACTTGAGTTCAGATCACCAGAAAACACCTAATGTTGGGTACATAGTTCAAGTAAATAGTCTCGATGTTCCTGTATTGAAGTGTAAAGCGGTGACAAAACAATTTCTGGAAGTTTGAAGGTCTAGTTAGCCTAGCGTAAGCAGCAATAAGCACCAAAAACCCTCTGTATCTTATAAAGTAGAAAGCATGAACTGACATCCAATGCTCTCTGACCTCTATACACACACCCTGGTACTCACGTGCATATCTGCACATGCCACACGCACACACACACAGGCAACACACACACTCACTCACACAATGTATATGTTGATTATATGACATATAAAGTAATGTATGCCATTCATTCAATTGTAGTCTAAATTTATATGTTTTCTGTATAATAAGAAAATGGTTGAAAACAAATCATGTTATTTTTTTTTTTTTTTTAACTAACCCAATGTCAGTACAGATCAAATATCCTCTTCTTTAAGATCGTTGGTGCTTTTGATAGATAATTCCTTAACTGGGGAAATGAAGGAGTATTATGTGCATTGTAGAATTTTCTACAGCATCTCTGGGCTTGCCTCTGCCAACAAAACTAGCAAAAATGGCAGATCCCCAGCTGCATATGAAGCTCAACTCCAGATGTTGCCAAATGTGTCCTGCAGGACAAATCTACAAAATGCTGGATTAAAGGAAGCTTTCCTGCCATGTGGTAACTGACTCACTCCATTGACAGGCCTTCTGAAAGAAAATAAAAATACACAAAGAAGTGACTTAGAAATGTGTAGGAGGCATAACCCCCACACTGAGATTAGTGACAAGAATAGTTATGGTATTAAGGGGTTACTGACAATGTTCATCACCTGAGTGTACAGAGTAACAGTAGACACCCTTACAACTTGACAGAGTGGGTATTAGTAAGAACAATAAACCCTTGAATTCTCATCCAGTATGTGTTATTTACAGCAAACCACTATGCTCATGTATTAATGCTAATATCTTCTTTATTTTTATTAATGGCCAGTGCCTTCCTTTTGATTTATTAGTTATCTTTCCAACCAGGATCAGTTTAACTACATATTTGCTTGGTTAATATCACATTTTTCTCCTTGGGGATTTACACCTGAGGTTAGGACAAGGCTAAAGGCATCTTCACATAACTCGGGTTAGGGCTGTTTACATGGCTACTTCTTTCCTTTTAACTTTTATCAAAAAAAAAAAAAAACTAAGAAATATAATAGATGTGCAGATGTGTTTCATTAATAGACAATAAATTCATATTTTTTCATACATTCCATTCTTATTTAGGAAATGTTCACCTTAACATACAACACTAAGGCCCCTTATTCCCCGAAACAGAATAAGTAAACAGAAAACTGAAATAACTGCATCCCAAATCTTTGCTTTAATAAAGGCTATTTATGTTTTAACAAAGTAAATGAAGATTTCCAATTTATTTATTCATTATTTATTTATTTATTTGTAGAAATCTTCCACTGGCAAGTAGCTCTCCAGTGTAGTTCTCCATGGACACAAGAAATGTGTCTCAGGTGAATCTCTCCAGTCTCTACCGAATATTTTATCATTTTATTCTCCTGTACCTCAAAGAGTTGAGGTTAAAAACTTGTTTTGTTTTGTTTTTTTCATTTATTTGGCTAGTGAGTATAATAATCATCACAATAGCACACTCATCTGCATACTGATTGATTGTCCCCAAAATGTTTTTTTTTTCAAAGGACAGTTGGGAAGGAACAAAAGAAATCTATGTCTCATTAAAGCTTGATATATTCCAGTTAGGATTTTCCCCCAAAAAGAATGTATTTGGCAACTGTGACAAAAGGAGAGTAGTTGAATAAACCGTGTTGAACAGCCATTAAAATTAATCAAAGAATTTTTAATGACAACTAAAAATGACTGTCGTGACCTCCATGGCTTCAACTTGATCAGGCATATTGGGAATGAAGAAATGGCTGACATGTACAGAAAAGCTGGGGTGGGCGGGCCTTCTGCTCAGGCAGAGGTACAGCAACAGCCCAGACTCAGCGCTATTTTCACATAAGATTGAACAAGAAGAGGGATTAGCTGTTCTTGGTTGGGAGTCTCTGCCGGGGGAGGAGAGCGAGTACTCTCAGACTATCCTTATAAAATCTTGGGTATTATGCTTCATACTTAATGCATACTGTCTACATTCAGACTAGGGGAAGGCCTTGCTGTTCTCTGGATCTAAAGCCCATGGAAACATATACACATTGGCTTATGACCCCATCCATTCTTCATATGTGAGAATATGAAATATTTATACAATTTTGATGCAATATTTCTTCCACCTTAGAATTTAACAAAAAGTGCAGCTAGTACGTGAAGATGACAGCCACATTTATTTGTGATATTTTACCTTATGAATAGTCTTTAATTTTTAAAATATATTTTATAGTGCTAATATTTCATAACTTCATCACTAATTCTCCAAAAATCACAGAATGGGGAGATGTAAAACTGAGCAAAATGCTTTCTGTATAAGTGTGAGGACCTGTGTTTATAGCTCAAGAATCCATGTAGAAAGGCAAGCGTGGCTCCATTGGTCTGTAACCCTAGTATAGAAGATGCTTAGACAAGTAGCTCACAGGTAACCAGCTGAGTGAGGTTCTGTGTCAGTGAGAGACTCTATCTCAAAAAAATAAAGTGGCCAGTGACAGAGCAATACAACAAACATCCATTTACACAAGTGCACATAACCACCACAATAATACCAACACATTGTTTCATTTACATAAATACAGTCAAGTTTATCAACCCAAGGTTTAAAATAATCATTGTTAGCCATTTTTAGGAGAGGACAATGAGGAATTATGAGTGAGTGAGTAAATGAATTAATGAATGAATGGGCACAAAGTTTCAGTTAAGCAAGATGAATAAGCCCTTGTAATTTTCTGTTCAATATATTGGCACACAATTATGTGTTAAGCACTTAAAATTGTTCAGAAGTTAGTTACCATGATTTGTTCTTATCACAAGAAAATATGCATTTAAATATCATCAACTTGAAGTATAAAAATTGGAAAGTAATTCACATGTTACTTATTAGTAAAACTGTTAATTTCTGGGATGGGGAAATTGCTAGGTCAGTAGCAAAATACTAGCTTTGCAAACATGAAGATACAATTTCAGTCCAAGAGCCCATGCAAAGTGCAAACGTGGTGGTATGATCACAAACACTTGAAATCCTACTACTGGAAAGTACATGAATTTCTACTAGAGCTCACCATTTGTTCTTTGTAGCAGACACTGCACACTCCACTTGCAAATATGTACATCACATTGTCACATTTTAGTTTGGAATACAATGGATTCAGATGGATCCCCAGGCATTGTTGTCAAGCCAGCCCAGCCTACTTATTGAATTTCAGGCCAATGAGAATTTTTCCCAAAAGCAAGTTTAACAGGACCAAAGGATTGTCCCCTGGCCTCCACACATACATAAGTTTAAATGTATATGTTCACTCATGTGCACCTATACATCATACATAAACACACTCACATATACATATACACAACATGCATTGTGAAAATCGTATATTATTTGAATATTGGCTTACCCATTCAGATGTGTATGTTAGTTTTAGTTCCAATTCCCCAACATACTGTTCTTTGAGAAATGCTAAGACAAACTCAGCACCATACCATTTTATTCCTTTGTGGAACTGGGTATATGTAAGGGCTATGAGACCAGCTCCAGCTTTACCCAGGGTACCAAAGGTGAACCAAAGGAAGAAATACAAGATTTCTGTAGTAACTTCACACACAATTTAAAGGGTCATGCTCTCTTTCTTGAGCTCTTCGTTGTTCTTTCTGTACTCTAATGATCCTGACCTACTTCTAACTTCTCTGTTTCTTCTTCTAGTTTCATCTTGTATTCTAAAAAATATCTGCTTCTTCAGAAGACTTGATGTGGTTAAAAAAAATTCATTCATTGGTCAAAAACATATTCCTAGAGCAACTGATAAGGAACTCAGTAATTTACCATGGCAACAAAGGGTCAAGACCATAGGAACAAAACCATGACCAGACAGGGAGGGTACAGTGCCCAATGACAATTCTAAGACACAGATCTGTTGTTGGTAGACTGGCAAGTGAAGAATAGGCATGCTTTAAGATTAATGTAAGGTTAATTTGGGACAGAAATTTCCTATCTGCTGATAGAATGAATCCTGGACACTCGTGATCTCTATCTCTCTGAGAGCTATGGCTCCACAACTTTAGACATGCCATAATTATTGTCCTTGGGCATCTGTGAACATTTCAATTAAGATCTCTTTGCCTGGATACTAACATTGACCAACTGTCTGTCAAGAAAGATAATTGCAGAGGGGCAGACTTCTAAGTTTATGCAAAGACCTGGTTGAGAGAGTAAGGGTGCTGAGTGAGATTACTTTCTTGTCAGAATCACGTATTGCTGAGGGGGGAGTTGTCCTATATACCAGTGTATTGGGGAATGTGTGATCATTTAATGATTTATACATTGCTTTATGGATAAATCCTACCATAGAAAGGCAGCACTGTGGCTTCACAGGGAATTTACAGTAAGGACAGTGATTATTCATAAAGCAAGCACTCCCAAAGCCCTGCGTGTGGTCCTCCTCCATTGGATGACCCTGATGGGCTAGCTTCATGGTTTTGTCTGCTGAGCTCTCACTGCATAATTCTGCTGTCCATGGCATATGTACACACCCACTGTCTATGGAATGGATCTGACTTGCGTCCTTGTCACTACTCATCTCTCCCAAGCTCGGTCACGATATTGCTCTTCTGAAGCATCAGAGGCTTGGACCAGCTGAGAACCTGTGGACAGTGCAGCTATAAATAATGATTTCTCAAATATCATCCTATTAATTTAACTTTTAAAAGAAACGGTAAAACTGTGTGAATAGAAACATTTTCTGATGCTAGTAATACTACTGAAAAGAAAAAACCCTAAACCTCTACATTTCACATGCATAAAGTCTATATTTGGAATGCCACATGCAAAGAAGTAGCTTAGTATTCCTTGGGATTCATATGTCACAGCATATACAACAGTTTGAAGAACACAATGCTCCTAGTGAGCATATTTAAAATTGTATTCTTTATGGCCAGTGAGAAGTATATCTGGAGCAAAATGATACTTTATTAATTTTCAAAGTAAGTAATTTGTGCCTTCACCCATCTCTAATACGGACCTATGTGCAGCCTCCTATGTCACAGCCATACACAAAATCCATTAGCAAGCACGGCCCTCACAGTGTCACCTTCCAGGTTTGAATGGAATGTGTGGGGATTATTCGTGTTAAACATACTTTGAAGTGTAGCGTTATCCCTTCTGATAAATGGTAGGATGTAATGAAAAGAGATGGTCCCTTGGCTTTAGAGACAAAGCAAATTCCATGTTTATTTAATGAGTGATTTGAGATGGTTACTTAAGCTTTTCAAATCTCCCTTTGCCGCCTCACAATGGGTGCTGTGATGTTCACCACACTGGTTTGTCATGGGGATTAAACAAAATGTAAATAACAAGATGTGCGGCAGTGGTTGACTCGAGGCAAATACAGATATTAGCCGTTATTATTATTATTACTGTTGCTGTTGTTCGGGTTTCTCCATTCTTCACTGTGGCTCACGCCACCACTGCATAGCCGTTTCCTACATTTTCATCTCTAAAATGGATTTTATTATCCAGCATATCCCTATTTTTTAACAACAACACCCCACACATATTTTTAGTACTTATTAAGCCTTAAATATGGGGTCTTGATGTTCACAAAGAATAACTATGGTGTTTAAAAAGAATTGTTTAAAATATCATTGCCCACACTGGCAGGAAAGGTCCTTTGCCATGCCTACCTTCACAAAGGGCAGGATATAGGGCTGTGAAGCCTGAAATAGCTTGAAGGAAATGAGCTGCGTGGGTGCTATTGCATCCTTAACTTTGCAGATGAAGGTCTGGGAACTGTATGAAAGAGGCAAAGTAGTTCCCCATTACCACTCACAGGCAACTGGTAGCTAAATCATGCCTGATCAGAAGGAAACTCATTAAAGTCTTCTTGTATTGGGTTATGTAGAGAGTGGTGAATCTATTATTTATTTCCTCATTAAAAGTTCTATTTGTTCAATGACTTAAGATGACAAATAAAATTTGTAAGTATTAGTGATCTCCATCATGAAATTGTGAACTAACTGAGCAAAATTTGACTATGTACCTGTGCCATGTTTTCATTGACAATTCTCCAGTTGGTTGGCATCTAAATTTTCATCTCCTTGCTTTAGTAAACATTGTAGCAATAAACACAGATGTACCAGTGTCTTTGTGGTAGGATATAGAGGCATTTGGCTATAGCTTAAGGATGGAAAAAGTGAAATTATGAAATTTGGAGGGTTATAGACGGAACTTTAGAATATTGTATTATATGCGATGAGGCAGTACCAGAAAAAGACGTTTCATGTTCTTTCTCATATGCGGATCCTAATTTCTTATGTCTGTGTCCATGTAAATAAGGAGCCATGAGAACAGACATAGATAATGAAGCAGAAAACAGAAAACAGAAAAATAAATGGGGAAAAGTATAAAAAGTCACACATAATGTTAAAGCCTAAAGAGAAAAGGAGGTAGACAAAAAAAAAAAAAGTAAGGGGTACGGGTAATGAAACAACAAAATCAAATTTTGCTTGGAAAATGAAAACGGCTTATTGAGGACTCATTTTTTGAAAGTAATTAAACATTTTAAAATGTTAGAAATGCAAGTTGTTAAGAACACCATTGAAAAAGAAAATTATGCACATTGCACACTACCCTATACTTTGTCACTTCTGTGACAAAAGCAGTTAATTCCTGTGTTCCTTACATTGTCAAGAGTATACTGTATCAGGACCTTCTAGAGACATCCTTTGAACTTAGAGTAGAGGATACTTAAATAATCAGGGATACAGAACATACTAGGATGATACTTTCTGTTATCAGCACATTTTTTGAAGGAGAGAAAACCAAGAAAATCTCAGATATGAAAACAATTTTTTTTAACTCTAATGGAAAAATCTGTAATCCCAGATACTCATTAATTAGGCTGAAGTAAGAGTGTCTTAGTTGAGATTTCTTTGCCGTGAAGAGATATCTTATAAAGGGAAATGATTTAATTGGGTGGCTTACATTTTCAGAGCATTAGTTCATTATCCTCACGGTATGACAGGACAATGTGAAGGGAGACACAGTGCTGGAGAAGCAGCCAAGTGTCCTACATCTTGACTTAGAGTCAACAGGAAGCAAACTGAGACACTGAACATGGCTTGAGCATATATGGGACCTCAAAGCCTGCCTGGACAGTGGCACAACTTCCCTTTCAAGTCATTACAAAGAGTTTCCCAAGTTCAGGCTATCCTTGGGTTATAGAGTGAGGAGAAGGTCATTTTAGATGATGTAATCATCCTCTGCTGCTAGTGTTAGAGTGCTTGTCTAGCATATAAGTGAATTTAAATTCAAGTCAAATATGGAGTAAGGAGGCAGAGTGAGGGAGACATAATTTGTACTCCAGAAGAAAAATGAAAAAAGACGAGATGTACTGAATCCAGGAAGTAGAATATGTCCATTTTTCAGTTATATGTAAGTAATATCATTTTGTTATTAAGAACAGAAGGCAAAAGCCAGCAAGCGGCTAAAGGGGTAAAGGAGTTTGATGACCTGAGTTGAATCCCCCCAGACCCATGTGTTGGAAAGAGAGAATGGAGTCCTGCAAGCTGTCCTGGGACCTCCACACAGCAGCTATGGCCATATGCATCCAACCACAAACACAAATAATACGTAGATAAACTTAATGGAAATTCCAAAATTAATCAGAAAGAAAGGTACCTGATACTTAATGTACAGTTGAGTAAAAGCAGTTAAAACAGGTATTTTTGGGAAAAGATGCCTGAGTGGCAGCCTCTTGGGGCATTAACATCATATTAATATTCATCCTATCATGTTAATTTTACTTTCTCTAAATTATATCGTCTTATTGGCTGACAAGAATAAGTGGGTTGGCACAGAATTACAATAACTTTGATAAAGAGAAGAAGAGAAATACAAATGGTAAGAAATACAATCAATAGAGTAACTTCTTAAAATTGAGATAAAAAAAATTACTTGGAAAACTAGTCTTTTATAAATGCCCTTCTGTGTTGCCTGTCATCAAAGCCTTTTGACATAGCACAGCATGGTGTCAGTGAATATAATAATTTATGCAAAGTGTTGATACTGTCAGAAAAGCTATTAAGTATATTGTAGTTCTAATATTGGAAGGACATTTTGAGTGACTATTGGTGAAAGATTGCCAAAACTCCTCTGAGATATACTGATATATTAGAAGTTTCAGGGCAGATAGTTCAAAGCTCATTTGTATGCCAAGATAAAGAAGATAAATACCCCTGTATATCCAAGGTCCATAGACTGCAGTGTAGTCCATTTCTGCCATAAAAAAAAAATCTTCTCAGTACTAATAAGCGACTGTGCAGTACTTAATTGCAGCATAGCATCTCAAGGGCTAAATGATGTGGACGAATCCTATCGTGAAACAGCACTGTTCTGTAGAGTTTACACTTCCACCGTGCATTGTACACCATTCCCCAGAGAAGGCTTGGATTCTCCTCAAGGCACAGATGCCCTCTCTCCCCTCCTTGTTTCGCCCAAGAACTTCTTGCAGTATATTTTTCATAAGTAATTATGAAATATTTAGCTGATCAAGTGAATTAAATAAGCCAATAGAGAAAAATGAGCAAGAAAAGTCTGTTATCCTATCTTTAATAAACCAGGTTCGAATAAGCCCATTTTTCACAACTGTTACACATTTGATTGACTTTACTTCAGTCTAGATGAAGGAAAGAATAACTGAAGCTTACAAATCCCTTAGCAATTTTGGAAAGTTTTCAAAGTCCAAGTTCTTTATGAAGTCTACCAATAAAGATGTACAAGTCTTTCAAATGGGAAATATGATACTTGGGCTTCTAAATGCCTCTGAAACTAAGTAACTTTCCTCCTACAATCGTCTTCTAATTTCTGCTTCTCACAAAAAGTTTTGCAGGTAACATTGCACAAAGTGGCAACACCAGTGCATACTGTGGGGGTTTGTTCGGGTTCCCGATCCTTCCCAACCAGCCACAGAACCTAAAACATGTCGCCCATCTTTTCAGGACTCAGTACCCCATCTGCTTGGGCAGGGTTGGAAAGGCGGATTGACTGGCACGTTAACTACTTTTGTAACATTGTGACCAAAATACCAGACTCAGACAAATTAGGAAAGACTTGTTTTGACTTAGCTTCAGAGAGTTTCAGTCCAAGACAGTGTGGGTAACAGGGCAAATCAACCCTGTCCATGACGGCAGCTGCAGGATACAACAGTTATTTGCAGCATGGCAGATAAGAAATAGAGAATCACACAGTTGACTGCGGATAGTGTCAAACCTTTGAAGACTCATCCAGTTACCCACTTTTTCTGCTACATCCTACCTCCTGACAGTTCCACCAAAAGCAGTGCCAGCTGGGGGAAAAGTGTTTAATACATGCCCACTGGTGATACCTAAGGTTCCAACCATGGTAACAGGAAAACGCATCATGAGTTAATTCTGGATTAGTAGCAGAAACTTGAGAGACCCTCATCCGGAGCACAGAGTACGGATACTGACAGTCAGCAAAGATGGTGAGGATCTGCCATAAGAAGCACACAGCAGTGCTCTTATAGATGATCCATAGCAGTTCCCCGAACTGAGCTGTTGTGGGAAAATTTTATTCAGTCCTGACGTAAAACCAACAATGATACCGAGAGACTAAAAATCCCCCGCATGAACCCCCCTGGCTCTGTGTCTCTAGCATAATCCTCATAGGTCCACAATCTTCTTGACATCTGTAGAATCATTTCATCTTAATATATCATTCAAGCACACCATGTGAGTGAGAAGGTAGACTGCCCATCACATCTGCAGATTCACTTTCCCCCTTAATGGAGAAGATTATAACGGGCCCTTGAAACTAAGGCCCAGAAACCCCTGAGGCTGTCTCACACTCCTCTGTTCATACTTAGTCTACAATGTATTTCTCACATCTAAATCTATTTCGTGGTGAACAAATGACAGGGTGTTTCTGAGAGGGGAGAATGAGAAAATAGCAAAAGGAGAGAAAAGAAAGAGGAGACACATAAAGGAATTAAAAATCCATCCACATGGCCGTGTAGAGGCCCAAGAAGGATGAAACTTTGATCCCAGGCCATTGGTGTGCTCAATAGATATTTTGTCAATGACCTAAATCTCAACCTTATTTTCTGTTTGCTTTTGTTTGACAGAGGTCCTTAACAATGTATTCCAGGTTAGCCCCCAAATTCTCTATGCTCCTGCCTTAGTCTTCTGAGTGTTGGGATTGTATACACCATGGTGACTGGTCCTATATTGCTTAATTTTAACTGATTTAAATGTAAGTGTAAATACTCCCAGTGGTGGGTGTGCACAGTGTGACTGCATAGCACAGTCACAGAGGGATAATTTCCCCTGCCCCAAAAAAGCATTTTCACAGGAACTCTGACACCTTCTAAAAAGGAAGTCTGCACTTGCAGCCGCTGTCCTATCAAAGAAAATTCAAGAAATAATTTACCTGAAAAAAAAAATCTCTTTTTAACCTGAAACAAAATCAGCCAGTTCAGTGCTGTTTTTAGTGTATTTGTAGGCTTTGCTTTTCAATTTAAAGGAAGTATGTTTTGCTTAGCTGTAGAGGTGAAGATTAAGTATTTGCCATAATCTTATTTCTTTCTTTCTCTCTTTCTTTCTTCCTCCCTGCCTTCCTTCCTTTCTTCCTTTCTTTTTATGTCATGGAAACTGTCATCTTTTGAAGATGACTAAATTTACCTGAAACAATCAAATAAGTGCGTTAAGCAGGAAGATATGCAGAAGTAGAAAAGGTATATAACTCTTTGGGAACAATGGTGTAAAGAATATACTGATGGCTTCATTTCCCAGGGCCTCAATACTCTGAGAAATGTCTTCGAGTTAATTCCACATATTGCAGGGTCACTGTTTTTGAGTTCTGAGATTCCCACCTTACAGTCTAGTCAAAGACTCACCCAACTCAGAGGGACTCACGGGAGGAGCAATCTGGCATCTAGGTCACCTAGTACTAAGACTTAGCCCTTAATTTCCACATAGTCAGCATGGTTCTGCTATAGGTAGACTCCAAAGCACAAAGCACATGTTTGCCACTGAATGGAAGCCATACATTCTTGCCTGGAGTAGCAAGATGTAAAGTTGAGAAGGAGGGCTAGGACTCCAAATTGTATTCCAGCCTAGAGCCTTGGTTACATTTTTTTTCCTTGAACATGCTCTCACTGGGGACTGAAGATCTCATTTAGGGTTGATTTATACTAAAGAAGACTGCTCTTAAACCAAATAACAGATATCTCTGTGTTAAAAAGTAGCATAAAGAAGTAATATTTACCACCGTATATGCTCGTGCATAGTGTGTGTGTGTATGTGCACAAGTGTGAGAGTGCATATTTCTTCAGGCCCAGGATGGGAGGGTATGTTATCTGACCTGTCATCTCCCAGGGTCACAGTGGATCCCCCTCTGTGTCTCAGTATCCCTCGGCCTCATCTTGAACCTCCTTCAACTGCAGTACTGGCATGTGTTTCATTTCCCTGTGGAAAGTGGTTCTACAGGGCTCTGTGAGCGACTTCCTGAGGTCTGTTATTTCATCCGTAAATGGCCTTTCAAAGTGTTTAGTTAGATTCTCTCTATAAGAGAAAGCCTGCTGTAATGTTTTGAAATAGTAGATATTTCTTCTTCCCACTAAGCAGTTAGGCGACGGTGTTAATTTGTACAGCTGACAGGTAGGAAGCAGATTATCCTGCAAGGAGGAAGGTGTGTGTACTCTTCCCACCAACGCTGTATCATCACAGCAGCAGGATTCTCTCATGCTTCACCTGACCAGCGGGAGGTACCTTTCTCTGTTGTTCCATTTCTATTGTGCTTTAATTATCTCTCTACATGACTGCAGTCTCCAAAATATGAAAGAAACTCCTCAAGGCAAGGAGAGTTTCATATCAATTTCTGTAACCCCAGGCCCTAGTCTGCTGCCTGGGATCTAATTATGGCAATCAATATATGCTTAATGGGGTAATAGGGTCATCATTCATTTAGCAAATATTCCCTGGCTATGTACAGAAAGGGATGTTTAATCTGAGATCTGTATAATTAATGAGAGTTAGACATATTGGAAAAAGCAAGAACAGCGAGAGATGAAGCAAATGAAATAGCAGGACTGTGACAGAGGAGATTAAGATAATCTTGTTTCAGGTCATGCTTTGGAGTTCTGGCCACTTTTGTTTGGTCAAAAAATAATTAATCAATAATGTTTACTAAGACTTTACTGTGGATTAAGGGATGAAGACACAATCCTGGCATCAAGATAAGAAAATCCAGCTGTAAACCACCGTGTATGGATACCACAGTATCCACTTTTATCACTGTGCTAATCCCAGGAGCTAATGAATGTCAATCAGCACATAATATACAAAGAAAATATGGTATATACACATACATTGTGGAATCCTACTCAAATATAAAGAGAAATGACGTAATGGCATTGCCAGTAAAATAAATGGCGTTGAAAATAATTCTGCAAGCAAGATCCAGAAAATAGAAATGCAACATCATGTACAAGGAATTTAAATTTAAATATATACAAAAACATATGTACATATGTAATATCTAATGTCTGTCTATCTATGCATGTATTATGACATGAAATGGTGAGGAAGAGGGGTAAAAGGAAGGGGATGGGAGTACAATAGAAAAATAGGATATAGGTGTTACGAAGCAGATGGGATATATTTGGCAGAGTTATGTAGGGAAACAGAACTGAGAATTAACGTCTCTTAAAGGGGACTTCCTAGACTGGTTCACAGGAAATGGTATGAGTCGTTTAACCATACACCTCTGACTGCAGGATACATGTCAAACCTGGTAGCTGAGTCCTGGAGGCTGGGTATCTCAGCAGCCCCAACCAGGTCCTGGAGACCTGGGATTCCCAAAGAGTCGAAGGTCTCCAGTCCATGCTGGCAGCCCAGAGAATCCTGATTTTAAATTCAGCAAGGGAAGGTAGCAATGGCAGGTGTTACGGGAGCAACATCAGGGTAGATAAACTTACAGGAGGCAAGGTGAGCAAGCAAGAGCAAAATCTTTTCACCCAGCCCTCCTTATGCTTAAGCCACCACAAGGAAGGGGACTCGAAGTCAACGTGAGTCTTCTCTCTCCAGCTAAGTTAATCAAGACAAGTCTTTGCAAGGCATCCACACATGCTGATGTAATCTCGATAAGCCCTCAACATTGTGCCCATAGACTTAAGTTATATGGGAATCTACACTTTATGCATCTGTCATTCAGTATTTCTCCACCATACAGGAGTTAGCTGGGACTAGAGAGGAGGCTGGTAAAAAGAAGAAAGGAAGGGAATAGGGGCCAAAAATTAAAAACAGAGTCCTAACAAGACACATCCCTTCATGCTCTGGTCAAAAGGTAGTCAAATAAATAGCAAAATGAAACACACACACACACACACACACACACACACACACACACACACACACAAACCCAAACCAAACAAACAAAAAAGTCCTTAGTGATATCAGGCTGTGTCTTCTTGAGTAATCAACACTAAGACCAGTACAATGGCAGCCTGGAAAGTAGGTGGTGCTCTATACATCACATACTTTTATGGAAATATGACATTAGTAGGAAAGCAAGGGATAACCCCCCCCCCAGGCTACTATAAGTGGGCTTAGACTTCTGCGGTAGTTGAATGTAGCAGCGAAAGTCAAGTTTCCGGTAATTAATAGGGTCTTGGCCATACCCCAGGAGATAAGAAGACCCAATGTGTCCACAGAACAGAAAGAAGGGGCGGTGATAAGAAATGAGACTGGAAATTTTGGGAAGACCATGCCTGTGTATAGCTTTATGAGCCTTGTTCCTTGATTTTGCATTAATTCCATCAGTGGTCCAAACTATGCGAGTAAAGTGCTACAGGCCAAAACCTTGTCCATGTTGGTAGTTATAAGCTTGGGTGAGGCGAGAAGTAAGTGTATCTTCTCTATTTAAAAGCCTTGCTATGCACACAGTGTAAAGGACAAATCTAAGGCAGTAGTAGAGAGTACTTGAGCACAAGAATTAGTGAGATGTGGCTGAAATCCAAAGAGACATGTGGCAGCTTGCACTGGGCTGTGGTAATAGAGTGGAAATCGGCAGAATGACTGAAGAATTATTAGAAGATGAACTCTACAGGAATTGCTGTGAGTTGGATATAAGCCTTGATGGGAAAATACCCTGGTCTTCACTGTCTGGCCTGAGAAGCTCTCCAGCAATGGCTTGTGCCATATTAGGAACTGGCAATCAGGTTTGAGTACAGCATCGCAAATACGATTTATTTTTAAACCTTGAATTGGAAATGACTAAGTTCCCAGAATATAAGAGTTCCAAAACTGAGTGTGGATGGAGCCGGTGACTCATATTAAGCACCACGCAGGGCAGGTAAATGAGCTCTCCTAAGGCACAAACACAGAGTGTGAAGAGAGGATCGTCCAAGCCAAATCTGGGGAAAAGCCAAGTCCTGTGATTGAGGAATGGAACACAGTCTTCATGGGATACAGAGATGAGGGCCAGATAGGTCCAGGGAATACAGAAGATGGCCTTGACTAGAAACATGGCAGGAAAAGGGCATTGGGCACCAGAAGAGTTGCTGCTAAAAGTTTCCGTCTTGGATGAGAGGTCAAATATGCTCCATAAAATCAGCCTTTGTCCTGTTGTTTTATTATTTTGTTTGTTTTGCTTTGTTTTTGTCTTTGATGTAGGGGATTGGTGATGTGAGTTAAGGACTATGTGAAAGGTTAAGAAATTGAGTGAGGAAGCAGTCAGTGACATTTCCAAGTTAAATAGAGTTGGAGGATTGAGTTAGTCCCAAGTTAGTTAATTTGTTCATGTAGATATTTGCATTTCAGTCAAGACTGTTGATCAGTCTTTGATTACTGCTTATTGTATGGCATTGGATTTACTATTCTAGTCCATGGATCATTCTGGATGAGGAACTTGAGCTAAGTTCCAACATTTTCAATGGCATTCCCCAAAAACCAACACGTTTCCCTGAAAATCATCCCACATATCCCTTCTTTTGTTGTTTCTAGTGAGTTCCATCTGCTCTTTCATTTATCATCTGCCTGGTATTCTGGGATACTGTCCTTGATTGGCCTATATCATGGGTTTAATTACACAATTAACAGCTATTTCTTTGCCCCTTTCATATGATGTGCATTATTTGATTATAAAAACAATTGCTGGTTTTGTTCTGTCTGCATATGACATAGCTATCAGCTACCATCTCTTCACGGTCTTTACCCCACCACATTCATTTTTCCACTTTTGCATGCAGGTGAATGACATTTAAAACGCCAGTCAGTAAAATGCTCGCCATGAAATTTCAAAGAACTAAGTTCCATCCTTATCCTTATATAACAAGCCAGGTGTGGTGACACATTCTTTTAATCCCTTACTGGCTAGGCAAAGATGGATCCCTGGACCTTGCTTGCCATCCAGCCTAGTCTAATAAGAGAGCCTGTTTCAGTAAACAAAGCAGAAGGCACCTGTAATGATACACATGGCCTCTTCTTATACTTGCATACATGTGCCTGTGCTATCACACACACACACACACACACACACACACACACACACACACACACACACGCATATAAATGAAACCATTAGTACCTCATAAATGGACAAGCCATCTTTATGTCCATGATTTATTTGCCTTGTCAGAAATATAGTTTGTCTTGTTTAGTTTCCTTTATTGGTATTTTTTTTCCTTATTCATCCCAAATACCTTTTGTGGAGACACTCATAAGAACAGTCATGTGGATATATAAAAGTAACGTTACCGCAGCTGGGTAAGTAGAAATATGAATAAAATTAAACCTTGTCTTTTAACGATGTTATTAGGGTTCCTTGAAATAAAATTGCAGTACAGGTCAGGAGGCTTTATTTTGTCTTACTTTATTGCAAATAAGTCCTTCCCCCTAACAGTAAGATCATAGATACGAATTCTCAAGGCACACTGGTGTGAGATTTCAATACCGCTAAAGGTATTTTGCTTCCTGGGAAGCATTATTTTCATTAGATCAGAAATATTACATTTATAAACCAGCTGTTCATGAACACACATTGTAGTTGTGGATTAGATTGAGATATAGATATGATACCTGAACCATTTTGATGAAGTTGTCAGAGACCATTGATGTAAACAAGAGCTTTTGGATTGTTTTATTATATACCTCTTTTGAAATGATCCTCCATAATTGTAGGACTTATGAATTTCTGATGTATCTGGGAAATGAATCCAGTTAGGGATTTTAAGTTAAATATCAATGCTCTTTTAGATAAACTTATACTGCTTTATGTAGACAGATATTAACTGATTAAGCTGAAATAAATAAAGAGGTACATTGCTATCTTATTTTGTTTTACATTTAAATTCCTTTAAAAAAATTACTGTTTGAGAATGTCATGTTTTTATAATTGTTTTTTATCAAATACACCCAATTCCCTCTTCTCACCTATTCCCATCATCAATCTTCCTTACCAAATTCATATATTCTTTTGTGTTTAAGCAACTGAGTCCATTTATTGCTGCCCCCATGTGCCCACAGTGTAGAGCTGTCTGTTGGAGCATTCACAACCTCAGGAACTGTATCTTTGGAGATAACAGTCTTTCCTTCTTCCAGCATCCATGGTTTTTAACAGCTTCATTACTAGGGATGGGGCATTATACATCATTTTTCCTTTCCATGATGGGATTTTGTTGTTGTTGTTGTTGTTGTTTACTGGTTTGATCTTGCACAGATCCCGTGCTCCTGTGCATGATGTGACAGCTTCTGTGAGTTAATATTTGCAACTATACTGTTGTGTTCAGAAAATACTATTCCACTGTAGTCATCCACCATCTCTGGGTCTTACGATCTGCCCTCCTCCTCTTCCAAGATAGTTCTTAGGCCTTTGGATATGGGAGTATGCTACAGAAGTCCCAAGTGCTGAGAATTCTGCCCTAGTGTCTTATTCTCAGCATGATGACCAGCTGTGGATCTCTAAGTTTATCACCATTTATTTCGAATGAAAAAATTCTATGGTGAAGGATAAGAGATGCATGAATCTATGTACTTAATGATGATTAAAGAAGCTGGTTTAGTACTATGTTTATTTAGCAGAATAGTAATAATAAGTTCCTTCCTAGGGACTTACTATGTACCTAGCATGTTTCCTTGGACCTCTTCAAGATGACAAGTACGAGTTTCATTTTGTAGTATTGGCCTTAAATCCAACAAGAAGAGGTTGGTTATTTCTATAACTCCTGTGCCATTATTGTGGTAGTGGGTTATCTTGCTGGGCCTATCATTAAAACTCTGAGATTTTAGAATTATATTTGGCTATTATATATTATTCTTAGATGGTATGCTGGCTAAATGTAAGGTCTATGTTCTCTTACCTTTCACTTGGCTTCAACCCTCGAATCCTTCATGTAGCACTTATCTGAAACTTATAAGCTTCCCTCAGAAAAGCTCATAAACACAAGAAAACATATCATAGTGCATTTCACCATCCCCAAATTCACCCAGAACAAAGTTGTATTATAAAATATCTGGTTCATCTTACTTTGTGGGGATAATAGAGCATACCGCACCAACAATAACAATGCTGTGGGAATATATTGAACAGCATGAAGGTTAAAAACATCCTTTCTCCCTTTGATAAATTTCTAAATAAAACTAAAACTAGGTGAGACTTTAAAAGCAATGTTGAGTCAACTGCTTTGTTATTGGTGAAGAAAACTGTTGTTTGCTTTTTCTGGAACTCAACCAGAGAAGTTTCCTATCACCTCTTCTTGTTATTGTAAATCTCATCAATATTACAGGTGTTGTCAAGGAATAATGGGCCCTATTGAGGCTGCTTATATTTTCCATTTTAATAGAAGTTTAAGTCTTACTACTGAAAACAATAAAAGACTTGTAATTTAAGAAACAGACTGAAGAATAAGAACAGCACCGTCAAGGTCAAATCTATTATTTTCATTTTCAAACTACTAGTTCTCTTTTAATGGCACTGAGAATTTAGGGTGATGTACTACCAGCTGGCAAGTAAGCAAGTTCAACTCATTTTTTTGAGTTCCCTTAAACTCAGCCACTGACTTCCTCACAAAGATAATATAGCAGGAGATATTTTAATTTAATAATGTGGAAAATAATGTCTCATTCAGCTCCTTATAATAATTAATTTCCACCTGGGAAAATAAAGAGTGTTCTTTCGTTCTGAAAATAAAAATTTTCATTGTTTCTTATCATAGTCCTATTGTCCCTATGACTCACATTTAATTATTTTGTTTATGTAAAACAAATAGGCTTAAAGAATGTATTTTGTACAATGGTCATCTACATTTGCATATTCAATTGTAGAGTTACAGGTGGCTGTAGGTCCCACTCTCCACTACATCAATAAAACTAATGGGATGTTGGAGGCATAGCTCAGTAGGCATGAGAGCCTGGGTTCAATCTCAGCATCCCTTAAAAACTCAAGAAAATATTTATATTTATATGCATTCGTATTTGCACATTTTATTTGATGAATATGGGCTTATGATTTTGCCTTCCAGTTCATATAAAAGAGACTCATAGCAACTGTAGTGATAAATAATTTCATATTCTAAGGCTGAAGCATGATTCTTATATTGCCTGAGAAGTAATCTAATAGCAAAATATTTTCTTACTTTTCTTGTGTGTTTTCCCTCTATGATCAATAGATGTCCACAAAATGCATACTTTTCTGGAGACTCAAAAATAGGCTATTGTCTAGATAAGCAGTAGTATAGTCTCCCAGTGCCCAAGAAATCTGCAGCAAACAAGCCTCATTTCCAGCACTGTCATCTAGCTGCTCTGAGCAAATTTTTTAGCTTCTCTGAAACTCAGCCCTCTCAATGGTCAGATGAGAATAGTAATGGTACCTACTTCAGAGGGCTGTTGTGGGAATTGTTTGAGTTTATGAAAGTCAGATAAGTTCTAAATAAAAGGAATTAATGTGTGGCTTCAAGGCATGCAAATGATAGACTCAAGAGTAGGAATCAGAGCCATATATATATATATATATATATATATATATATATATATATGTAGGTGAACATTTGTGCCAAATTTTGTCTTTAAAGCTAAAAGATTTAAATCAAAGCCACAGAAATTATAGAGCTCTGAAGGAAAGCAACAGGAAATCATAGTTAAGGATGAGAGAATACTCTCTTTACCATATGTAAATAGATTATTGTTAGGAGCAGAATGAGGAAATACTTCCCATGCAATTAAGTAACACATTATTTACTCCTTGCCCCTTTAAAAGATGTATTTGTATTATTTTTAAGGTATGTGTGCTTTTTTTGTGCATGATTATGTGCACATGGTTAAAGATGCCTGAAGAGCCCAGAAGAGAGCAACATATACCTTGTAGATAGAGTTACAGGTTGACATGGGTGTTGGAAACCAAATTGAAGTCCTCTGGAAGAGCAGAGTAAGCTGCAAACTGTGAACCATCTCTTCAGTTGCTTATGGCCTATTCTCATGTCCAATACTCCCCGGCCTATTCTTACTCACCGAAAAGAGATACTATCATGTATCTTTCATGTGGCACCTGATCGACTTTTCTCCATTTGCTCGAGAAGTGATAAACATTTAAAAATAATCACGTTCTTTCCAATGTATGCTTCACAATTAAGGCAATTGACACCCTTCCCTCTCCCCCACCCCTACTTCTGCAGAGTGGATAGACCGCTGTGCATTAAAGATTTCACCTCTGTTTCAGAGCAGACTCTAAAAGAAATATGCAAATTAGGGCATCCACTCAAAATGCCAACTCTTTCACCAGAATCATGACCAGTTGGCTTTCTGTGAAAGAGTTAAGCATGCTGTTGCGTCAAGCATTCAGTTACTTATTAATTAAACTAGAACAAATTCAATATTTTTTTTTATTCAGCAGATTAACCAAAACTCACTATGTTCACAATTTATATTCACCCTGTAAACTGCATATGCATTAAACATTTCCATCTGGAGCCCTGATGATTGTTTTTCTCGCATCTCATGCTTGATAAGCTGTTACTGATTAGAAAGGGAATTCAGAAGTTGTTGAAAGCGGGTTTTTTTTTTTTTTTTTTTTTTTTTTTTTTTTTTTTTTAAGCTCTACTGCCTTGGTGTCCTTTACCTCTTAACAAATTATGCTTGATGTCTGCAGGTTCCCTTCTGGCTGTGATCCAGCAAGCTCAAAGTCCCTTGACCATTGGGGTTCACATTTCACAACCTTAACCTACACCTTCTCCATCACCCCCAAACACACACAGATTCCCTCCATTTCAAAAAGCTGTGCTACCTAATCTATTCATAAAATACCATCCTCTGTATTACCTGCCTCATGTGGCTTGATCTTAAACTTCAATTTACTCTGCGCTATGCTCTGTAATAAGCCATAACAAGCATACTTTGATGCACAATATATTCTAAGACTTTCTTCATTTAATTCTTATTATATTGTGAGGCAGGTGTTGTAAACTTTGGCTACCATTCTCTGCTTGATAAAATTGAAGCTACTGGGATTTTCAGGGCACCCTCAAGATCAGAGATCCTAGAAGCTTCAGCACTCAGACTGAGTAAGGATATTTTGATGCCTGGTCCAAGGCCATGGGACACCGCACCATTGTCCTTATAAAAACCAATCTGAGTTTCCATTCTCAGGTGCTGTGACTTGCCCTTGATATGCAGCACCAGGGACAAAGTTACGTTGAAAATTGCCAGAGACTTAAGAACACGCACCACACAACTGTCGCCATGGTTTACTTGATAAGGTTCATTGAAAAGACAGAATGTAGAGGATAGGTCTTTGTGATGTTGAGAGTAAAAACATTACATGGAGTGCACAAGATAAACAGGTGGTAGTTCTGGAGCATCATTATGTGTCTGTCATTTACAGTGTCTGAGACTAGTAAGGACATGATGGCCATCAGCCTTGTATTAGCTTAGTGCCCCCACACACACACACACAAACTGGAGATTCAGAATACTCAGAGTAATCCAAGGTCATCTTACCCCATGGAAGGAAAGGAATGGTTATTTGAGGTAAACACATCAGTTTCTCTGAAATGAAATAGATTGCATCTTTGTACAGGAGGTTGGTATTACACACCTTACTTATGTGCACCTGCAGCACTCAGCCTGACATAAAGGAGGGATTTAATTAATGTAGATGAAGTGAATAAATTAAATAATCAATAAATTAATTATGCATGTATGAAAGAATAGGAAAAAAGTCACCATTGTGTGTGCGCTTCTTACAATCAAAAATAGAGCTCAAAAACCTATGGTATGCAAAATCACATTTGTTTTTCTTTTGAAATCCTACATTATCTGTAGCTTTATGTTTCAGTAGAGTAATAGTATCTTTGGTTCATTTCAACCTGTTATTTTCAGTAAAAATCTTTTTGTTGTGCACCAACTAACTGAAAGAGTTCCTGTAAGTCTGAAATCAGCTTCACTTGCTTCTCAATATGTTGTGTGACTTTTCCTGGGGAGATATGAACCAATGTCAGCTTACCGGTGACAGATGAAAGGGACTATTCTACTCAATCCCTTCATGGTGAACCACTAAGAGGTTGTTTACAGGAGTGTGGGTAAGAGGTCGCTTACACGACCATGAATGACAGCCGTTACTGAGGAGCCACCACAGAGTGACCCAAGAAAGCTGCATTCTGGGTCATTGTGTGACATGCAGACAGATCCACATGTCTGAGACTCTCCTATCCACGGCAACGGTAACTACTTCCGTAACTTTGGGGAAGGGTCTTTGGAATGTTCTTAGTATCAGTTGGCTGAACCTGGCAGGTATTCCTACTTCATGAGTGTCCAGAGCCTTGGTGTTTTCCAGAAGGGAATGTTTCAACTCAAGGGAAATTCCTATGTAATGAATAGTCACGGAAACTGTTCCTTTTGCTTTTAATAAACAAACTTTCAGTATCTGAGTTGGTACCTTTGGATTTTCGAAAACATTTTTGCTGAAGAAGCTTGCTGAATGTAACAAGCCATCTGAAGATGTCCTTCTTTTCTAGTAATGTTCTCTTTATCTACCTTTGCTAGGGGTATAAAACAAATACTATAGGTGAGAGTTACAGATACCATAAATGTATTTTTTAAAGCTAGAATGCATAAACACTCCTTTATTTGGAAAGAGGAAAATTCCATCTCAGTGTGTAGCCCATGCAGTCCGTGATCTTAGATCTTCCTTCCAGAGTCTCCCAGAGTGCTGAGATTATAGAGTCATCCTAGTGCCCAACTTATGGGGTCTTTTCATTAAAGACAGGTTTACATTGTGTCATCTGGCCAGCTTTTTACAACTTATCAAAAGTGATTTTTAAATCCCTTTTATGTTTGATCACTTCATGTGTGTTGTTCACCATTGTACCACTCAGAAGCCCTTGTGTAAGCTAGTTTGTGACCCCTTGATCCAGGTATATAAGTGTTTGACAGCTATGAGCATCTCATTTGCAGCTACAATCCAGATGTCCTGTGTTATGTAGAAATTGCTTAGTGCTCACCCCCAGCACATACACACACACACATACA
Source organism: Phodopus roborovskii (assembly GCF_943737965.1). Lineage (NCBI taxonomy): Eukaryota > Metazoa > Chordata > Mammalia > Rodentia > Cricetidae > Phodopus > Phodopus roborovskii. The sequence continues at coordinate 1,552,080 of NW_026126689.1, read as the reverse complement.
CACACACATACACACACACATACACACACACATACACACACACACAGAGAGAGAGAGGGGGGGGAGGGAGAGAGAGAGCTTTCTAAGTTCCTCAGCTTCAAGAAAATGTGTCCACAAATTGTTAATGCTGATCAGTCCTGAATACATACATACAAGTAACATTATATAGACTGACCAGGCTGTACTTATATATTTAGGAATAAATGTACATAGTTACGATTAATGAAAAAAAAGGCCATAAATATGAAAGGAAGCAAAAACTGATACATGTGAGGGTTTGAAGGGAGGAAAGGCAAGGAGGACATGATGTAATCATACCACAAGCCTAAAAAAATAAAGTAAATAATTTTTAAAGGAAAGGATATGTGATGTTTCAGCCCAGAACCTCATTTCAATACAATTGAAATGGGAGAAAATCCAGTGAGACATGGCACCAAAAGCAGTTTCTAACACGAAGTTCTGAACAAAATTCCTTAAAGCCTTTTCAACTCTAATACTAATCAGTGGAGTAAACTCAATGGGGGGAAAAAGGATATTATTAAAGGGCTATTTTCATAAAAACACCATGAAAATACCAAACCACATTTTGCCAGGAGAGGCCTTTCTTGGGGCTCCAAAAATTTTGATAAAGGAGATTTTTGAACACAGAGAATGAGTTTGAAAGAGATCAGTAAGAGGAAGGAACAAGGAAGTAACAGGCACACTCTGAAAGCACACTCCCTTTGACACAGCCCCAGTTACGGGCCCTTGTAAAACCTACTCCATCAGATTTGGTTTCTGTTGGAAACGACAGCTTTCCTCTTTAGTAGGATAAAATGTTGCCAAAGCAAGGTATGGTAAACCCTTTGGAAAGTGTAGTGATATAAAAAAAATTGAATATATGTTTTATCTCTGCCATCCTCTAGTGCACTGTGAAACAGTGATTCTTGCCTGTGGTGTCAATAGGAGAAAAGCCTTGATTAGAAGGAAAATGGACATGAGCCAGGCATCATGTGTTTAATGCGAGGTGGTATGTTCGGTTACCATCTGTAAAACGGAAAAGCTGCTTCTCCAGCTCTCAGTCTCCCTCCTCATTATCTGTTCCCTGGATCTTGAGGGCACTGGTACCCTCCTTCATTTCAACCAGGTACCATTCCTCTTTGTGCCTCAAAACTGTTCCGCATCATTTGGGCTTCAGGCCTCAAGTGGATTCTTCTGGTGGATTGCTTGTGGTGTGTTGGTTAGCTGATGGCATGTTGAATAAAGAAAGTAAAGGACCTCCAGAAGGCAACATTTATTTCCTTAGCTTTTCCACCCAACAGTGACATAAGAACTATTTGTCCTGATCACCGGCTTATATCTGCTTAAAAGCCTAGTAACAAATTTGGAAACACTTATTTTAAAATAATAAGTAGTGTCCCACTTTCCAGGTTAATAACGGGAAATTATTTTACACGTCTTGGGTGGGGAAGTTCTCTAAAGGTACCACCCAGTATTTTCTGTGGCAGAGACAAAAATTAATTATATAACCTAGAAAGAAGACCCATTTAGACAAAAAAAAAAAAACGTGAAGTGACAGTGGCCACTGAGATACTGACGGCTCAAGATCTGAGACAGATCCACAGCCAGCTGCTGTGGAATGAAATAAATAGACACCACAACTGTCCCAGACAAAGAGGAATAGTCACAGGTCAAAGTGCAGCATTGGGGAGTTAGAGAGGCTGGACGTCCCTGATACAAAAGGTCAGCTACAGATCTGGAGCAGGATACTGAAGGAACTCCAACAATTCAGAGGGCAAAATAGACTTCCTAAGGGTCCTGGACACAAAGCAACCTCTAGTCGTCAGTCCTAGGTGAAGGATGCTCATGATCTCCTCCTTATCATGGAAGGCCTAATGTCTTGCAGCTCTTATGTAGGTAGCCACAGCTATTATGAATTCATGAGTGGAAAAGTCATGCCGTGTCCCGGAGATGGTGTTTCTCCATACTGTGCCTCGACAAATACATCATTCTTTCTGTTCCTTCTTGCACATTGTTCCCTGAGCCTTGGGAGAGTTGGCTGATTTAATGAAATGTTCCACAAAATACAGACAAGGGAATATGTACATTGTAACAAGTATGGTTTTTCTGCCTGCCGCTTGGTCTTGTCCTGCCGCTGCGCCAGCCCCAAATAACACACAGAGACTCTGTATTTGATACAATGCTGTTGGCCCTGTTACTTGTTTCTTATCGGCTAGCTCTGCCTTAATTATTAACCCATTTCTGCTGATCTATGCATTTCTCTTACCCGGGTGCCGGCTGCATACTGCTTTCTTCAGACTCTCCATCTTGGCTCCTCCTTCCTACTTCCTATTTCCTCCTTGTCTCCTAGTCCCTCCTATCTTCCTTTCCTATTGGCCAACAGTGCTTTATTATTAACCAGTATGAGAAACATATATATATAATTGCATCTCCCATCAGTACATTGTTTTTTTTTTTTTTTTTTTTTTTAGTCTTGGTAGAACTTTTCAACACACAATGTCAGACATAGTAATGCTATTTTTAATTCAGTAGGAAAGCCATCAAAATGCCATGGACATCCTTTGACTCTGCTGTACGAGATTATTTTAGTGGCAGTTGTGAACTTAACACAAAGCTTCTATTGTACATCCATTCCTTCTCCTCATCTTATAGTCTAACCTTCATTTTACATAAATAACATTTAAATTATCTCTAGATTCCAAGAGGTGAACATTAATCATATCATGCTACATGTTGTTCTAAAATCTGGATATTGCACTTGCATGAAAACTGTTTCAAAGGATGGCTATAAGGAAAGGTAATATGTCTGACATGTGGATTAAAGTTCCTTTGCAGCATCTTAAAAAACAAAATGAAAGTTTTTGAACTAGAGCATAAATAAAAAATAACAAAAATAAAGGTTTCTGACCACCTTAAAACTTGATATGAAAGTTTAAATTCCTTAATAAAAGCATGCATCATTTCTCAAAATTGACTACTACCTGCAAGATCATTGCATCTACTAAACACATGAGCATCATACACAAGTGAGACCATGTTATATCATGTTCTACATGTAGAACACTAAAATCATGTGTATTAGGTAGTCTTTCATTGCTGTTGTCAAAATACCCCAAGATGACCCTTGGGCACAGAACAAAAGTTTTAATTTTGTTCCTGGTTTCAGAGTGCTTCTTAGCTGTGGTCAGAGTCTGGAGCATATTTTCTAGGTCTTTGCCCTTTTTCCAAAGCAGTGAAAATAAGGCTCATACAGATTTCCCAAAGAAAGAAGCCATCTTTATTTACAGCAAAGTGATTTGACAGCTTATTAAAGGGATTGCACCGTCCAGACTGAATCTACTGCCTGTGTTTGACTTCCCCTACTGCACCTGCTTTAAATCACAGCCATGCTCAGTTTTGCATAGATACGGGATTGTAACTAGGGATTCTCCTTTAAAGGTTCTTAGAGGATAAAGGTTAATCTCACTGCAAATGTGCCCAAAACCAGTTTAGATCAGAACATATTCTTCATACTCAAGGTATGTTAAGAATATTCTTAAGTAGAAAATGTATAAAGTTGGCTGTTTCCAGAGGTGGGGAAACTTACACTACTGTTAAGAAATGGGAGTACCTAGAGCCCTGTGCAGAGGGAGGTGGAGTGGAGCTGAGGTTGCCTTGTTTGGAGATTGGTAAGATGGGTATGCATGCATAGTTTGTGCAGGTGAAGGGACTAAGCTGTCAAGTGCATAATTACAAGAGGAGGTTATACACAAATGTTAAGGGGATCCCATCCTAAACTATATCCCACACTTGTTGGCCTTGAGTTCGGTCTGTAACTACTCAGACCCACATGCTTTGACAGAACATGATGGTAGTGAGTGCAGTGGACAGGTTGCTTCCCCTGGAATGTCCAAGAAGCAGAGGGCATTTCTGGAAGGCATGGCTACAGTGACCTATCACATTCAAGTACATCCAGCTTTCTGCAATTTGAAAAATATCATCAGCTAGCGGCACTGTCTGGGAATGTAGGCTTTTATGCCTAGGCCCAGCTGGGAGAGGGATTTCTTATTTAAACCATAGCATGTAATATTATGTAGAGGCCATGTCAGGTCTGCCATTCCCCAAAGCAAAACACCTGTTTCCTTGTGCATAGTTGAAGGCTAAGCAAGAGGGCTCAGGTGTGGGGCTGGGGAGGATCTTGCTCTATAGCCCCTCACATGGGAACCACCTGTATTCCCATCTGTTGCTGTAAGTGATGAGTCCTTCACGCACACACGGCTTCCATCCCAACTTCTACCTCTTCTGGATTCCCCGTCTCTTGCAACAGTTCTGCTTGTCTCATTATTTGAAAGTCAAAACTCCTCATCCATCCTACTTTAGTGTCTCCCCACCCCAGAGCTCTTCAACTTAGACAGTGAGATGTGTTTCTTCGTCTTCTTAAAAATTAAATTTATTTACTATTTTACACTCCCTCCCCCTCCCCTTCCACCCCCACCAGTCCACCTCCCCTCCTCTGTATTCTGTTGCACGAATAAATAAATGACCCAGAGACTGATACTGGGGGTCAAACATGAAGCTGAAGATGAGAAAAGCAAAGCAGCCGGCCACTGGCTCTCACCTCTAGCTCAGGCTGAAAGGGCTGATCCACATCAAGTCTCAAACTGCTGCCTCTCCTCAGTGTGCCTGGAGAACTGATGAATGCCTTTACTGAGACCTTGCTTCTGTCATATATATTCCCCTAATGTTGGGATTACAGGTGTGAGCTATGATTCTCTTTTAGACTGATTCACTCTTGTGTAGATCTTGGTGGCCATGGACTCACAGAGATCTGTCTATCTCTTAATCCTGAGACCTAGGATTAAGGGTCCCTAGGACCACCTCCCAGCTTCTGGCTACTGGGATTCGAGGTGTGTGCTTGGCTTCTAAGGCTTGTGGCCAACTTTGCTTTTCCTAAATCCTCAGCCAAGCTTTAATAAATAATATATCACTACAGTATTTGCTCAGAAAGGGGCAGGATTACCATAGGTAGCACCAAAGCTTGGCATATTAAGCTATTGTAAGAACAAGCACCATCCCTGTATTCAAGCTAGGTGAGGCACTCCAGCATTAAAAATAGGTTCCCAAAAATCATCCAAGCACTGGGGACAGCCATGGTCCAATTTAGAGGAGACCCACAAATAGACCAAGCTACACAATTGTCACATATACACAGAGGGCTTATGTCAGTCACATGCAGGTTCTTAGTTATTGTTTCAGACTCTGTGAGTTCACATGAGTCAGGCTGCCTGTTTCTGTGGTTTTTCCTGTGATGTCCCTGACCCCCATGGCCTCTATAATTCCCTGCCCCTCTCCTCAACAGCACTCTTGAGCTTGGCCAAATGTCTGGCCTTAGGTCTCTGAATCTTCCCCCCTCCATCAGTCACAGGGGATGGCCAGTTCAGGCTAGGCATCCACTACTCCCAGGAGTCTTATCTTCAGTGGCTATCCTTGTAAGCCCAGGAATTTGCTTTGCACAGGGCTTATGCTGGAGAGGATATGGAACAAGAGGAACACTCCTTCATTGCTGGTGGGAGTGCAAACTTGTACAGCCCCTTTGGAAAACTGTGAATCAATCTACCTCAAGACCCAGTGATACCACTCTTGGGCATATACCCAAAGTTGGTTCAATCATATCACAAGGACACTTGCTCAACTATGTTCATAGCAACTTTATTTGTAATAGCTAGAGCCTGAAAACAACCTAGATGCCCCTCAACTCAAGAATCGATAAGAAAAGTGGGGTATATTTACATAATGGAGTATTACCCAGCTGCTAAAAACAAAGACTTAAGGAAATGTGAAGGCAAATGGATGGAACTAGAAAAACATCATCCTGAGTGAGGTAAACCAGACTCAGAAATACAAACCTGATATGTATTCACTCACAAATGGATAGTAGCGATAAAGTAAAGAATATCCATTCTATAATCCACAGACACTGAGGGCTAGGTGACAAGGAGGTCCAAAGGAAGGGCTGTATGGATCTCCCTGGGAAGGGGAAATAAAATATCTCCTGGGTGGACTCGGGCCAGTGGGGATGGGAACTTGAAGGATGGGTTGGGAGGAGGAGAGTTGAGAGAGATCATAAAGAGGGGCTATATGGGGTCAGCGGTTTCTTCGTCATAAATTCTTCAGAATCTCAGAAAATTTAGTTATAAAATCAAAATTGGAAGGCTGACACTTGTAAATCTAGGCATTAAGGTTGACTTAATTAATTAGGTAATTTTAAGTTACAAAAACATGGGTCACACTGAACATGGCATTGGAAACTAGAGGTTCTGATGGTGAATTCCTACACATCAGTCATTTTCTGGGAAGCAAATCCATATGCCATAAAGAAATGAAGGGTTATGGGATGGCAGTATGTGGGAAATCCCAGAGGATGGGTTTGAATATATTCTTGAGAATGTTTGGACCTAATGCCAGCCTTACTCTGCAGCCCTGGGTACAAAGATAGGCAATGGCAGACCTCCAAACCCATGTTCCATGAAATCTTATTCATTACAGTGAGCGGCAAAGACAGAAGAGTCCAAATTACATCTGTTTCCCCCATACTTTATTTCTTTGTATTTTTCTGCCTTCTCATTTGCAAGAAAATAAGCTGCACCCAGAGAGTCAGCAAAAGTATGAACAATGGAGTTACCTATACACGGAGCAAGATGCCTGAATTCATCTCAAAGCCCTAATGTTATGGTACAAATCCGATTCTGTTCTCTGGGGTCTGAGAAGGGTGTGTTACAATACAGGCATTTCAAGTCAATTAAGCTAAGGAGTAACCCATGATGAAAGTAACAACTAATAGCAGTCTGCTTCTGCCACGCAGGTAGAGTGCTCTTTCTAAGCCAAGGGTTGATTCTCTACAGAGTTCTCTAGAGCACTCTATATTTAGCAGAGCTTTGTATTTATCTGAAGGTCACAGGGTGGCCAAGTCGCTAAACAAAACCTTGGAAAATAAAACTAAATCTCTGTGTCACCTCTGAACTACTGGGAGCTAAGGTCTTCAGGGGGAAATACATCATCTTTTCGATATGATCCCGAATTCAGAAAGAAAGACATAAAAGCAAGTATGATGCGACTCTCTGATGTTTATAGAAACAGATGTGCTGTGTTTTAGGTTGTTTATGCAAAAGAGGTAAAGAAACCTGACGGGTGTGAATAGTTCATTTTATAATTGTTTAAAGTCGTACCTTCTTTCTCAGTAGCCCCAAGTAACAGCGGCACAGACCGTCTTTTTTAATTCACTTAGATTAATTTTTCCATGTTTGAGAATTAAAATAATTCATCTTCCTAAATCTGTGTCCATTTTAACAATAAGGATCTATGAATACTCTTGATATGTTCCTGCTTTATAAATCATTTATTAGATTCTGCTCATAAGAACTGCAACATAATAAGGGTTTAACATTAGTTTTCTGTTTGGGGAAAAAGAATCATGTGGTATTTAGAATATGATATTTTTACACTCAAATTTGTGAACTGTTGATGTCTCTGTTCCTTTCCCTGTTACTGTGATAAGATACCCTGACTGAAGCACATTAAAGTAACAAAGGGTTTATTCTGCTCAGTGATCCCATTCATAATGATGGTAGCAGGAGCTTGAGGCATCCATAGCCAAAACCCAGACAACGCTAGCATTCATTGTTTAGCTCATTTTCTTCGCTTTCCATTTTATACAAGCGGGGATACCCTGCCTAGGGAATAGTGTCACCCTAATTGATCCCTTTTGGATTTACCCAGAGGCCCATCCCCCAGGGGCTTCCAGACTCTGTCATGTGACCAATGAACACTGGCTGAAGAGTTTTCACTGACATCCAGAGTGACCATTTGAAATAAATAAATATTTCAATGCCTATGGTTTGACGTTTTAAAATTTACTTTCTGGAAGTTTAATCGATGAGGCGTTCAAACAGTCATGGAGCGTGAGGAAACAGAGAAGAAATTCTCTGCAATATTTTTTTTAATTATGCCACTTTGGAATTCAACTTAAAAGCCCCAACGTCAGTCAAAATAAGCACTCAGTTCTTTGTATGCTTGGCCAAGGCACTCTGGGAACAAGGTACAATGACCTTGCGACCTCAGGGGGGAGCTAAGAGACTGTGTTTTCTTTTCCCTCACTTCACAGGATCTTGGAGGGAACTGGTTTTGTACAGGTGAACTGCCCCTGGTGAGAGCCAAGTCACAACTGCAGAGCTTCTGCAGCCTGGTGTGGTAGGAGGGACACTATTGACTTGAGGGTAATAGGACCCCTTCATTTTAATTTCTGACACATTTTCTGCCTCAGCTCAGCATTTATCCCAGGGAAGAAGACCAATGCTGTACTTCTGGGCCTGCATTAGCAGAAACTTGACCATTGACATGTTAAGGACTTCCCCACTATACTATAAATGGCGTATGTAACAGTATTAAATCTGCCATGATTTGGGAAGTACATAAATTGCTAGCACTGATCTACAGTGGAAAGAAAAAAAAAGTCTGTCAACTTTAGAAAGTCTATGATAAGATGATGGTCAGGTGTTGTACCAAAATGTGTTCTGTTTGCAAATTTAGTCTCTTTCCTAACCATACTTTACTAATGTGAACATGGATTTGTGATGGCTTTTGCCCTTATATGATCTGAGTGTCTGTTCTTGAAGATACAGAATGTTGCAACATCATCAGTGGGTTTCCAATGTCTCTAATAGGGCAGGCTTTTACTTTCTCCCTTGATTTGTGGCAGGAAAAGTTCATAGTATAGGCTATAAAAAAGAATAACTGAAATTCTTAATTTATTAGATGTTAATTTTAAATCTTATGTGACCTGAAATTAATTTAGGATTTACAGATACTACAAGTTAATATTCTTTTTTTTCTAGAAGACTCAATAAAAATCTGTATTTTCATGTTGACATCTTAGAATTCAATATATTTTACAAAGTCACAAATGATGAGCAGTAATCAAATAAGTAAGTTAAAAGCAGAATTTTGCATCCCCCTTCACACGAAATAAAACTCAGAAGATGTGGCTATTGCTCTGTGATTTTCTGAGCACCTGAGATTTTAGTAATAACATGTAATAAACATATACATGCATTACTAAAACTAGATGGCATGTTTGTAAAGTACTTAATGAATTTAAAAACCTGAATATACAATTCACACACTTCCATAGCAGGAACCACATGAAAAATGGGGGATTTGAAGTTACAAGCTCAGCTACAGCCCACATGGACTAAAATATGTGTCCATGAAATGGATACAAATAAATGGAGTTGCAATGACACTTCACTCCTTTATATAATATTGCTCTCATGTGGCCCAGGCTATGCTCAGAGTTGCTAGTTAGCCACGGATGAACTGAAACCTCTGTGTCTCTTGCCTGCAATGTCATAACTAGCTTACACAATGCTAAGATCTAACCCATGCCCCCTGAATTCTAAACAAGCACTCTACCAAAAGAGCTACATGACTGCACCATCCCATACATTTGTGAAGGTGATCACAGATGTTTGATCATGATCCTCAAGGCTCATTTAAATATTTTATTACACTTTCACTAAGAGACGGTACTGCGGCCCTCATTTAAAACTAACTGTCTGATGGGTTCACTGTTCACAGTCATCATAAGTAAAGAGACTCACACATGACTTTGCCGGTAAAGACCTGAACCTAGGCTCCTCGTGGAAACACATGATTGGGTTCCTATATTTTCTACCAATCAATATGACACATAGTTTTAAAAGCATCCACTATGCCTCATTTCCATATCAAGCATGGTGAACAGTGCTGGGTAAAGCTTATATAACACAAACTATAAGACCATTACAGCTTTCTAGTGATGAGGACTTCCCACCAAATCTTTCCCACGTGAGATGTGGGTGTTTTGAACAATCACCCTACTCCCTCCGAAAAGCACAGGGTTGCCCAAAGTGTAGTGTTAAATAGATCATACAAAACACACTCTCAATAGTGCAGGAGATCAAACGTGAACACAGAGCCTGGCTTTCTTCATCTCCTACAGGATACACATTGGATGGCCCAATTTTTCTGCAACTCTGTGCACAGATTCTGGCATGATATTAATGTTTCTTTAGTAGCTATGAATAATTTCTTCAGCAAGTGAGTAAATCTGAAGATACAGAATTGTACATAATAAATAATTGGATATATCTGGTAGTTATTCTTTTGCTCAGTTTGTGATAAGTAACAAAAATACCATAAAACATGAATATAAAATGTTGGCAACAGTTTGTGAGCCTGAGATGTCCCAGCCAAGAAGCTGTCAGGCTAGCCAGATGAGACATTACCAACTCATAGATGTCATCTCGTGTTCTCATGTAGTGAAAGAGCCAAAGAACTCTGAGGCCTTTATGTGAACACTAATGCCAATCATGAGGGTTATATGCTGATGACCTAATCATCTCCCAGAGCCCTCACTCTTGAAGTCATCACCCAATTTACTAGCTTTATATAATAATACGTAACAGTATTCATATGACCATATTATATAATAATATAACAAACTTTTTGGTCATTAAACAAGTTTCCTTTCCAGGGCAATAGATAGCCAGAAAGAAATATGTCTGTTTCCCAGGTCTGGATCAAAACTGAGAAGGCAAGGGAGACCCCCTCAACAGAGCTCCATGATTTTAAGAAGCCACGGGGCACATTTGCATGAGCTGTTTGTCTCTACTGGGGGCAAAGTCATGAGGTCTAGTCCAGGAATAGAAATCAGTAAATTTGGCCCGTTCACCAGGGTCCATGGGAGTGTGCAGTTGTCACACAAGTTCACAGTGAATAGTGTTTCCTCGAAGCCACTGAAGTGTGAGGAAGACCAGGCCACAGAGAAACGTTTAGGGGTTTGACAAGCAGGACAGAGCCCACTCTGGCAGAGAGGAGAGAGCACATTCCTTCAAAGCATGTGCACGTACGCGTCTCCTTCACCCTATTTTATGCTAGAGGTAAGTTCCACCCAAGGGTAGCTGAAATCAGACCCCACATGAAGGTAGTGCTAATGTACAACACCACACAAACAAGTGCACAGCACACTGAGCATATGTATGTTCAGTCCCTCGAAGATAGGAGGAAATTGCTTGTGTCAACTCATTTAGTTTTCAAGAAAACAGAAGGAAAAAAAAGCTTAAGGTTGTGTACCAGCTAATCCTTTAGTTTGCACTGGTTTTGTGAGAACTTGTGGGAGTTGTTGGTGAAATGTAAACCCCTTGGCACAATACCAAGCTTGTAATTGTAAAAGGGTAACTTTATTCAATTGTTACTGTTGCTTGTTTCCTTTTGGATTTGACACCATGCTAGCCTAGAGCATGGGGATATGGGGACAGTTAAAGAAGAGAAACATCTCTGAAACTGTGTTTAATGATTAAGACAGTTAAGTTAAAATACTTAATGTTTTTAAATGTAAATAGTATTATTACAAATATTATTTATTAGTATTAATTTGTGTGGGGGTCTTAGAATGGCATTGGAGTGTTAGTTCTCTGTTGGTTCTAGAATAGTATCCACGGTGCCAGATGAACCCTTTACCCACAGGGCCATCTCAATGGCCTGATTTTAGTGCCTGATTTTCAGAGAGTAATTTTTGACCTTTGTTAAGGGTGTATTCTATTCCACTAAGCCTTTGTAGTACTGAGTTTTTTCAACTCTTAGACTGGAAGTATTTATTAGGAATTCCTTAGTCTGAGCAGCAGCGGAGGTGCCATCAGAAAGTTGTGTACTCTAACAGTACAGGAATCGCTTCTGCAATGGATCAGTGTGGGCTCTCTTCACTTTATTAGAGTCCAGCTACTTCATTGCTGGATTTGCTGCCTTTACCTGTATCCCATCTCCCATCATTCCCTGGGGTCTTGTGTTTACCTCTCTAAGATGCAAATCTGAGCATATACCATGATTGCACCCTTAGGCAAACGTTTTCCACAGGTAGCATCTGGTCATTTGTCTTCTGACTGCCACAGCCTCACCTACAACACATGAGACTTTTGTATGAAAGTCATGTAGATCTGAGCTCTTCAAAACAATTGCATATTATTTTCCTCCATCTGTCTTAGCTCATCTAAATTTGATTTTTTTTTCTATTTAAATCCACAAAGAATCTCATTTCATACTTATTTCTTAATTCTTACCCCTTTTACAGATGGAGAGATGTTATTCCAGGGGATTTACGTTTACTTCCTCGAACCCATAGGGGCACCCTATTAACTTCCTGCAATTCTAGCATAAGAGAAACTGACACCTTCTGGCCTCCACTGGTACCGGTGAAATGTGGCAGTCATGCATACACATGTCCACACAAATAAAATAAATCTTCAAAAAATATACACCCATTTTTCTCAACAACCCTCATGGTTGTATATACACAGCCCAAGGTATTTCAGTAAATGCTAGTTTATGGGAGATAATTAATGGTGGTTTTTAAAACATATTTTAAAAGACTTATTTGCAGATCTCCTCTCTTTCCTTCTTCCTTCCTTCCTTCCTTCTTTTCTTTCTTTATTTCTCAAAACTTCCATTTTTCCTAGAAATGATGGTGAGACTTTTGAGGAGATGTGAACTAGTGTAAGGTCAGCCTTGTAAGGCCAGGATTCTGGCACTTACAAGATTTTTTTTTATGCCCTGTTTTTTACCAGGAAGGTGTGAAGCTTACCACTGGGTCAGATGAAATGTGGCTACAGTAGTTCACCAGCTTCTGTCAGGGGTGTGGTGTAGTTAACAGAGTTCTTTACCCTTTCCATAGAAAAGGTTAAGGCCTAGAAAGCAGGCATGAGTTTGGCTATATGGAATATTTCCATTGGGCTCTAGTGCCTAGGAGTTGTACCAAGTTGTCAGGCACCTGACCTTGGGATAATTATGGAAGGTGGCTAGTGGCTCAGAACATGTGCTTTCAATAAAAGTGCAATCTGGGCTGCAGGACTGTTTTGCGTTTGGCATGTGTGCTTGAAGACTTGTTTAACTCTAGAAAGGGTGGTCCTCTGGGATCAGCAAGACCTCCAAGTCAAAGTACTGTAATGAACTCAAGACATCACAAACACAGGGAATTGGAAACCAATCATAGACACGCCAAAAAGTATCTATAGAGGCTGCCACTCATCTCCATATGTCCTGGTTTCCACCTTTAACCCTTTGCTATTGGAAGCACTGATGTTTCCCTCAACATTAATGACATCCTACGATAATTGCGCCTCAACACAAGCCTCCTAGTGCTGTGTGTCCAGAACGTTACCTTTCCATATACAGCACTAAGATTTAGAAGGTGATAACAAGAGTGATGTTTTAAATGAAACTAATAATTTTATTTTTCTTTTTTATGATAATTTTTAATTTAAATTTGAAACAAGCTTGTTTTGCATGTCAATGCCAGTTTCCTCACCCTCTTCTCTTCCCCTGTTTCGCTCACCCCCTTCACATCCCCTTTCTGCTCCCCAGAGAGGGTGAGGCCTTCCATGGGGGATCTTCAAAGTCTATTATAACATTTGGAGCAGGGCCTAGGCCCTCCCCCATGTGTCTAGTCTGAGAGTATCCCTCTATGTGGAATGGGCTCCCAAAGACCATTCATATACTAGAAATAAATATCGATCCACTACCAGAGGCCCCATAGACTGCCCAGGCCTCCTAACTGACACCCAAGTTGAGGGGGTCTGGGTCAGTCCTATGCTGGTTTCCCAGCTGTCAGACTGGAGTCCATGAGTTTCCCTTGTTCAGGTTAGCTGATATTGGGGGTTTCTGCAGTCTAGTCTTGACCACTTTGCTCATCACTCTTCCCTCTCTGCAACTGGATTCAGTGATTTTATTTTTCTAAAACAGCAACAACAACAAAACAAACAAACAAACCAAAACAAAAGTAAGACAACAACAACAAAAACATAGAAAACCAAACAACCAAATTCTAGGAATCATCTGAATGAATCAAAAGGTACTCTCTGAGGATCTTCCCGATGCCTGCTTCCATCACTCATTTTGCAACCTTTAATTGGAGCTGACAATCTAGACAATCTTACCTGGAAGAAAAGTAGATTTTTGTGAAGTCAACACTGAAGAAGTCTTTTTGCTGGACAGTAACATTAGCACTGAGGAAAAACTCTAATTTGTTTCTCTTTCTGATTTGCAAAAAATATATTAAAAATAGCTCCCATGTGGATTTTGTACAAATGATTTTTTTTATTATTATCAGCAAATTCATATTATTGATGCACCATGAGGTATATTAGAATTATAACCTACTTAGGGGAAAAAGATTATTCTGATTTCCAGGTAAGTAGTGGAAGAGAATGTGGAAGGTGGCACCTGTAACAATGTACATACATGTGAGTGACCATTTCTGGAAGCAGAGGTCACGTTGAGTATTTTTTAATTTTTAATATTGAATAATGTAATTTGGTAATATGATTTTCAAAATTTACTAACATATTTCCTATGTCTAGTTTTGGTTCAATGAGCCAACCACATAATGAACTACTCATAAGTCATTGCACGTTATAGATTTTCATAAAGTAATTCAATAATAATAAAATATATACAGGAACAAATCCATCTTTCCTCTGAATGTCAATAAATATTTAATCTCAATTTAGTCCAAAATAACTGTGTTAAAGGAATGTCTTAGTAACTTAATAACTGTGTTGAAAGATTATCTTAATAAGCTTGCCAACTTTAATCTTGAAACAAGTAAGTTTCTCTTCAGTGCATTCAATAAAATGAAAAATGTGTTATAAAAAAACTCATGTACAAGTTAAATGTTTAAGCCTTTGACTTATAAACAATTACCATATAGCTACTATAATTCATTTAAAACTATATATGTAGAAGCATGCAGATACAAAATTTAAGAAAATACTCATCTTTACATGATATTCTTATCTATTTTAGAAGATTAACTTCATAGACCCTTGTGTGGGTCTGTAAGGATGCAGCAACATAATCAAATTCCATTTTGCCTTGATATTTCAAAGATACATTCTGTTTAGATCAATTTAAGGAGAGCTTATTATGCCAAGACTACAAAATGTAATGACACAAGGTCTGTGCCCGATAATGTAATATCCCAAGAGGAAATGAGAGTTTAGCGACATAGTTTCAACACAGCCTAAAGAATGATGCCATCAAGTTCTGCTATGTCCAATGGGATATCAGGCCATAGCTATCTTATATAGACAAACTTACTAGTGAGTGAGTCTTTTCTAAGGGTTGGACAAGGGCTGAAATGTAACCAGATGAAGACAACATGTCCATTCCAGTGGAGAGACACCCACAACCTCAGTTGGTTTAGCATCTTAGCACACAATGAAAAATGTGCTCTAAACAATGAGGCAGTGGAGGAGGGCAGGAGTTGCTATCACTAAAGTTTTGCAGTATCTATTATAGAACTTAGATTTTCTTCTTCATGTCAAGAGTGTTCATATCAGAAAAGTGTTCCTAGCTTCTAGAGAATCAATGCAAGTGTTAACAGGCATGTGTGGAGATTATTCTGTTAGGTCTGTAAATGCAATGCGTGTTTTCATGTTGGAGGCAGCTGTGTTATTAAATATAAAGGGAGTTCATAATTGGAAACTTGAGAAGAAACTATATTTTCCAGGACTTAGAAATAGTTATTATATGGCTCAGGAAAAACAGCAGCTCAAAGATGTTCTAGCTCTCCAGCTTAAGTAAGTTGATATTAAGTAAGAGAGTAAGATCAAGGAAGCCCATAGAAAGAATCACATCCTTGACAAGTAAAGGCAGATATACACAAGGAATATCCATGAGGATCAGTCACCTGGGCAGCCAGGTAATGGAGTGTAAACTTTATAGAGAAGAGGAGACCAAGATGTTGAAAAAAAGATGTTTTCTATGTGATTTTTCAAGAGAAAAGAATCAAAGTAACAAAAAAAAAAAAAAAAAAAAAAAAAAAAAGGAAAAGAAAGAAAAAAAAGAAAAAGAAAGAAAGATACCATATATTAAGGAACAAGAGAGGAAAGCCTCTCAGAAGCAGTAAAGGAGTGATAGTACCATATAACATCAAAAACAAAAACAAATATGAACATATGAACATCAGGGAAAAGAGCAAAGCCAGTTTCATTTCTAGCCATAGATCCTTGTGGGAGGGAACCTATAGTCAATTACTAAGAAAAGCTGGAAAATGCAAATCAAACTAGACATAAAACCAAATCCAGGTGACCTCCACACTCTGAAGGAGTTACCTATTCCAGATCTCTCTAACATCTAGAGCTCAGATTCTCCTAGCACACACTGCTATTAGCTACCTTTGCTTAGAGCTTGGCACTGGCTGCCATGACTTGAACTTGGGAGTATTCCATTGGGTAAAAACAATTCAGTATACAGAAGCTTCAGGTTGAGTGATGGCTGAGGCCATGGCTTGAACTTCCCTTTGGTTCCTTTTGGACTTTTCCTGGCCTTTGCTCCCTGAGAAAAACCTAATGAAGGATCCTGTCCACTACCCATCAAATTGTAGACTGCGCCATGATCTCTGTTTTCCCTACATTAGTGCATCAGGAACTGAGGAGGCTCCTGTATAAGCACTATAGATCCGAAGCACAGCAGGGAGGGACCATAACTCATATTAACAACTGAACAATACCAGTAGAATCTAGTGTATGTTACCTGGCCAATACATAACCTTGACACTCTGGAAGCTCACCAGAAATACCAGACATTACCTGTCTCCAAGACCAAGGTAAGCACCCATCCATGCTCTTCAGATGCAGGAATTAACTTCATCAATTATATATAATTGATCATTTCATCAGATGCTAAGATATTCGAGGACAACAAAATAAAAAAAAAAAGAAAATGTAATACTTTAAAAGGAGAAGTACAGATATTTAGAAACATGTCCTAATTATTGACTTTCAGCTTAGTGATTTTTTCAGAAGAGACTATATAAGCAGTTCTAGAATGTGGGGAGACAGTACAGGGAGTGAATTTAAAATCCTCTACAGAAAAATAAATCATAAGAGAGAATTAGGAATATGGGAACAAAAACCTCAATCAACAAAAGAAAAGAGATGAAAGACAGCCTTTGCAAAAGAAGAGATTTAAACAAAGAAATAATTTAGCAACTGGAGATCAAGTGATTGAATTATGATTGTCAACAAAATGGGAGCGTAAGAAAGGTGAAAGAACGAGAAAAATAAGTTTCAAAGGATGGAAAGCAAATGTTCAAACCCAAATTTTAGAATTTGAAAGATAAAAGGAAAACCACTGAAAATCTATTTCATTAAAGTTAACTAAAATTTTCCTCAGATTGCAAATAGACATAGACATACAGATACAATTGAAAGAACTTCAGCTATCATAAACCAAAAAATACATTCACTAAAGCACAGTGGAATGAAACTATCAAGAAAAATAGAGGATAATAAGAAAAATGTTGAAAACAGACAGAGAAAACTATCAAATCACACAAATATTGACCCATTAGGTCAGTACCATCATTCGTAAAATATAAATCTATAGGCCTGGAGGAAATAGGAAATATATTAAAAGTGATGAAAAAAGTAATAAACAGCATCTTGTATTTTTAAACCTTAGCTAAAGAAACGTATTTCAGACTTTTGAAGTGACTTGGTATTCACTTATTATGAATTCTAATACGATATATAATTTTCTCACACACAACTATTGCTATATTTTAATATATAAAAACATAAATCACATTATATGTTCTATAATATGTGCAGCAACCCATGTTTTTTTATATCTATTATTGTGTAGTATGTAAATTTTACCCATGTGTATATTTAATGTGTAGATTACGCAACACTTTAGGTTACATAGATTCATGTCTTGGTAGATAAAGTATAAAAATCTAATATTTTAACCTACTACTGGTCATTAACGAGATCTGACCTCTTTTTACCAGATTTTACATTCTACTTTTCATATATCATGTAATTTTGAAACAATGTACATGTTTTGGGTAGAAATATATCCAAGGCATTTTAAAATAATATCCCAGTGCTCACATGCTAATCATTCTCTAGAACATCTTATACAAATTCAGAGAGTAAAAAAACCACAGTCCAATTAACAAAACAAGAACAGCCTCATTGCATGAGGATTTGATGAGTTGGGCACACTCCCAGCTCCCTGAGTTATTGTTAGAAGCAAAATTGTGGAAACACTATGATTTGGCATTCACTTTTGAATAGCCATTATTGTTGTTCAGATTGCTTAAACAGTTCAACCACACATATTTAATCGCTACAGAGAAATCTTAATTTTAGGGAGTGATAAGTAATCAAGATCATAGAAAAAATTAGCTTGTCCTAAAATAAGCACAACATATTATTAGGCTTCAAGTGAAATTTTAATTTATTTTTTCATAGGAAATAGAACTAATCTGTGGTGGGTGTTGTTTGCATTATTACACAATATCACCGACTCTTTTAAAGGAGTATGATAGGCATTTAAGTATAAATTACATTACACATCATTTCAGGGGTTTTTATAATTTCCAAACTAGCTCTCCACTCACAGTCACAGGAGAAAATGTGGGTATTTCAAAAGAACTCAAGCTATTCATAGAGGAACCTATTTGACTTTGTAATGTAGGAGGTCTGCCTTGAAGATCATTTTATCAATTTTTCAGCCAACCACTAAGGACTTATCATGGGTAAAATGAGGCTGGGCAATGTGAATAGTGTCCCTTCATGATTTTTTATCAATACTATGGGACTATCTAGAGGCAATAAGCCACACCCATTGTCTATGGCACACTTCCCTGTTGTGCTAAGTGTGAAGGAGGAAAGCAGCCACATTTGCACAGATCACTATTTTGTTCCTGGCGCTGCATAGAGATTTCTATTTATATGAACATATAAAGGTAGAGATTCCTTGCCTCTATCTAGGCTGAAGGGACATTTGCTTCCTGAGATCTGAATGAGAAGCATTTCATGTCACAATTAATATATATAGAAGGCATATAAACCAACGGTGGCTCTATTACTCAATTGTCACTGATAGGAAGCTGGTGGCAAAATTACTCTCCAGAGGTCATAACTAACTCCCTACCCATGCTTTTCATTTATCCACTTTTCAAGACAAAAAGGAATTTCTACCATCCATGGGATTATAAATTCAACCTGGGATCTGAATAGAATATTGGGTACCGTTTTTCTTGCCTTTACCTCTCATCGTGGATGATGAAGATATTGCCACTGGAGTTCAGCTATAACAACATAGATGATTAATATGTGGTTTAATTGGTTTTGCTGTATGATCAGAAGCCAAGACTTAATGATAGTTCCCCCACCCTCTATGTTAATATGAACCCCCGTGATGTGGTCCCTGAGAACAGCAGTCTTATGATATGAAGGGCTTTTGATGGGCAGAAGCATTATAAGGAAACTGAAAGTACAAAGGTTAAATTTGGCTCCTGAAACTTTCAATTAATTAATACTATGCCTTTAAGAATTTGTTTGTGTGTGATGTAAGTGTATGTAGGTGTTCTGACCTTTGTGTGTTTGTACGCTTGTGGCTGTGAAAGCCAAAAGCCAAGGTCACGAATGTTCCTAAGTCTCATCCTCACATTTTTGAGACAGGATGTCACTGAATCTGAAGTTTATAGATTCGGCAAGATTAACTGGGCAGTAAACCCTGGGGATTCTCCTATCTTTACCCATCCTGGGCTCACATTACAAGCTTTCACCACCACACCTGGCTCTTTATGTGCTTTCATAACAAGCATTTTACTAACTAAGGCATCTCCTTAGCTTCTTTCTCAACTTAAATGAACAAACAAACAAAAAGAAGCCTTGTTTTGACTCTGATATAAAGGAATGGATTTGAAATCATTACCTTTGTATTTTTCAAGCATGCAAAAGCTATTGGTCAAACTTTGTGGAAAACAGACATTAAGCCTTAATGTTAGAAAGAGTTACCGCTGTTCACTCTTTAGAGAACAAATGCTCGGCATAACAGGCTGTACTCAAAGGGGCTGGATAGGAAGAGTAGTAGCCTTCACTTCCTCTGCCACCGTGCTGACACATAGCTGGCTTAAGGACTCACTCTGTTTACTGCAAATCAAACTGCCCCCTGAGGTACTGTAACTAAGCACATGCCAGAAAATCAGAATATGACATGAGAAAACATCTCTCCAGTGAGCTTTCAATTCCCTGTCCTTTAGCTGTCTTCCCGTGGGGAGAGTTTTAGGAAGAGCTCTCATAGCCCAAAGGTTGGCTTTGTACAGAACTATGATTGTTCAGGTACCAGAACAATCCACTTTGACTAAACCTTCTGCAATTTCAAAATTAAAAGGTAAAAGACATGGGATTTTGGAAATATCTTCGCAATAAATATCTAAAATATACCTCCCTGCTGGCTATAGAAATATTTTATCTATATTTTAATAATCCTCCTTAGAACCATTCTACTGTCTGGAAACCCGTTGGGAAGGCATGGACAATACACAATCCTCTCTCACTCTTACTGCTGAACGAGTGGCTAAAGGGCGATGTAAACAAGTAACAACGATGAAGCAAATGTAGTATACAACCAGCATGCTCGCCCACTTATGGAAATCTCAATGTGACCCCTACATTCAAATTAGAGCTACTCCAGCGACAGTACTGCTGCATATCTGTTTGTCTAACTCAGAAAGGGTAACTCAGGATATCTGAATTTAATCATTGGAGCCTAAATTGTTAGAGCTCACTCTGTCTGGAACAGATATCTGAAGCTGCCCAAGAGGATATGTTGGAAAAGGATGCCTAAAGTACTATTAGTTGCAAGAAAATATCCTGTAACAAACTTACTGAAAATAGGTAAAATCAAAATAGCACCCAACACTATATTTTAAGTTTCTGCATATTTACATTTAGAGAAGAAATATTTCTAATTAAAACGTATTTATTAAGTTGTACAGAATTATTTTCCTTAAAGAAGAAATGTTAAATCTCATAATAACTTAAAACTAAACCTTTTCTTAGAAAGTGTAAGAGCCAGAGGTGGTGATTGACTACAAGGAAATAGCGTCTCCTGGACACACAGGGCAGCTGCATATCAGACAGTTAGCAGTTAGGGAGGCATGAGCAAAACCTATGAGAGGCCAAGCCAAACCAAATCCCAGCATAAAGTAGGGAGCTTGGCACACAACCCCACACTTACTGTGGAGCGATTGGCAATTGTTAACTTCTGGGAAATGGAGAGACAGTTCTCTTTAAGCATGTAGCTGCTGATATATTGACCACTCTCCAGTAGAAGACCACACATTCAGGAATGTTTGAACAATACAAGTTGGTCTTGATGAATTAATAATATATATATATATATATATATATATATATATATACATACATACATACATATATATACATGCATACATACATACATATATATATATGTATATATATATATATATATATATATATATACATATATATATATGAACATAAAGTTGTAGGGTTGGGACTGAAAAACATTGGGAGGTGGGGGTGAATATTGTCAAAGCATGTTGTATGAAACTCTCAAAGGATTAATTAATTTTTTTTCTCCTACTCCTTTCCAAGTTGAAATTTCAGTCATATTTGTATTAACTGAGTTTGTATTGTTAATGTAGTAATTAAAATAAAATTGCGTATTGACGGGTGTCGATATGATTGCTCATATCAAAACTCTTCAGTCAATCTACTTTAGAACACATGGCAAATTTGAAATAACACAGAGAGAAAGCACTTGGGTCTATGCTTCTCAGGAAAACACTCAACCCCCATTCCCCTGAGTAGGCACTAGCTGGAAAGGACTCTCGTCTAAAGCTACCAGACTAATGCGGTGTTTCTCTCTCCTCTCAGGGGCTGATGTTATCAACTTTGATGGCCACGTTGTGTTACCATACCGATTCAGAAACAAGAAGATGAAAACACTCAAAGATGTCATTGCTTTGAAATTCAAGACCTCTGAAAGTGAAGGAGTCGTGTTGCACGGTGAAGGACAGCAAGGGGACTATATTACCTTGGAACTGAAAAAAGCCAAGCTGGTCCTCAGTTTAAATCTAGGTTTGTTGTGATTGTGTGTGTGTGCGTGTGTGCATGTGTGTTTGTGTGTTTTAACCATCTTGGAAATATTTATGAGGAAGGGGCTGGAGAGATGGCTCAGCAGTTGAGAGCACTGGCCGCTCTTGCAGAGGACTCAGTTTCAATTCCCAGCACCCACATGCCAGCTGACAAGTGTCACCCCTGGAACTCAAGGTCCATGGGATTTAATGACAACTTTTGATCTTCATGAGCACCAGGTATAGAAATAGTGAACACACATACATGCAGGCAATGCACTAATATATATAAAATAAATAAATGTTATACAGCCCCTTAAAATTATTGACAATTGTTTTTCATCTGAGGAAGCAGATTTTCTATTTGTATGCCTATTTCTGTTAGTCATCTTTATCTCGCTGTGACAAAATAGCTGAAAAAAATTACTAAAAAGAGGGAAGATTATATGGGTTCCTGTTTCAGATGCCTAAATCTATAGTTGCTGGAGCCATAGTTGTGGGCTTTTCCTGAGGTAGAACATCATGGGGGAAAAAAGCATGGGGGGGACAAATATGATTGTAGGGACCAAGAAACAAGAGAGTGGAAGAAGGTAGAAACAAGATAGCTCTTCAGTGTCCCACTTTCTATAGCCTATTTCTTTCAACCAGCATCTACCCCTGTCACCTCTCAGTATCACAATCAAATCATATTTCAATGGTGAGTTGACTGAGCCATCCATGAGGTTAAGGTAATCATTATCCAATCTTTTTTTTTTTTTTCCTAAACCTCGTCAGCTGGTATCAAAGGTTTTGGGGGAACACTTTAGATCCAACCCATAGCATTACTCATTCAACAAAATGTTTGTTGAAACACTTATACTATGCTCAGTGTTACAGTAGCTGGTAGCATGCATCAGAGAACAGAAAGACAACATCTCATTAAGTTTGTGAACTACTCCAGTAGGAAATAAGTTCAGTAAGCATGGATTCTGTTGAGCTCAGATTTAAACGTCACCTTAAAAAGCCATAGGACCATTGTCAGAACGTATGAGGGAAAATCCTCTATTAGGAAAAAAAAGAACCCCCCAGCATTCAAGATAGGACCTAAGTACTGGGGTGGCATGAAGGAAATAGAAGAGAGAAGACTGTGCAAGGAGCGATCATTGCTTATGGGGCGAAGAGCAAACTGTAGGGGATACATGCAGTACATTTCTGAAAACAAGAAAGGAAGTTCAGGAGATGGAGACGGTTCAGGATTTGTAGGATGCTAGCATTGCGGATATTAAGAATGAACAGCTCACTTCAGAGGTACACTGAGACTCTTATGGAAAGAACCAAGTCAGCATGAGAGTCAAAGGAGACATCTCCATGCCTGGGAAGAGGTGGTGCTGACATCCATGGAAAATTACCAGGGGAAATAAAGAGAAATGTATCAGAGAAATTATGTTAGTGGTAAATCCAGCATGAGCCATGATGAAGAAAAGGAGAGAAACAAAGACTAATTCCTAGGATTTGGGCTCAGGCACTAAATGAATGGCTAGTGTCATTCTCAGAAATAGAAACTAAACAGAGGGCAGAAGGGATTACAGGGATTAGCGGGAAGGCAGTACTTTTGAGCTGCCTATGAGTAGATAAAAGGTGTTACTATGGGGTCAATTACAGCGTATCAGAGGATAATACATGATGGGGGGGGTGAATTTAGCAGTGGAGGAGAGCGGAGAAGTGAAGGGTGTGTAGAATCCCAGAATCCAAAGAAAGAGAAGTGATCAGTACTATGCAACTCATCTTAGATGTCAGCTGACACAGAGACAGACAGGTGAGTACTGGCTTTGTCAATTTGAAGGTTCCTGTTTACTCACTCTCTGGGAAATTGAGAGAACACTCAACTTGTTTTGTAGGATAAGATAGAGTAAGACTTGTGGAAATAAATATTTTAATTCAGCCAGATAACTAAAACGAATCAGAGGAATGAGATTTTGTTGGGAGAATGAGGTAACCCAGGGGGTTGCTATCCTACCAGATTTTCCTACTGCTTTTTAGTAGACAGAAAGCATACCTGCTGGCTTGCTGATAACATAACTGAGACTCACATGTCACTGAAGAAAATGGTCACAGCATTGGCAGTGGTGTTCAGAATTCCAGACTGGACAAGGCAATGACACTTCTTTCCCTGGCTTGGCTCAGTTTTCTGGGTTTTACATAGGGATACTCAAGGTAGTCTGTAGGTTTTATTTCCTCTGTTGAAATAAGAATTCTACAAAAATAATAGCAACAATAAATGAATAACTAAAACACACTTGTTAAGTGCATCACCAGTAAAAGCTACAAAACTGAAGATTTAAATATTCAGGGCAGCCATTGCCTATTGGATAGTAGGGATACTCTGTATTATCCTGATATTCCTGGATATTCTGGATATTCCTGAGGGTGTCTGATTCCCATATGTTAACTTAGTTTGAGGATTTCTGTCAAGTCTAGGAACACAATTTAATTAGGGTTTCTTTGTATGAAATAGATAAATTTTCATAACCACATAGCTTTGACTTTATGTCATCCATATTAAAAAGTAAAAGTGATGAAAATGTGAATCTCATACTTATAAAAATACTGCATTTTTACATTAAAATAAAGTGTATGTGGAGCCAAAGAATATGCAAATTTTATGTATACAATTTTAATGCCATTCGTGAAAAAACAATCACATTGACCCATAACAGTTCCAACAGTTTGCATTGAATACAAAAGATAATACAGAATAGAAAAATTAAACACTATCATAACAGCTATAACAATAAAATGGAAGGTAATATTTTTTTGTCAAATTATTAAGTGTGTTGGATCAGGGTCTATGGTTAAGTGACAAAAAGGATCTTATTTTTTCTATTCTTCCACTAAAGATATTTGGGGTGAAATTATCTAACCTCATAGCTTCAGACAGTTGAAGTAGTTTGCATATTTTAGTCTTGCATCATAAAAAAATGAGACTTTATGAAAAAGATTTAATTCCAAAGGATTTATTTTTCAATATTATTTCAACAACAGAATTCAGAGGGAAAGTAAAATATATAAAAAATATATTGGTTATACAAAATATGTTTAATTTTAGTTTATTTTAAACAAAGGATTCCTTTTGTGTGCATACCCATTTTGGCCTGTGTGCACATATGTGCAAGTTTAATTATATAGAAATGCACTATATGTCATTCAAAGACAATTGTATTCTATCAAATATAAGTATCTATCATGGCACTTTGAGTGATGAGGAGCCACTGGCCTGAAATCTGCTTATTACCCAGGCAGGCAACCACTGAGCCCTGGATGATGAACATGACCCACATGCTGAATGCCAGATCTGTGCCACTTTTGATGCATAAATTCACAGGGAAACATAAATAAAAATACTAGGGAATGTGTCTAGGACAGTCTTGGAATTATTACTTTTGTGAAGAAAGTTTTTGGGAGATGTTTACCACTGTTTGTCTGATGTTGGGACAACTTGAAAAAGTAAGGTGGCTTTGGTGCTGTGGAAAGCTTAAAGGCTGCCAGTGACCTTGGTTTCCCATCAGGAGACTAATCAAGTTGGCACAGAACAATTTCCTTTATAAGGATAGATGTCTGATCAAGATGACACGGAGCTATCCTTCAGTGCTAGAGAGAATGAGCACAGGAGAAATGCATAGGATCCAATGAGGGATGAGCACAGAACCCTCAAACAAATCAGTGTAAAGTAACTCCTCCAGTATGGACAGAAGACGTGAAATAGCTTTTGGAAATACCAATGCAAAAGTAATTACTCTCAATACTGTTAAGGGAGGAAAGCTTCCCTCAGCTGCCTAATAATAGCAGTAGAATCCAATGTATGGCAGTTTTATAATGTCTTAAAGTACGTGTTTACATAGGAGGGGGTAAGTGCTGGCAATCAGAGTCTGTGTGAATTTGCTTTTTAATTTCATTTTACATTCCAACCATAGTTCTCCCTCCCACACCTCTTCCCAACCCCCCTTGCCATCTTCCCAACCGACCCCCCATCCACTTACCAAAGGGCAAGGCCTCCCCATGGGGAGTCAACAAAGCCTGGCACATTAAGTTGAGGCAGGACCAAGAGTCTCCCCCTTACCTGGACTAAGACTGAGCAAAGCATTCCACCATAGGTAATGAACTCATGCACCAAGGAAAGATCCTGGTCCTACTGCCAGGGACCCCTGGTGGGGACATTTTTTTCAACAGAGTTTCCTCTTCCCAATGACTCTAGCTTGTGTATCAGTTCAACATAAAATTTATGAGTCAAAAAATTGTATGAGCCCGATGCAAGCAACAAGTGCTGTTAACTGCTGGATCATCTCTTACACCCTATATTATTCTATTATACAACAGGTCTCACCTCTTACTCAGCAGGTATCACATCAACACAATACTCACATCTATTCTCTACATTCCAGCTTTTGTCGCATGACCTACAATGTCTTGATTTTCTATGCTAAAATGTGGTAATAAGAATACTACATGTCAGAATAGTAATGATATTGTAAGTCTCAATATAGTAGTCCAACTCATTTCTATCTATCCCTGGATGTAGGTCAATGACTTGGAAATCTTCTCATTGGAAAATAGTGGGAGTGCAGGAAAGTAATGTATTGTTCAGAGATGGGGAAAGGATGATGTTCTCTTAATTTTACAGTGAGATGCAGTGGGTATGCTCTTTTATCCAGTCAGGCAGCAGCTTTGCAGCACAGTATGAAGCAGCTAGAATATTCATTGTCCTCAAGAAATATAACTAATACATCAAATGTCTCACTACACATACAAATACACACACACACACACACATACCTGAATATGTATATAGCATACATATGAATAATTAAATGGTTTTATATGGAAAAATCTAGAAGGAAATACATCAAACTATTTTGAGTGGGGAAAATAATTTTCATTGCATTTTATTCATTTATTTGTCATGGTATTCTTTGTCTGTAATCATGAACAAGCATTTGTTTTAAGAGCAGGGGCAGAGCTTGAAATTATTTGTAACACATAACCATGTAGAATGGAAGGGGAAAGGTTCAATGTGGGAATCAGAGCCCAGATAAAAGCATTTTACCTGTTGATGCGAACCTGGGTATATATACATATCACAGTTGATGTGTGTCTTAATAATTTTTTAATGTTAATATTAAAAATATATTTCACATGTGCACATGGAGGATAGCTTGTAGGAGTCTAATCTCTCCTACAATGTGGACCCCAGTAATCCAACTAAGGTGTCAGTTTATAAGCAAGTGCCTTTACCCACTAAGCTACTTTTCTAGTCCAAGATAGTCTTTTTTTTTTCAGAGCTGTTTTCACCTTACTTTTCTCTAATGACACATGTAGAGTAACCTTTGAAAATCAACTGTGGTTTACAGAGATGTGACATTACCTTTGTGAAACATGTTGATTCTTCTATGATCTCACAAAAGAGTTCATTAGCATTTCAGTAGGAAGTAGTTCACGTCCAAAGTTCTTTTTTTTTTTTTTTTGCTGTTTTGGATTTATGACAGCAGTGGAAATGTACCTACTCAAGCACCTATTGCCACTCTTCATTCTTCAGTGTCCTCTGTCAAAAGCAGGTGGACATCCTGCTTCTCAGACACTTTGTGTGTGTGTGTTTCCAATAATAAAACGTAGGACAGCCTTGCTACTTAGACTTATTCCTCTTTTATTTCTCCTCTTACCTTTCTGGTCCCTTAACATAGAGAGAAGCACATGGGTGCTTGCATGCATGCTTGCATGCATGAGCATGCTTGTGTGCACACACTCACATACACACACACAACCACAAACATACGTTCATGCATTTTATAGTGCACACACACATATGCGTGATTGAACAAATGCATGCAAACACACACATACACACATGTATACATATATTGATACATAAACACACAGGCGCACACACATGCATGTGAATGCATACACACACACACACACACACACACACACACACACTTCATTATCACCCAGACACTTCTGATTTCATCACCATACATGAAGAAACCAAGTTTACTATCTCCATTTTGTAGGTCAGCAGCCAGACTCATAGCAGTGACCAGGATGTCCCCATCTAAGCATCAAACTAGGCCTTCTGGCACCTGACTCATGTGATACTGAGCTGATAACCCCAACCCACTCACCAAAACTTAGCAGAACTCATGATACTGTCCAAAAAATGTTTGTGTTTTCTTTTTAAGAAACAAGGTCTGTCCCCACTGTTAGCAGGTTTTATTTGTGTCTACTGCAAAAGTCCTGGTTCTCCACTACCAACTTCAGTAGCCAGAGCTCCAATTGTGTATTGACTTCACATTATAAAGGGAAGATCTGCCACCATGCACGGTGGAAGGTGTGGTTAATGTCTTAATTCTCTTTTGCTCCCTCTACTCAGGAAGCAACCAGCTTGGCCCCATCTATGGGCACACGTCTGTGACATCAGGAAGCCTGCTGGATGATCACCACTGGCACTCAGTGCTCATCGAGCGCCAGGGACGCAGCATCAACCTGACGCTGGACAGGAGCACGCAGCATTTCCGCACCAACGGAGAGTTTGACTACCTGGACTTGGACTATGAGGTACACTTGAGGGCATGGGACTGTAGTGGAGGAGGGAGGAATACACACTCTGCTATAGCATTTTATTAATTATATATCTGTTAATCTCATGTCTGCTCAAGCCCCTTTCCTTCCTTCTCTGTAGAAAGGAGATACCCTTAAATCTCTTTCCTGTAGAAATCTCTATAGAAAGGAGATATCGTTTACTTAACAAACTACATGTGTAATTATATATGCATTGTTCATATTTTAATTGATAGATTCCTGTTTTAAAATAGCTTTTTCTTCTCACATAATATATCCTGATTATGGTTTTTCTATGTCCTCAACTCCTCCCAGTTCCACCCTACATCCCTTCAAACTCTGTTTTTCCACTCATTAGAAAACAAACAGGTGAGGCTGGAGATATGGCTCAAATACTAAGAGCATGCACTGGCTCCTGTTCCAGAGGTCCTGAGTTCAAGTCCCAGCAACCATGTAGTGGCTCACAACAGATCTGGTGCCCTCTTCTAGTGCACAAGCAGAACACTGTATACATTATAAATAAATACTGTCTTCTAAAAAAGAAAGGGAAACAAACAGGCTAATAAGGGACAATAATAAACTAACACAATGGGATAGGACAAAATGAATAGAAGGAAAAGAGACCAATAAAACACAAGAAGCAGATATAGATGCAGGGAATCCACTCATTTGTACACCCAGGAACCTAAAATTGACACTAAAATTAAAGTCATAATATATACACCAAGGGCCTGTAGTGTGAAAGGAAATGCATATAGAAATTAACAAAATAAGTTAAAAATAAAACAAAATTTAAAAGAGAAGGAAATCCCTGACATGACACATGACATTGTGATAAAGGAGCTTCCAAAGATACTGCTTAGTTCATTTTCTATTGGTCATCTACTACTGGACATGCAGCTCACCCTTAAATGTGGTTTGTTTCACCAGTGAGACTCCTTTGGAAGAAAATTAAAAACTCATTTATAAGTGGTTATTAATTAGAAATAGGATTATTTCCAATTAAAGGGATTGGGGAATGGGAAACAGGGTTAGGACCAATCTAGTAAGAACTATGCTGATGCTGTGCTTGCTGCCTCAGGCTCTGGGGTTTCATATGTGCAATGGTCCTCTTGTGTTGAGAAGGTCCATTTCCTTGGTGTCCTCCACCCACTTTAGACTGGTCTGAAGTGCCTTTGGAAAGTGTGTTCAGACATAGCTAAGTGTTTCTCCCTAGGTTCCAGCTACTAGAAATCCATTATCTTTCCAACTTCAACACCATAAGAGCCAGACCTTTCCACATGGACCCCTATTCCCAACCATCACAATTGGCAATGAGTTATGACATCTATTACTCATAAGACTATGCAGTATGTCATATACAAAAGGTACACTTGCTTTTTGTAGTATATTGGATAAAACTATCTTTACTTCTAGCTTATATTATTTTTATAAATTGATGACTATAGATCACTTTTTTTTAGTAAACTGTTTTCTCAGACATAGGTGCCATAAAAGAAAAAGTAAAATATGGAATATTTAAAGCGATTGTTCATTAAGATACACTTTAATCTCTAAATAACAAAATATTTTTAAAATATTCTTGTCAATGAGAATAATCAGAAGGTAAAGGCAATTGCTTCTCTGTGTAGCACCCTAAATTCAATCCTGAAATGAATAAATAACACTATGTGTAGTGGAGAAAGAGTATGGATTCTTACAAGCTGTTCTCTAATCTCAACAAGGATAGCAGAGCATATGAATGCCCACACACATATGTAATATAGTGCTCACACACATAAATAAATATAAAAACATATAATAACTTTAAAAAACTCAGTGATCACCTTGATGACTAAAATATACACATATATGTACATGTGTATGTATAACATGTAATAATTTTATAACATTCAAGTTAATATATTATGTTTTAAGTAAACTAGCAGACTAATTCAACACATTCCATCACATCTGTCAGTAGTGAACTGTAACGAGTACTGTTTTGTCCTGCTACCGCGCCAGCCCCAAATAATACACAGAGACTCTGTATTTGGTACAATACTGTTGGCCCGGTTACTTGTTTCTTATCGGCTAGCTCTGCCTTTAATTATTAACCCATTTCTGCTGATCTATGTATTTTCACATGGCCTTCTCTTACCGGGGAGGCGGCTGGCGTCCAGCTCTCTCCAGACTCTCCATCTTGACTCCTCCATCTTGACTCCTCCTTACTACTTCCTATTTCCTCCTTGTCTCCTAGTCCCTCCTATCTTCCTTTCCTGTTGGCCAACAGTGCTTTATTATTAACCAGTATGAGAAACATATACAGAATGACATCTCCCATCAGTGAACAGTAGTATTACTGCACATTCTGGAGCAGCATCCAAGGAAAACATAAAACACAACATATCACTCAGCTAGAGGCTTCCAAACTTTCTTAGTTCATGGGACTAGTGTAGTTTTAGTAATATCTTCCAAAGCTTTGGTGGTTCAAATTACTTTAAAACTTAAGTCCTAATAATTTCATAGCCATTTGCAAACTTTCCTATTTTCAAATAACAGTGTGATAATGAACAAAATTAAGGTTTCTTAAAAAATATTTTTCATATTTGGGCTTTAATTTTATACTGGCATTCTTTTTATGGTCAACTGCTATTCCAAAACTCAGAAAGTCATGAGACAAAATAGGCACAAACCAAATATTTGATTGTCCAGCCCCAAAAGCAGTGTTTCCCATAGTATCTAAGAGATACTAAGAATTGTGATGCCTTTAGAGATTTAGTATATCTTGGAACAAGCTCTGAGGTAGCTATGAATATTTGTGTTCCTTGGACTCTACATGTGAGAAAGCAAAAATCTATGTGTTCATTGTGAGTGTATTGCCCTCTAATTATATGTAAAAATTCAATGACACAGACTACGCTGCTCATAAAATTATTGTTGAAAAATATCTGAATTGATAGGTCTAAAATATATTTTATATGCAAATGGAGACAGAAAAATATAAGCTTAAGCCTAATTACTGTCTTCATTTACAAATAATTATTAAAAGAAGCAGTGAATTTGAACGTGTATGTGAGACATATAAGAGGGTTTGGAGGGAGGAAGGAGAAGGGAGAATTGATGTAATTACATTATAATCTCAGAACTAAAATAATTCTTTTAATAGTAAAAGGAGATGAAAGTCTAAGAAAGTTGAATCTCCTGCAAGTTGACTCAACATCTCTTGTGACTTACTGCTCTAGTGTATTAGAGAACTTGCAGATGAATTATTCATCTTCCATTAATAAACTTTGAAGTATCACAGAACAGGGAGATATCCTGAAGCATTAGCCATGGGCAAACATAATTCCAATTTTCAAAAACCATAATTAAAGATGTGGGGTCATAGACCCTGTTGAGTTTATGATGAAATCTGTGCATATTCATGCACATGCAATACATTCTGCATGAGGTCAACAGTTCTAGGATTTCAGTGTGTCAAATCATTTTGTATACAAGACAGTCTCATGTTTGGGAGTCTCAGCTATTGACTGGAATGAGTTATCAGAAGAGGTATAGGAGGAAATATAAATTTACTGAAAATGGCGAGGGTTGAATTACTATTTCACATTGATAAGCTAGTGTCTAGTAACTCACTTTTTTTGCAAACAGAAGCTATTGTTATGGGTGATGGTAAAGGGGTTGTGTTTACTTCTGTACTTTATAGTAGATATTAAAGACACTTTATGTGTTAGTTAAAGAAATTGGAGACCTATTAAGAGTCCACATCAGAGCAGTTACCCACGTCTCTTTGATGTATCAACAGAGGAAGTAGATTCCTATCACACAAGATGGTAAAATTTACTTCAAACCTAACATAACACACATTTTGGAAAATTCATATTGAATTATTAAGCAGTGGTATAAAGTAGATAAAAGAGCTAGCCTGCTAGTGTTCATGAAGACTGCATTCTGCTCCCCTCAAACTACTTAACCAGTTCTTGCAGAGTGGTCTGAGGTAAAGGGCATTGGGCTTTAGCAGGAGTAAGAGCCCTAGAAGCCCTCAGAAGAATTTCACTGGAGTGGACAAGGAAGAATGCACTGGTCTGATTATGTAACTGTCATAGTGTAAATGCCTCGCCACAGGGAATTTCATTCTGTAAGTTTGATTGTACTGGGTGGGAGACTGAAAAATAATAATAATAAAAAATAATAATAAAAAAATAATAATAAAAGAAATAACCATCATTGCACAACATAGTGCTTGCACCAGATATGCACTCTGTAAATAACCTGAAGAGCACATATACTAAGTGTAGCATTTACTTATGAGCAAGATAGGTGGGACTAAGAGACAAGGAGGATTCTGGGAGAATTAGTAAAGATGAGTCAAGATGTAGGCCTTGAGAGGAGTAAGAGGTCCAGACTCTCTCTCTCTCTCTCTCTCTCTCTCTCTCTCTCTCTCTCTCTCTCTGGTAAGACCACATGGAAACACTTTGATGAAATGAGTTAATAGCTAAGACAGAGCTAGCCAATAAGAAGCACTAGCCATTGGCCAACAGCTTTATAACTAATAGTTTCTTTGAGTGTTATTTGGGGGGCTGACATGGCTATGGGGCCAGGCTGGTGGGAAATTGCTTATAGCAATCACTGTCAGGAGTCAAACTGCTAACTACATGGCAGTCTGAGATGGAAAGAGTATGTATTTTGTTTTCCTCCAAGCCAAGGAAACTAAAGGACAGGGTAGTAAGCCGATGTTTGGCTTGATTCTGTTCTTTAGTTAAATGCCATTTACAGTACTTAAAATGAAATGCCATGATGATTTTTTGCAATACATCTCTGCTTGGGAAAAAAGAGTTGACTCTTGCTGTCATTTTTATGCCTATAAACACACTATAGTCATAGAGAAAATCAACCATATACTCTAAAGCAGAGCTAGAAGCCTGGGTCTGAATCCTTTATGGACCTTACTGGTTGTGTGACATGAGTAATTCATATTTCCTTAATTTAATGAGAAAATAAGATCACGTTTCTCCTAAGATCATGTGATATATCAGTTAAGGATTTTATAAACATACACATTTGTACATATGCTTATAATATAGCAGAGGTATGTTTATCTCTTTCACATGAAAGCTATCCCACCTACTTTTTGCAATTAGCTCTAGCTTCAAATGCTGTTCCACTGGAGTCTCCTTTTCTCTTGTATGTTTTTGTCCTGGTGGCAAATTATTCCAAGAAGGACATCTACATTTCTAGGTTTATTATAACAAGCAGGCAAGAAAATAGGTCTATAGACTCCTCCTTCCACTTTTATGATCTTGGAGTAACATACATCCTACCAATGAAATACTGTAAGAGAAAACTACTACCCTAGAGGTTGGTAAGTGCTGTGCATGTTGACTTCAGGATGATAGAGCTAGCTGGAGAGAATTAATACCTCATCCTAAAACAGGATGCAGAGAAAAGTACACTAGAGGTGTCTTCCAGCCTCTACTATACTGTTTAAGTACTTTAAACCTGACAATCAAGGGTTAAAAGCGGTAGTGTTTTTTACTAAGACTACAGAAAGAAACTCCTAAATGTGACTTTTAATCCAACAATTGAAAGGGGGTTTATCACCATGATTGTAGGATATCTGAAACTGTTGTGGTTCGACAATTACACTCAATCAGTGGTACTATATAAGAAGTAAATGCCAAACAAATGTGCAATTGCTTCCATGAGGAGGCTGGGTTAGCTACACCATATAACCCTCTCTGGCAATGCTTCAGCACAATCCCTGTGCATTTGAGTCATCGTCTCAGTGGAAAAAAACATTGCCCAGATAAAAGAAAACATGTACATGGAGAAACAAACCTGTAGTGTGAAACAAGTAACACAGTGTATTTGAGATGTGATGAAGCCAGCACCTAACAGATTATATGTTAGGAGTAGTTTTTCCCCGCCGGCAGTCCCACTGCCATGCCTGCCCCAAATAACTCACAGAGACTTTGCATTAGATATAATGCTGTTGGCCAGTTACTTGTTTCTTATC